>NC_138726.1:123662-315212 GCF_965113295.1 Leuciscus leuciscus | reverse complement strand
GGGAGTTGTAATTTGAAGGGGTGTGTGGTTTGTAGTCGGACACACTTGCCTCGACTGGCGCTTCCCCTCAGCACAAGTTTAGTATCTTTGTAAAGCGCAGTATTCTAGCTTTGTGAATTGTCACGACCAGCTCTAAGCCGTGACAAATGAGTCGAGGACAAAGTAAAGTTGGTAAGGTTGCAACAATAAATATATAAAACAGGAAATCAATTACAAAATAACTACCATTTCTGTCTGACAAACGATGTTAAAGTGTCAGACAGAGCCAAGCTCAAAGTAATAGCAAAGGAGAACATAAACAAACAAAACAGAAACCCAAACACAAAACGAAGAGACAACATTCTCAAAGCCTAAGCTTTAATACAGGAAGAAACAGGTGCACATCATTCTCCTGATGAGTTTCCCAGGCACACCCACCGGTTTGACAACAGCAGGAATAACTGGAGACCCGTCACAGAATATTCATAGCAAATTCTCAATGTCATGAGTCTGAACCAATGAAATTTTCAAGGAGGAGGAGGTGAGGAGTGAGAAACGAGGAGCGAGGAATGAGGAACGAGGAGCGAGGAGCGAGGAGCAAGGAATGAGAAACGAGGAGGTGAGGAGTGAGAAACGAGGAGCGAGGAATGAGGAGGCGAGGAGCGAGGAATGAGGAGGTGAGGAGCGAGGAATGAGGAACGAGGAGCAAGGAATGAGGAACGAGGAGGTGAGGAGCGAGGAACGAGGAGCGAGGAACGAGGAGGCGAGGAACGAGGAGCGAAGAACAAGGATGTGAGGAGGCAAGGAACAAGGAGGCAAGGATTGAGGAGTGAGGAACGCGGAGCAAGGAGCGAGGAACAAGGAGGCGAGGAATGAGGAGCGAGGAATGAGGAGCGAGGATTAAGGAACTAGGACCAAGGAGCTAGGAACGAGGAGCAAGGAGGCGAGGATGCGAAGAGGCGAGGAGTAAGGAGCGAGGAACGAGAAGTGAGGATAAAGGAGTGAGGAAGCTTCTAGAGGAGCTATGAGCAAGGATGCACAGGTGTCTCCTATGCGGAAGTCTTTCTTGTCGAGAAACCTGATGCACGTATAATTTCTCCTCCCCCTTCACATCTGTCACAATAATTTTCATTTATGCTTTACCTTTGCAGATTAAATAAACCATTTATCACATATATTAACAGGGCATCTTGCTTTATCTTTATTATTTCTTAATTTCTTAAATAACCAAACTTGAACAACATAAGGGCAGATCCTTTGAGCGCAGCTGAGGACACAGTGAAGTGACGCTCGAGTGATCAAGAATATTCCAATATACAAATAAGCTTTCCTTCGATTCCTCCGTCCTCATTTTCTTGCTTCTTCCCTCGCATCCTACAGGAGGTGAAGTTGAGACGTTAGGAAAGGAAGCGAGGAAAGGAAACGAAGAAGAGAAAACGAGGAAAGTAAAAGAAGAAAAGGAAACGAGGAAAGGAAGTGAGGAAAGGACATGAGAGGCAAGCCGCCCAACAGGTCATCAAGTTACCATGGAAACGGGACTGTAAGAATGTAAATTGAGGTATGAACTCAGTTCCCGTTTGCCGGCTTCGCCATCAATGGCTGTGACAGACGAACGCTTTTGAAAAATAACAAAATCCGTATAAACATTTCTGAGGCTTCCCAGCAAACATGCGATGTCAGATAGATGTTCAGATCATGTCTGTATAACGTTCGCCAGTTCAGACCCACTTTTGTACGTCTGTGGACATGCAAAACTGGTTCAATATTTAAACGTCTGACTAGGGACTCTTTTGGATGTCTGTGGACGTGCAGAACTGGTTCAATATCTGAACGTCTGACTAGGGACTCTTTTGGACGTCTGTGGAGGTGCAAAACTGGTTCAATATTTAGACGTCTGACTATGACCCCCCTTTTGACGTCTGTGGACATGCGAAACTGGTTCAATATCTGAACATCTGACTAGGACCCCCCTTTGGACATCTGTGGACGTGCAAAATTGGTTCAATATTTAAACGTCTGACTAGGACCCCCCTTTGGACATCTGTGGACGTGCAAAACTGGTTCAATATTTAAACGTCTGACTAGGGACTCTTCTTGACGTCTGTGGACGTGCAAAACTTGTTCAATATTTAAATGTCTGACTAGGGACTCTTTTGGATGTCTGTGGACGTGCAGAACTGGTTCAATATCTGAACGTCTGACTAGGGACTCTTTTGGACGTCTGTGGATGTGCAAAACTGGTTCAATATTTAAGCGTCTGACTAGGACCCTCCTTTTGACGTCTGTGGACATGCGAAACTGGTTCAATATCTGAACGTCTGACAAGGGAACCCTTTGGACATCTGTGGACGTGCAAAACTGGTTCAATATTTAAATGTCTGACTGGGGACTCTTCTTGACGTCTGTGGACGTGCAAAACTGGTTCAATATTTAAATGTCTGACTGGGGACTCTTCTTGATGTCTGTGGACGTGCAGAACTGGTTCAATATCTGAACCTCTGACTGGGGACTCTTTTGGATGTCTGTGGACGTGCAGAACTGGTTCAATATTTAAACGTCTGACTAGGGACTCTTTTGGATGTCTGTGGACGTGCAGAACTGGTTCAATATCTGAATGTCTGACTAGGGACTCTTCTTGACGTCTGTGGACGAGCAAAACTTGTTTAATATCTGAACGTCTGACTAGGGACCCCTTTTGACGTCTGTGGACATGCAAAACTGGTTAGAAATCTGAACGTCTGACTAGGGAACCCTTTGGACATCTGTGGAAGTGCGAATCTGGTTTAATATCGAACGTCTGACTAGGGACCCTTACTGTGGATGTTTGTGGATGTGCAAGAAAGCCAGGACTTCTTTTGGACAGAAGACTATTTCAGTGTCTGAACCAATCTGAAACGTGTCATTGTGAAATGCAAGAAGTTTTTTGACAAATAGTCATACGAAATACTGGTAAATAATAATAAAAAAAGATAATCACATTATTATGAAAATGGCAAATGATATTGCATATTAAGTTGATATTATGCAATCATTCTAAAATGAATCAATTATTTGTGTATAGTGTATAGTGTATATTGTATATTATGGGGTGGTGGTGGCGCAATGGATAAGACACATGCCTTTGGTGTGAGAGACCCGGGTTCGAATCCACTGTGAGACACCAATGTGTCCCTGAGCAATACACTTAACCCCTAGTTGTTCCAGAGGCGTGCGACCTCTGACTTATTTGTAAGTCGCTTTGGATAAAAGCGTCAGCTAAATGAATAAATGTAAATGTAAATTATTTACAATTAATTTAATATATGGATTAAGAAATGGAAACTCTGTGAAATTTCTGAAAAATTTGTATTTTGGATATGAATGTGTGCTCAAACTTGCACATTCAGTGCATGCACATTTCCAGCATTAAAAGCAATTCAGTAGAATTACAACCCACTATCAAGTGGTGCACAGCACGCTTCATGATTCTCTGGATCTTGCACATAGGGTTGAGCCCACAAAGGGCCTAAAATGTTACAGATTTATATTGAAAATGTTGGAGTGGGATCATATGTGTATTTTTGTTTTTGTAAAGACTCCTAATTCAATGCTGATTTAGCACATATCTCACCACACTGCAGTTATTACTATTAGTTTGACCATGTCCTGATGTCATTGGAGGACACAGAATCCTGTACTGATGAAAAAATATAGCAAATACGTATGTGTGAGATTAGGGTAACCCTAACCCTAGCACAAAATATTTCACTATACAGCAAAGTAAGAAAATCAGAAGCTAAATCGATAATAAAGAAAGAAGTTATGAGAATGTGGCAGGAACAATAGAATAGAGGAAACAAGGGAGGGGAACTCTGCATCTACTAGGCAAGCATGATACTGGTTTATGTAATAATTGCAGTGAACCTGATCAGCAGAGTATTGTTATGATGTGTAATAAATATGATAGCAGTAGTCAAGAGGAAAATTTAGGGCATGGGAGAGACTTATTAAAATAAATATGAAATAAATCGTCAGGCCATAAAATAATGTAATATTTATTTTGAGTTTCTGAGAGCTACCAAGCTGGATAAAATCATTTGTTTTATTTATTTATTTCGTATGACATAGCATGTAAGCCAGAGATAATTTATAACCTGAGGGTGGCGGTAATGCACTAAAACAGTTTGCAACTGTCGTTAAAAAAAAATCAAAGAAGAAGAATCGCACGTCACACTGCAATGTCACCAGGAAAAGTATCCTGTTGATGAAAGAGTCTGCTGACACGTGGAGAGAGACAGACACTGCCTTTATTGTAGGGATGGGGAAATGAATCACTGAGGCTTTCCCCGGACTGTTCCGGGAAAAGATTCAAAGCTTTGAGAGTGTCGAGAACAGCGGTGCTTATTTAAAATAAAGCAGCCAGAAGCCTGTGTTAGAAGCTCTGGCAGATGAAGCAACCACAACACACTCCATAGTTTCAATGTTATGTGTACAAATAAAAGCCTTACATGTTTGTTTTTGATTTGTTCATTAAATAAATTAATTTTCCCATTAAAGTGTGACAATAAAATATAATATAAGCTTATATGATTCAATAAGATTTAATGTAGGCCTTCTTTCTCTCTCTCTCTCTCTCTCTCTCTCTCTCTCTCTCTCTCTCTCTCTCTACACACACACACACACACACACACACACACACACACACACACACACACACACACACACACACACACACACACACACACATAATGAATAAGGACATTGTCTGATAGGATCATTTGTTATTAAATGTGCTTATGACACTTGTTACTGATAGTGCTTATGTAACTGTAGGAATGACTTTGTGGCTTGTGGCTGAGTCTATTTCTCCTCTTAGACAGTACTTCCCCAGCCTTAGAGAACACTCTTTCACATGGTACAGAGGAGGCCGGGGTACAAAGAAACTGTAATGCCAGTGTATATAGGTGGGGGAAGACATGTTTCTGCATTCTCCAGTATTCAAGTGGATCTTCAGCTCTTTGTATGTTTGTCTCTGAAAGGTATTTATCCACTTCTACGATCGCATCAGAAGTGGCATTTGAGCTTTGCTCCACAGCACTGTCCAACAGAAGCCAAAGGTTTCCACCTTAGAAGTGTGAGGAGAAATTGTATATATAACACACATCAACGGTCAACAATTATAAAATACTATAATAATAAATAAACACTTGAGCTTGGTGTGGGCTGTTGGGTTGATGATGGAGCTTCTGTTGACTGAGTGCTTGATGATGTGGATGGTCTTTCATCTTCGGCCCTGATGACATTACCACATTCTGCTTTTAGCCGTCTGACAGCCTCTGTCATTTTAGTTTGGTGAAGGAAACCCAACTTTTTAAACCTTGGGTCCAGCAGAGTTGCCATGGTCATTATGCTGAGCGACTCCATATTCCAGATATGTTCCCTCAGACGCCTGATGAGGTTCTCAGGTAATTCCTTTGTGATTGGCATGGTTAAATACAAAATGATTTACTCTGTGCAATAATACAAAATTAATAAAAAAAGACATCAAAATTTGCTAATGAGTATTCTACATAAATAAAAAATAAATACCTTAGTTGTTCAACCTGTAATGAATGGTGAATCATTCTTAGCAAAGGAATTACTTTGTAGCCAGACATTTGTTTTTCCTCGGACAGCTCTACTGTGGCCTGGTGGAATGGGGCGAGAACACACAGAATTTGCTGTATGTCTTCATAGTCCTGTGCATGAAGTGGAGCAATATCAGTTTTAAGTGAGGCAAGGGATGCTCCCACAGTTTGCCTTTCGTCATGCAGCCGTTGAAGCATGTGAAAAGTGCTGTTCCAGCGTGTTTCCACTTCATTCACTAGTTTCAGAACTGGCCTGTTCATCTCTTGCTGCACCTGGGTCAACATTTCTTTGGCAGAGGTGCTGCTTCGAAAATAGGTGACCACTTTTTTTGCTTTGTTCCGAATGTCACACAGAGCTGGTACCTGATCAAAAGACTTCTTAACCATGGTGTTAAGTGCATGTGCAATGCAAACTGAATGTCTCACTTGCAGAATTCTTGCACAAGCAATCATGTTTGCAGCTTCATCTGTGACAAGACACTTCACTTTGATTGCCCACTCCATCATGACATTTGTTTTCACCAGGGCCATATTTTCCGCTGTGTGCCTGTTTGGGACCTTCTCAACATCCAACAACACTGTATTCAGCTTATAACTGTCATCATTGTAGCAGGTTATTGCAAGATATGCATCCGTGTTGATAGAAGTCCACATATCCAATGTTACAGCAGTTGCTTTTTCCATGTTTGCCTTGGCCGTCCTCTTTGCTTCTTCATATTTTGAAGCCACCATTTTCTTTAAAGCCTTTTTGAGTTCACAAAACATTTATAGTAAAATTATATTATTATAGATACAGATTTATTATATAGATTATAGGAATAATTTGCTTGCGAGATGCTATAGTGAAATAAGTAATATATATTATACATATATTAATTGAAATCATGATAATGCACTCACAATTATGAATAAATATCATGAAGCAACAGTCCTACTTTGTGTGCTTGGATTGTTGTGGGTCTGTGCCGTCTCATGTAAATCTCTGAAATGCCTTAGCATGGATGATGTGTTGTTTCCATAGACAAGCTCTTTGTCACACACCAAGCATCTCACCTTCTCAAAAAAGTTATATGAAAGTAAGAAATTGCATACAACAATACAATAAGTATTCAAATGTAAATTTAAATGTATATTTAAATAATATATATATATAGAAATGCATACATACATTGGAAGCTATAAACTAAAAATATTCCCAGATAGGGGAAGTCTTCCTTTTTTTGGCTGTTGCCATTGCTCTAAATACAAACCCTTCACCAAACACCAACACCCTATCGCCTCTCTCCTAATCCCACCCTAACCCCAAACACCCTATCCCCTTTCCCCTAATCCCACCCCAAACCCCAAACACCAACACCCTATCCCCTCTCCCCTAAACCCACCCTAAACCCAAATACCAACACCATATCCCCTCTCCCCTAATCCCACCCTAACCCCAAATACCAACACCCTATCGCATCTCTCCTAATCCCACCCTAAACCCAAAAACCAACACCCTATCCCCTCTCCCCTAATCCCACCCTAACCCCAAATACCAACACCCTATCGCATCTCTCCTAATCTCACCCTAAACCCAAATACCAACACCCTATCCCCTCTCTCCTAATCCCACCCTAAACCCAAATACCAACACCCTATCGCCTCTCCCCTAATCCCACCCTAAACCCAAAC
The DNA here is from genome assembly GCF_965113295.1 of Leuciscus leuciscus. NCBI lineage: Eukaryota > Metazoa > Chordata > Actinopteri > Cypriniformes > Leuciscidae > Leuciscus > Leuciscus leuciscus. Next base: position 307,956 of record NC_138726.1, on the reverse strand, counting down.
ACCAACACCCTATCCCCTCTTCCCTAATCCCACCCTAACCCCAAACACCAACACCCTATCTCCTCTCTCCTAATCCCACCCTAACCCCAAACACCAACACCCTATCCCCTCTCTCCTAATCCCACCCTAACCCCAAACACCAACACCCTATCCCCTCTCTCCTAATCCCACCCTAACCCCAAACACAACACCCTATCCCCTCTCCCCTAATCCCACCCTAAACCCAAACACCAACACCCTATCCCCTCTCCCCTAATCCCACCCTAACCCCAAACACCAACACCCTATCCCCTCTCCCCTAATCCCACCCTAACCCCAAACACAACACCCTATCCCCTCTCCCCTAATTCCACCCTAAACCCAAACACCAACACCCTATCCCCTCTCCCCTAATCCCACCCTAACCCCAAACACCAACACCCTATCCCCTCACCCCTAATCCCTCCCTAACCCCAAACACAACACCCTATCCCCTCTCCCCTAATTCCACCCTAAACCCAAACACCAACACCCTATCCCCTCTCCCCTAATCCCACCCTAACCCCAAACACCAACACCCTATCCCCTCTCCCCTAATCCCACCCTAACCCCAAACACCAACACCAAATTACCTAAAATCACCAAAAGTGCAAAGATTTTACAAAAACAAAAAGACAACAACAAAAAAGAATAGCCTAAGTAGTGAAACATAAATGTTGGTTATTTAAATGTATATTTAAATGTAATGAACTTTCAAAGTACAGCACTCTCCTCACAAACCCATCAACCAGACTGAGCCAACAATGACTCGTTAAATAAGATCTGGGGTTCGAGCCTTCTGACACCCAAAGCGAAACACGCACGTGATTGGACAGAAAGTGAGGCTTTGTTTGTCGTCAATCATGTGACTCTAGTAAACCAATGCACAGCCCGATACGGGGCTTCACTAGAAATTGTGTCGCTTGTGTGATACGCACATCGAAGCTTCAGTGTCATACGTAACATCACTACTTTATTGGACTAAAACAGGTAGGCTAAGTAAAAAAAAATATATAAAAAAAAAATTATATGTTATTCAGTTAAGAGATGATATCAGATGAAGTGAATTAAAGGGATACTTCAGGATTTAGCATTAAGCTTTGTATTAGTAGAAAACCTGTAGTATTTTCGAATTACTGTGCTTTCTACACTCATATCCCCCTGAGATGAGAGATTTATGTATTTTTTGTCTGGAAAAAATCATCCGATGACGCAAAATGACGATACAGAGTCGATGTGCGTATCACACAAGCGACACAATTTCTAGTGAAGCCCCGTATCGGGCTGTGTATTGGTTTACTAGAATCCTACTATCGGAGGATTTTTTGCCCAGAGGCTAAAGACTACAGCCAGTAGGAGGGGCTGTCCCGCATGTTTTCAGCCCGCCCATAGAGGGATCTCACTCACAGAATGTACACATAGTATCAGCTGTCTTTCTTTGGAAGCTAAGCTAGCAGGCTCTTGTTCTGTGGAAAAAGCTGAGTAGTAGGAGAAAGCTGAGTAGTAGGGGTTACCATCCTCTTTTTCCTGGACATGTCCGGCCGTCGAGATCGTCCAAAATGTCCGGGATTCGGCTTTTGGTTTCTGCAGTCGCCATTCATTGTTTACATGCAAACCTTTTGTTTCAATCTAACTGAATTCATTCCGATTGGTGAATCTGAATGTAGTGTTTACATGAACGCTAAACAAGTGATCGGTTGATGTGCGTTTTAACATTTCTAAGAAAATTCCCGCTCATCAGTAATCACGCCACCGGCCTCGCGCCGTTCTCCCGCGCCCCTCAGCCTCGTCCTGCTCGCCACAGTAAACATAATGAATGGCGACTGTAGAACATTTTGGGCGATCTCGAAATACCAGGCAAACTCATCACGGAGTCTCACAAGTAGCTAAGCCTTCTTGTTTTCAACTGCGCTCTCTAACCGGTAGGAGTGGCCTCCTAGAGCAGAGAAGCAAGTGCATTCTGGGAGTTGTTGTCTTTCATCCACATAAGCCAAAAATACATTTTCTGGCTTTTCTCAGTCTAGAAAGCTCCAAATTCAAAAATAATTTCACATTTCTTCTACATAAATTACCTATTTTAAATACACATTCATCTTTCCAGAGGTGAAGTATCCCTTTAAGTCACATATGCCCCCTAATACCTTGAAATACTTCTTAAAACTGTGGCATTTTGCACGGGCACATCAACCGAAAAGTCGACAAACGCGCTGGCGCATTTTGCTGGATTTTTTTCACATAGCAGCAAAATAGACTTAAAATACTGTCTGAAAAAATAAATACTGAAATATCAGATTCATCTTAAACTTGAACACGAGATTTGCCGCATTGATCATAAGTTTCCTGATTTGGAAGTGACCTCAGTCTGCATTGCTGCTCGCATCGCTGCATTATTGACACAGGACTCGACGTGATTCCTTCTCCATTCATCTCTGAAAGTCTTCACAAAGCTAAGCTAAATCCTTTTAATGCTCATTGCTAAAATCTATCAGGGTTTTGGCAACATGTTTGTTGCTAATGCTATACGTGTGGCTTGGGCTAATCTAACTTAGTCGTTTTCATTAAAATGCTCTTGCTAGGCTTATGCGATCATATTGGCTATGTGCATTACTATGTGTTGTAATTGGCAACTGATCGCGTTGAACACGCTGTGCTTTTAGCACTATGCAGCACAGATTCAAGCAGATGCTTGATATGAATTAACAAGTCATGGTGCAAACGGAAATATTCTGCTGTGGCACAGCTTTAAAAAAGACAGTAAACAGTCACAATTCAGTTGAGTCACTTCGGACACGCTTGGTCTATCTTGTTCTTGGATACACGTCGTTCATAAAGCTACAGTGTATTGTATACCGTGCTTTCATTTTAATGCATTGTTTTTTTTGTTTTTTTTAAGGGCTTGCATCTTTATAGGCTGAAACTCAACATGGTGGTATATTTAAGCTGTGTATATTGTTAAGTGAACATGCAATTTATTCTGTTATAATGCCTCATATATATAGGCTGACATGATATTATCCACACTTGTAACTTTGTAAGTGGAATATATATGCAATTTATTCTGTATTAACCAATGCCTTTTATGTATAAGCTTATGTATGTTACTAACCAAGTTAATGATTTAGTAAGAAAGAGTGTTGTATAAGAAAGACACTGCAACTTGTTTTGTAATAATTTTTATTGTGAATCTGGTTTATTAGGAAAGACATTACAACTTGTTTTGTAATCATTTTTATTGTGAATCTGGCTTATTAAGAAAGACACTGCAACTTGTTTTGTGATAGTTTTTATTGTAATAATGCATGCAGGAAACGATAATAATGTACTCATGTTTAAGCATTTAATCAATGGAAAGAATAGCATATGGTAGATAGAAATAACACTAAGCAGTAGAAAGCATGTATCTTAGCAAAGTAGAAATGGCAAGCATTACCCGTTAGATGAGGAGCATGAGACGCAGGAGAAAGGCAGAGGGTCCAGAGCAGCAAGCAAAGGAGAACAAAGGAAAGAGCTTTATATATGGAGTTTGCAAGGGGGTTTCCAGAACTGAGGACAGTTCAAGACTTCGGATTGGACAGATTGTCTGTAAAGGACTGAATCTGTGCGGAGGGCGTGTGGACTATAAAAAGTATTGTAAGGAATGTCAAAGTCAGACGCTGGTTCACCAAGGACGGCCTCTCCGGTGTTAGATGCCTTGCCATTGCGCCTCATGAAGATGAAAGCTTGCAAATTATTTGGTTTTGATTTACTTTTATTTTTATTTTATATATTAATACCGTTTATGTAAACTAGTTAACCTGTATATAATAAAAAAAAATACATATAATTGAAATTAAGAAGCTCGCCTGCCTTAAGTTTCTGTTTTACTAAATATTGAGCTGAACTAAACCACGGAGCAGTCTTTCGACTGAATTGTAAGTATGGAAATTTATATACTTATTGTTTAGAACGAATTTGATTGACTTTACCTAACCTGAGAATAATCAAAATAAGGTAGAAGGTGTCTATATTTAAGACCCAAACAAGGGGTTAAATTAAGCACCACAAAACATGGCGCCCAACGTGAAAGGGGCAGATTGATTATCGATCCCTGGCCAAGATCGGTGATCAATTGCTCAAAAAACTAAGATAGTCGTGTAATATACACGAGAGTGTAGAGCTAAATAGGAAAGAAAAATAAATCCTAAAAGACTCGATTAGACTAAGAATAACTCTAAAAAATGAATTATTTAAACAACCTAAAAAGGGTTGAGTGAACGAATGAGAATAATAAACCCTAAAAGCAAAAAAGAGCTGTGGAGGTTTATTTAGCCGATAAAGATGTGAGATAAATCTTATACGGCAGGTCTCAGAGAGGCTAGGACAGCCGAAGAGACAGGGTTTCTGTGAAGGGGAGGGAAGCCTCCTTAATACAGAGCCAGATTCTTCATTCAAGTTAATACGAGTGATCCTCGCGTACTTGTAGTGGAGAATAGTGAAATATTAAGACAACCCAGAGGGGTTGGATAGACACTAGGACCGCTGTATAAATTACATGGTTGAAAGTGAAATCTTACATAGAGTTAATTAGAAAAAGAGAGAAATCCTAAATCCTAAAGCTCGATAAAAATAATAATTCAAATTACAATTATTGAAACAATCCAATAAAAGGATTGTATAAATAGTAGTGTAATAATCTCATATAATGAGATGTATATAGGAAAAAAGAATATCCAATATACTAATATAATTCATAGAAGAATTATTTAAGCTCATAGAAGAGCTAAGTGCATGCACGCACTACTAAAAATCTCTACGATAAAGTGTGTAATAATAGGCCTAAATATAGAAACTCTGTAAAATAAATAGAGAAAATAATTCAAATAAGAATTATAGTAACAAACTTAAGGAAGTTTGAGTAAGTTTAGTAGAGATAGACTAAATCTAAATAAGAGAAAGATTTAGTGTGAGCTGTATAAACCATCTAACAAAGTGCACGTTGTTGGATGGAGAGGACAGCAAAAAACCCATAATAGAGTATATACTTTTGGTTATAAAAGAGTACTTGAATGGGAAGGAGAAGCGTTGAGAGCGAATACATCAGCAATAGAAATAGATAATGATTTGTTTGTGCTTTGGTTTCCATCCAGAGACCAATTGAGTGAAGGAAAATTTAATGAGACAGAGGTAGCCACCTCAGTAATACGGTGGACACAAGAATTAGAGAGTGATAGAAATAGTTCTGAATATATACAGTGTAAAAACGAAGAAATAGAAGGTATATTGTCAAAAATACCAAAAACAGGAACAATAACAATACATTATACTAAATTAGACAAAATACCGGGAAAAAACAAAAACAAACAATAAATAAGGAATTACAAATTGGAAAAAGTAGAAATATATATGTTATGGTCTAAAGTAAAGGCTATACAGGGAATGGTTGTCTTTAAATAGAAACAAACGAATGATAATTAAAGTGACTGCAGTGCAGTTTTAACCTGTTAGGAGCACAGGTGTTAAATCCCTGGGGACAGTAAGAATATTCTGGTGTACCTCACTGGAATTGTGTAGTTTAAGCTGTGATGGCAGATTGTAGAACGAGAATATGTACTACTAAATGCTCTGGATCAAAAGCTGAATTAATAATGTAGTCCTCAATTCAAAATGAAATTAGTGGAAAGGTTATAATAATTAATTTAACCTTAATGGGGACAGGATAGTTTAAACATTCAGTAAAAGTTGTGATTAATAACAGGAATAATAGAGAATTCAAAAGAGGATTTTAAACTCATAGAGAGGAGTTTAAGCAAGCGTATAATAAAATAAGAGTAACAACAATGACTGCCGTAATAGCAGTCTCTAAGTTATAGAGAGATAGACAGAGGTCTAGGGAGTTTGAAAACGGCTCAGACGGAGAGCAGGAAAATGATGAGTTATATTCATCAATAGTTAATACAGAAAGTGAAAATAGTGAAACAAAGTTATGGAAATGAAAAAGACTATGGGAAAAAAAAAATAAATAGATAAATTGCAGTTGAAAAGAAGAACTAAAGAATTCAAAACTAGGAGTTAAAGGAAATACATAGAAATATTTGCAATGAAAAGAGCGCTGATAAGAAACTGGGAAAAGAAGATAGTTCCTGACATAGACTTGACTTATGAGCAAGAGAAACAGCCGAATACATCCGGCTTCAAAAAATAGTTAAAGAAAAGGGATTGTGAAAGTCAGGAGAACAGAATAATATGATACAATCATATTTTAAGTATGAATTTAAGAGAAGAATAGTGAGAGAAATATAAAAAATTATAAAACCATTAAACACTAGAAGTAAAGACACTAAAAAGAATGCTGGAAACAAGGAAAAAGTCAGCAAGCAATAAAGCTCTTAAACTCAGAGATATCTGAGAACTAGAAGAGTGTAGAAGCAAAGCAGAGAAAGGATGATAGAAGGGGACCTTTGACTTCTGTTAGGAGAGGAATCCAGTCGGACAACTGGAGTTTAGGAACCCGAAGAAAAGTGAAGAAGAAAAATTATTGGAGCCGTAACAGATGTGGCCAGAAAACAGATTAAAATGGTTAAGAGAAGACCACAGCGCTTATAGAGATTGTATCATTAAAACAGCTGAAGATGTGAATTTAAGTTGAGAAGCAATTAACATTGATTAATTTGGTATAGCTATAAACAAACTAGAAGCTATTGACAAAATGAGAAGTTTAACAGGGACAAAGGAGAAATATTTGCAATGAGATATTAGTTAATGCATCTAAAGACCAAATTCCACTATTAAGTGTATGGTTATCAATACAGGATGAAATACCTATAACAAATAGAGTAAGGTTACTAAGAGAAGTAGGTCGGAAAATAACAAGGTTGATCAATTTGAAATGATCCTGAATACTGTAACTAAAAAACAAATAGAGGAAAATATAGCTGAGTATGATTTAAGCTATCAGCATGTGAGAATAGTGAGGAAAACAGAATAAATTAAGATAGAAACAAAAATGAATCCTTTCATAGCACAATGTGTCAAGATGGATGAAGAAATGACATATAATACTTGTTTTCAAGTGAAACGGAGAGATGGAAATGAGTTTAGTATAGCCTACTTAAAACACTTATGCCCGGTTTCACAGACAAGGCTTAAGCCTAGTCTCAGACTAAAATGCATGTTTGAGCTGTTTTAACTGAAAGCAACTTGCACTGACATGTCTTAAAATATGTCAGTGCAATTGTTTTGTCTCAAGTTGCACATCAGTAATGCTTTTTCTAAGGTACGTCTATAAAAACTACTTAAATATCCTAATTTAACTAAGGCCTAATCCTGGCTTAATCTAAGCCCTGTCTGTGAAACCGGGGCTTAGTATATTTTAATTCCCTGTTGTCACTGTAAAGACGATTTGGAACAATCTACATTGTTAAAAGCACTAAATGAATGAAGGTAACTTGACTTGACTGGAAACAGAAGAATAGAATATAAAGGCCTGACAGAAAATAATACAGGAATTTGTGAGGATGAAAATGGTGTACAATAGACAAGTTATATCTAATGATAAATTGAAAGAGATAACCCTAAAACAAAGAAGTCAGGTAATGAGTAAAATAGAAAACTCGAAAATAAAAAGATGTAAGCAGAATAAAAACATCATTAAAAAATAAAATAAAGCTTGATGAATAAAAAGAGCAATAGATAAAAAGAAGGACAGGATACATTGAAAAATGCTTAGCATATTAAAAAGAAACATTTGTGACCAAAAGGTATAATTAAATTGAATTTTAAAGATATGGTATTAAAGGTTAGATTAAAGATAACATAATCTAATGGTATAATAATCATTAAAAAAGATGGAAACACCTTTGTTAATGAAAAATAGAATCTATTTTAGACGAAGTTTCTCAGGTATCCTCAACAACAGAGCCAATGCAATTTACAGAGAATATCTTTATTAAGAAAAAAAGAAAATAAATGAATGAGTAGGAGAGAAGAATTCAGCATTAAAATAATGGAGAGTGCAGATAATTTGCATGAAGGAAGAGACTTAAAGAAAGTCTTGAGATTAAAAGTAAATATTGAACAAGAATATAAATGAAAATGGAATAAAGTTTATTAGTAATTAGTGAAGCATATACTCATAAAAAACTGAGTAAGATACATAAATTAAAAAGATAATATCTAATTAATATGATGGATAAAGAAAAATTAAATAAGGCAATACAAGAGTTATTAGAGCAAGGAGTTAAGGAAATTACTTATGTAATGACAAAAAGTCCTGTACAATAAGCACCAAAATTAGATGAGACTTTTACAAGTAACAAATTATAAAGCACTAATTAGAATAAGCATTATGGTATTAATGCTAGTAATACGATTGAACAATCGAGGAATGGTAAATTTCTCTTAAAATTGGATTTGGCTAATGATTTTTTATCAATTCCATTAACAGAGATTAGTCAAGAAAATACTTAATTTACTAAAAATAACCAACAATAAGTATATCAGAGATTACCAAAGGGATAGATAAATTCCTCAGCAGTATATCCATTAAAGAATTACCTGTGGAAGTTTATATTAATTAAATATTAGTTATAAAGAAGGAAAAAGAGCATATTGAAACCGTGAAAGAAAGGCTTTAAGTTAATTGGCTTACCAGGGCTGGATTAAAATTAAATAAATAAATAAACAAAGTGTAGTAATGGCAGATATGGTTCATTTAGGATCTGAGGTCTCTGTAAGAAACGAAATAATTAATAAATTAATGAAAGAGCGGATAACATGTCTAAGAACCCCAGAGAACATTAGAAAGATACAAAAAGAGGTAAAGGGGCTTATGAATTATATGAGAGATATAATTCCTGAATTTAGTCAGAAAGCTAGACTAATGCATGCTACAATAAAAGGCAATACGTTGTATCGTAGTGAAGAGGCAGAAAAAAATACTTCTAGAGTGAAAAAAGCTATTTTTAGCTCCTAGAAGGGAGAGATGAGGAGAGGTTGATCTACAGTATATAGATGGATTTAATTGGTTACTAATTTATAGCAAGGAATAAGGAAAACAATATACCAATATGTATATTAGAGCGTGTTAAAGTGTTAATTGTTTAAGATGGGAAAATCCCCAAAATAAATTAATTTCTGTAGAGAAAAAATTAGCAAATATGAGTAAAAGAGATGCAGAACTACCAGGTATTGCAAGAAAATAAAATAAATAAATAAAGGAATAGAATAAAATAGAATAGAACTAGAATAGACTAAATAATACCAATAAAACAATAAAGGGGCATTAAGTTGAAGATAAGTATAAAAAGCAAAAACCCAAAATTATTTGAGCAAGTATAGGATAATACACTCTTAGATCCAAATGTGAGGATATTAAATAAAGAGCGTAAAATGTGACAGAAGAAATATAAATGTATTTAGAGGTACGATAGTATATACAGATAGATCAAAAACTCTTGAAGAGTATAATGCTTACTGGGCGTATATAAAACATAAAAAGGATAAAGAAATAAGAGACAGGGGCTTAGTCCTGAGTACTATTCAATATGTAAAAGTTATAGCTGTATTAAAAGCACTAGAAATACTAAAAGAAATAAAAGCTACACAAGTTATTATTATAACGGATAGCAAAAAGGTTAAGACAAGTATAAATGAAAACGTGGACATTTGGAGATAGAACAGGTTCGTTAAATTTTATAGAAAACCTGTTGAACAAAGTGACTTATGGAAGAAACGTATTATCTATTAGGAATTTGGACCTAACAGTGATTCATCAGTACTGACATTCAAAGTAAAACACAGAGATAGCTTTAAGAAATAAAGAAGTAGATAAATTAACAAGAATAAAGAGAAGAATTAAAATGAAAGAAAATGAGACAGTTGTATTACGAAAATATACAATGATAGGAAATATTTTGTAAACCTAAAAATGATAATATAGATCATTATATTAACAGGGGAAGACAAAAAATTATAAGTGATTATGTTAGAATCACACCAGAAGTATCAACCAAGGGTGTTGATTGAAAATGGCTAGATCTTAAATCCTAGGTAAAAATGAGAAAATAAATTAGTAGCAGTAGACGTTGAGCAAACACCGTAAAAGACACTATTGTAAATACCTTTGTAAAAGCAATAGAGGAGTTACTGACAGTTTAGACCCAAGAATATGAGGGTTGATAATATAATATACTTTGTCAGAGGAAAGGTAGAGTTTATCTGGAAAACAAACTGTTTTGCACAAAGCTTGGCGGTATACACCAGAAAGTCATGTAATTGGAAAATGTGCAGTGAGAAGTTTCTTTAGAGCAAAACATAAGGACATAAGATGGGATGAAAAGATTGAGGAGTCATTAAATTGTAATAACTTAACTAATGTAATTTGAAAAGATAAAGAGAAAAAATAAACAATACAATGACAAACGTCAGATACTGTTATTGTAAAGAGTCCTTGAGCGTGGAAAAGGCGTAATGTAAATTAAACATATTATTATCAACTAAACCTATTAAGGATTTAATTACTAAGAAAGATAACGTATTTAACAAAAAGAAAAAGTTGATAAACATACAGTACGGTTAGAGAAAATGAGCTTTGGAGTAGGAAGAATTGAATTATTGGAATAAGAGAGGAAGGAAGGTAGAATTACCATTAAAGACAAAGACATTGTATCTTACCAACGGTGTAAAATAACTAATTAAAGACCAAGAAAAAAAAAGAAAGAAAGAAAGAGTATAAATTACTTCTAACATGCTCTTATAATTAATAAGAGTGAAATGATATAAAGAGAGAGGTTTCTTACCAATATTTGTGATAACGGCGTTAAAGATCCTATAATGGAACAGAACAAACTCATTCTAGCGTGCTTGTGTGTGTGTGTGAGACAGCAAGAATGCAGATTTACGGGGTAATAAAACTACTGATAGCGTGTCTCTGGACGGAGCAAAGTTAAAGCATTTACATTTACATTTACATTTACATTTACATTTAGTCATTTAGCAGACGCCTTTGTCCAAAGCGACTTACAAATTAGGACAAAATACAGCGAGTCATCATAAAGAGGCAAAAGCAACAACAACGCAAGAAGTGCTCAAAATACGGAGTTCAGGTATTATTCAGAGTAGCATAAGCCTGATAAGTGATGTTTCAAAGGGAAAGGACATTTTTTTTTTTTTTTTCTATAAGGTTAAGTGCTCACGGAAGAGATTGGTTTTCAGCTGTCTTTTGAATGTTGTCAGGGATTCTGCATTCCGGATGAGGGTGGGGAGAGCGTTCCACCAGCATGGAACTGTGAATGAGAATGTTCTGGAAAGTGATTTTGTGGCTTTCTGTGATGGAACCACGAGACGTCGCTCGTTGACCGATCGTAGGTGTCTGGTAGGGATGTAGACTCGTAGGAGTGAGTGAAAGTAGGAGGGAGCTGAGCCTGTGATAGTTCTGTAAGCAAGCGTCAATGCCTTGAACTTGATGCGAGCAGCTAGAGGTAGCCAGTGTAGAGAGATGAACAGAGGAGTGACGTGGGCCCTCTTGGGCTCGTTGAAGACAAGACGAGCTGCAGCATTCTGGATCATCTGTAGGGGTTTGGTCGCACATGCTGGGAGTCCAGCCAGAAGAGCATTGCAGTAGTCAAGCCTAGAGATGACCAGGGCCTGGACGATAAGTTGTGTTGCATGCTCAGTTAGGAAAGGCCTGATCTTCCTGATGTTGTGCAGTGCAAACCTGCATGATCGAGCTGTCTTTGAAATGTGATCTGTGAAGGTCAGCTGGTCATCAAACGTTACTCCAAGATTTCTGACCGATCTTGATGGGGTGATTAATGATGACTCTAGCTGGATGGTGAAGTCGTGCTGTAGAGACGGATTGGCAGGGAGGACGAGAAGCTCAGTCTTTGCCAGGTTGAGCTGCAGGTGATGTTCTGCACCTGTGGTGATGAGTCGTTTGACTCATGAGTGATGAGTCGTTTGAGATCGAAAGAGGCTAGGAGAGAGGTGAAGTCTGTTGTGCTTTGAAGTCTGTTGTCTGTAAAGCAAAGTTGAACGTGAATAAAAGTGTTCAATAGCATGGGTCATATAGGATACAAAGTTAAATAAGAAAAGAGACTGACATGGCAGAGCAAGTAAATGAGGCTGTAAGCAAATAATGTAAATTTGTTGGCAATGGCTTGGATATCTGACACCGTAAGTATACGAATTAAGAAGACCCTTGACAGAAGGGGAATATGTGTTGGTGGATTTTTAGAAGGGGAATAAAGCCTAATTTAAAGAGAAAAATCCTCTAACACATAAACCAAGAACTTGGCATTTTAAGAACTTGGAACTTCAGAAGCAAATACTGAAAAGTGTTTAAGAAGAAGCCGAATGATTAATGACCAAGAGATGTCTTATACAGAGTGCTCAACTTTATGTTCTATCTTTCAGGAAATAGAGTCTGAATCGAGATGTTGGGCTAACAGAGGTGTCCCAGAATAACACAGTGATAAGAGAAAGGCTTGTTTAAGTCAATTATTGTGGTAACATTGATGAACATAGCAGTAGTCATGGTGGTGTTCTGGGTTGTTGTCGAATTTTTAATAAGAATCTGACTACAATAAACCAGGACACTGAAAAAAAAAAAAAAGTGAGACATATAGATCCTGGCTACAAAAAGGATGCAACCTTTGTGATAGACAAAGAGATTGATATGGAAAAGCTAAAAGAAAAAACATTTGATTTAGAACCTAAAGAATCATTATGATAGGTGGAAAAGTAAAAAGTAAATGTTAGACATTTAATGAAGATTGCAAGGAGTAATATACAAGAGAAATATAAAACTTTGCAGAAATTAAGAAATCCAATTCCTATTTAAATGGTATAGTGAATCCAATAAAAAGCTGGAATAACTTTAGGAGGTGAAAAGTATTCAGTAAAGAAAAAGTTTCATTAAGTAAGTATTAAAACAGATACGTTTTGGGAAAAATGTCTAAATGACAATTGTAATGAATGTGATAAAACGAGATACAATGGTAAATTACATATAATGTGTAGTATTAAGTTATTAAAAGAGTTAAGCAATCAAGTTTGAAATCAAACTTGAAAAGCTAGAGAGATGAATTGGATAGGCTATACAGTATATGTGTGTGAAATTGGAAATGTGAAAATAACTATAATGCAAAAACAAGTACAAAGATGAGTGTTTAAGGCTAACATTTTCAGATGAAAATGGAATTAAGACTCAAAGACAGAGAGATAACAGAGAATAATACAGTAACTAGTCAGATGATAATACAGTTTAGACTGTGTGATGTGCTGGAAGATATAGCAATGCACAAGTATGGGGAAATAATTCCAATCAAAATCAAGGGTCTGGTAAAAGGCTCATAATTAGGGCATTATAGTAAGAGTACAGTAAATAATACAGAATGGGTAAAATATTATCATATACCTTTAGTCTTGATAAGATGAAGTAAAAACGATGAAGTGATAATTACCTGGGAGATTTCTAAAGAAATTCCAGAGTATTGTATAAGACAAAAGATATGCCATAACAAGCATACAAAAATAACATGGGATTTTATTGATAATTTGGCAGAGGAAAAGGTATTTTGGAGGAATGAGTCCAAGCATATATGCAGGATGGGCATATTTGAATCAGACATGGGACAGTAATATTAGAATAAATAATATAAACCAAGGGATAAGCAGATTATTGTCTGACCCTATTGTGACTGTATGCCACCATTTCCATTCTTAGAAAACATCAAAAATGAATGGAAAGAATGGAAAATGGTGAGCCAGAGGAAATTAAGAGTACTGTATAAAGCAATGGGTGTCTAATAACATAAACGCAGAGAACTAGAGACTTGAGATACCAGTACATCTCAACATGATATACAGCAGACTGACCCTTACACGACCTTTCAGAGGCCCGGAGGAACATGGCATGTACAACATACTGGTAGATATACAGTTATTATATCTAGAACAAATATAACTTTATTCATTGATAACCATTGAATATTGTAATTGATGAGAAGAAGCTGAGGTATATAAAGTTCTAATATGGAATAATATACTTTAGACTATAATGTATTTATATGAGTCTAGAAAAACTGCAAGAAGAAAACTGTTGTTAAGACATCAGAAGTGCTGGATTGCAAGTAGAGATGATGAATGCATGAGTTGTCTTTAATGTTATTTGTACAGAAAGCTGATTTTGAAATGGATGAATTTTAATTATGTATTATTGTGTTTTATTAGTGACACATTTGGGGAGAGGATAAATATTCCAAACCTTTCTGAAAATACAGTATGATAATTAACTGCACAATTACTAGAAATGTTTACCTTGGACATTATACAATTTGCATGCATAAAAATGTGTTTAACTTTAAACAAATTCTGTAGAATGGCCCATATAGCCTATTTGAACAGGATTTGTTTCCAGGTATGACTGTGTACTCAAAAGGTGCTTTTGACTTTCATTTATATTAGGATTATATTGTTAACTATATCCTAATAAATTTAAAGCAATATACTGTGTGTGTGTGTGTGTGTGTGTGTGTGTGTGTGTGTGTGTGTGTGTGTGTGTGTGTGTGTGTGTGTGTATGTGCAACAACAGTGTCCTAAGCCCCCATCTCTTTAATCCACTCTTGGCACTCTCACCCATGCTACAGTTCCTGTAGATTACCACACACATGTCATTTCTAAATGGTGAATTTGTTTCTTCAGGCTCTTTACCAACTGGCTGATGGCAAAATTCAATATGAAGGGGAAGGGGAAGAAGCAGAAACTGCCTCTGGAGACGACTCAAACTTTTGAAGCAATTAAAGGTACACAGCATTTCCCCCCCATGTCATTTAAGTTTAACACCAACTTATTTTTATTCACTACCTCAACATATTCTAGTGTCAGTGTTAGCAAAAATCTCACTGTAGAAGGGAAAATGGTTTGGTCAATTTTTTTAATTTTGTTTGCTTGCTTGTTGAATGAGAATATTGGAATCAGTAAGCCAAGCAGCAAACGATATGATGCATTATGATGTTGATCAGCCTTGGCCACTTGATATTAATGTTATAATGGAGTTAGTGTTGTCCACCTTAGTTGAGTCCGAGTCTATTTTTCGAGTCAGTTGAGACGAGTCAAAAAAGCTACGAGTTGCACTCAAGACAGAGTCCATAATAGAGTCTGAGATGAGTCTGGCCAAAACCAGAACAGGAATCTGACCTTGAATCTGAATTTAAATGGCAACTGAATGTTCAATAAAGCTTAACTAAGAGACAAATTATATTAGTATTATTATAACAAATTTATACCCAATTGGATTTTTTAAACTGGTAGCTTAACTTAAACTTAAAAAAAAAAAAATTTGAAAAGCATATGCTACATGTATAAAGTTTAAAAACACAATGAACTAATTTCTTTGTTTTTATACTTTAAATAGATCTCCAGTTTAACTGACTTTTTATTTTATTTTATTTTTTACATTGTTCTATTTGAATAAATTAAAAGAATGCAGATAGACAAAAGTGAGGGTAAGCATTAAGACAAATCATCAAGACAAAGTTATTCATTCAAGGGCTGTGAGTATTTTCTCCTTTCCTTTTGTTTGATTCACATTAATGGTGCAATCGTCAGAAGGTTTATTAGACTGAATGCAGATCAAATAATACCATTCTCCCCTTTTCTCCAAACTATTTACACCAATTTAAGATATGAACTGTGTTTAAGTGAATACTCTCCAATCCGGTCATTTTGACATATTTTGTTGTGTATTTGATGGTTAAACGCGCACACGAAGCCTAAAGTATAATTTGATTGTCTAGTTGCGGTCGGTTTCGGTGCGTACACACATAAGCCGCCTTGAAGTTGGAAACAGCGTCTCTTGCTCGGATTATTGTGCTTTATTACATGGCTTGGTTGAATTCTAATGTAGTTATTTCTTGATATCAGACCACTGCTAAGTATAACACACCGTTGCCATTAAAAAAAAAGAGCGTTGCTATGGACACAGGATTCTAACCGTAGAGACGGGACGGACTATTTTCTTTAGCGGAATCAATACAATCAATAATTTTTAAATCAATAAACTCCTTTTTAAATCAATATTTTGTGTCAAATTATTGATTTATTTGGTTGGTAGCCATGTAATAAGCGGGATAATGTAGAGCGAGGCGGTTGTTATAGCGAATGCAAAGATGGCAAAGATAGAATTTGCAAGATAACATCTATTTATCATTAATAAATAGTAAGTGCATTTTCTCAATTTCTCCAGTACCGACAGCAGAACTGATAGTGTTGGAGCAGGATACTTCACTGTCTTACCTCTTTCTAAACTCATCTACAAGTAATCTAGTATTTGCTAAAATGGAAGTTATAGTATCCAAAAGCATTACATTTGGGCTGTGCCTGAGACATTTTATTATATGCAGTCTCTCTCAATTCATGATTGCTATCTTAAATATCTTGTCACCCAAGGCCACTGTCTATTGCAGTCTTACACCTTCCTAACATACAGCGATGCGAGTTTACAGAACCCATTTTCAGTCATGTGTTTGCTGCCATATACCACACCAGTCACCATGGGTCTCTGTAGTATTGCCACTTAAAGGATTAGTTCACCTCAAAACGTCTCGGTTACGTATGTAACGTATGTTCCCTACTCGGGCAACGAGGGTTACATACGTAACCGAGACGTTCCCTTTCGTGGTCACTACGAGTTACGTCAGTGACGACGAAATGGGTTCCCAGTCTAATCACGCCACCTCGGCTGTCTTCCAGTGCCCTGCGTAAGTCTGAGCTCCCTGTCGTGAGACTGGCACGGACGAAGGACTCCTACTTAACACAAGAATACCATGGTACACTGGGAAGCATATCTCAGCGGAAACATGCAATCAGTGCCAGCCCGAAGGGGGAGAACTTAAGAATACACATATGACCCGGAGGGGCTGCATTTGGAGTATCACTGGGGTGTCCAGCCGCAGGTGGAATATTTCAACCCCAGGGGTGGCAAGGTGGCTTGCCGAGGGAAAGACACATGCTCAGAAAGGCTTACAGTGGAAATACACATGTGGGGGTTGCCCAGAGGGGGAACCATGCACATGGAGGCACCTAGCCAAACGCGAAAGCTGCCGGTGACATAACTCTGGCGTTGACGTCGACAGTGCTGGAGGAACTCAGGGCCTGCGGGGAGGCTCACCTGAGGAGAATATTGCACATATCCCGTCCGTGGAGAGGAATGGTGAGCAAGCGAAGACACCTTAGCAGAATCTAGTACCGGCTGGTTGAAGCAAGTACATGAGAAGAAACTGGCTCCACTCGGAGATTGTAGAATCTCGCGAATGTGTTAGGTGTCGCCCAGCCTGCAGCTCTGCAGATGTCTGTTAGCGAGGCGCCATGCACTAGAGCCCAAGAGGAGGCCACACTCCGAGTGGAGTGGGCCGTCACACCAAGGGGGCATGGTCGAACTTGCTGCTGGTATGCCAAAGCAATGGCGTCCACTATCCAGTGAGACAACCTTTGCTTGGAGAGAGCCTTTCCCTTCAGCTTCCCACCATAACAGACAACGAGCTGGTCTGAGGTCCTGAAACACTGCGTTCTGTCTACGTAAGCATGGAGGGCGTGTACTGGACAGAGCAGTGCCAAGGCTGGGTCTGCCTCCTCTTAGGGCAGCGCTTGCAGGTTCACCACCTGGTCTCGAAAGGGTGTGGTGGGAACCTTGGACACATATCCAGCCTGGGGTCTTAGGATCACGTGAGAGTTAGCCAGCCCAAATTCCAGGCACGCTTCGTCAACCGAAAATGCCTGCAGGTCCCCTACCCTCTTGATGGAGGCCAATGCAACCAGGAGCGCTGTCTTAATTGACAGGAACTTAAGCTCCACTGATTGCAGAGGCTCAAAGGGAGCACTCTGCAGGGCAGTTAAAACCACTGAGAGGTCCCAAGAGGGAACGAGAGGAGGGCGAGGAGGATGCAGTCTCCTCGCTCCTCTCAGGAACCTGATGATCAGGTCGTGCTTTCCCAGAGACTTACCTTCAACTGTATCGTGATGTGTGGCAATAGCGGCAACAAACACTTTCAGGGTGGAGGGAGACAGCCTTCGCTCCAACCCTTCTTGCAGGAAGGAAAGCACGACACTGATCGGGCATTTCGTGGGGTCTTCACGACGAGAAGAACACCAGTTGACGAAGAGGTTCCACTTCAACACATAGGCATGTCTCGTGGACGATGCTCTAGTGGAAGTGATGGTAGCCACCACCACTGGTGGTAGGGTACTCAAATCTGCCTCGTCCCGTCGAGGAGCCACACGTGGAGGTTCCAAAGATCGGGACGAGGGTGCCATAGGGTGCCCCGTCCCTGAGAAAGGAGGTCCTTCCTCAGAGGGATTGGCCAGGGAGGTGCTGTCGCGAGGAGTACTAGTTCGGGGAACGAGGTCGGGTTGTGCCAATACGGGGCAACCAAAATGATCTGCTCCTCGTCCTCCCTGATCTTGCGCAGACCCTGGGGGAAACGCATACTTGCGGAGGCCCCACGGCCAGCTGTGCGCCAGTGCATCCGTGCCAAGCGTGCCCTCGGTCAGGGAATAAAACAGGTCGCAGTAGGACGAGTCGTGGGAGGCAAACAGATCTACCTGTGCGTTCCCGAACTGATCCCAAATCAGCTGAACCGACTGGGGATGGAGTCTCCATTCTCCAGGGAGAGGCTGAAGCCGAGACAGCTCGTCGGCCGCACGGTTCAGGTCTCCCGGGGATATAAATGGCTCGAAGCGACCTCAGATGCTTCTGACTCCATATGAGGCGGTGGCGGGCGAGTTGCGACATACGGCGGGAGCGCAGACCACCTTGTCGGTTGATGTACGCTACTTTCGCGGTATTGTCTGATCGGACTAGTACGTGCTGACCCCTGAGCAACGCACGGAAGCGGTGAAGGACGAGACGAACAGCCAGCAACTCGAGGCAGGAGGCAATTGACATGCCAAAGACGCTGGGGTCCTGTCCAGGAGCCCGCGGCAGCATGTCCATTGCACATGGCGCCCCAGCCCGTGGTGGAGGCATCTGTTGATACAACAACATGCCAACAGGGCACTCCGGCCCGTAGAAAACTGAGTGTTACATCCAGCGATTGTCTGTATTTCTCCTGTTCTGTATTTCCGTGTCTTGTTGTTATCCTAGGTCAGTTCCTGTGCTTAATTGATGGGGTGTGCCGGCGCGCGAGGCGTGTCCCAGCTGATGGCATAAAGAGGGCTTGGTTGTGGCGGGAGAGAGCGGCTTTGCTTTGTGTTTGAATTGTTGCTTTAAGTTGATCCTTGGTTATGTAAACTTTTGGGTTAACAAATAAATCCTTAGACATTTGTTTGCCGAACTTTCTCCTGCCTCTTTTGTTACTATTTGAGAGCCAGTAGTAACACTGAGGTTCGTCCACGGGGTGAAGGTCGGAGTCACTAGGACTCGGAGTGTGCCGTGTTGCCATGCCCACCTCGGGACTCAATCGCGAAGCCAAAGCTGAAGCGGTCTCATATGAAGCAATCCGAGCGGCGTTACTGCAGCTGCGGATGCCATATGCCAGGCTGCTGCTGGGGCCGTGCGGGAGGGGCGGGAGGGGCGGGAGCTGCGGGAGGGCGCCCTCGGCGGCGAGCAGACTGAGGCACCTGTGCCGACGGCTGGGTGGAGGCAGCAGCAGGCCGTCGGGGCAGGACATGTTTTAGAGCCTCAGTCTGCTTCTGGGCAGTCGAGAACTGCTGGGCAAAGTCCTCGACTGCTCCGCCGAAGAAGCCAGCCTGGGATATGGGGGTGTCGAGGAAATAGGTACGCTCGGCCTCCCGCATATCGGCCAGGTTTAGCCACAGGTGTCGCTCCTGGACCACACATGTGGACATCACCTGACCAAGGGAGCGTGCGGTCACCTTGGTCGCTCGGAGAGCAAGGTCGGTGGCGGCACGCAGCTCATCAAAGAGCCCTGGGTCAGTCCTCCCCTCGTGCATGTCCTTGAGCATCTGGGCCTGGTAGACCTGCAGAGTGGCCATGGCATGCAGAGAGGCAGCCGCCTGCCCCGCGGCTCTATAGGCCTTCGCCACGAGAGTGGAGGAGAACCTACAGGCCTTGGAGGGGTGCTTTGGGTCGCCGCGGGAAGAAGCACTCTGAGGACACAGTTGCATCGCCACAGAGCGTTCAACCTGGGGAACCCCAGTGTACCCTTTGGCAGCTGCCTGATCAAGAGGAGGAAAGGTGGAGGAGGCCGTCGAGCGATCGTGGGAAGACAGGGGAGTCTTCCAGGACCTCGTGACCTCCTCATGCACATCCGGGAAGAAAGGTATTGGGGTTGGACGCTGATGGGGGTCAGCGGCCGCACCCAAAAACCAATCGTCCAGCTCGGGATCAGACTTGGGCAATGCTGGCACACCTGAAGGCGGCAGCACAGCCGAATCGCCATCTCCCGATGACTCCTGCCCACCTTGTGATGCCGCGATCGACATCGTGTCGTCATATGGAGTGCCTAAAGAGGACTCTCCCTCTAACGAGATCATTGAGTCTAGACCGCAACAGCGCGACGGTCATGTTCCTGCAATGGGAATATGATTCATCCACAAACGCTGCCTTAGCGTGGTCAACGCCCAGACACACAACACAGCGATTGTGCCCATCAGAATCTGACACAATGCGATCGCAACCAGAAGTGCACAGGCGAGGCATCTTTAAAAAGACGTACCGCGTGCAAGCTCTTTTGTGAAAGGAGAAGTCTCCGCAGAGTGTTGAAGCGACAAGGGAGATGAACACACAAACACTGGCAGATCACACAAACACTGGGGTGGTGGCGGCGCAATGGATAAGACACATGCCTTTGGTGTGAGAGACCCGGGTTCAAATCCACTGTGAGACACCAATGTGTCCCTGAGCAAGACACTTAACCCTAGTTGCTCCAGAGGCGTGTGACCTCTGACATATATAGCAATTGTAAGTCGCTTTGGATAAAAAGCGTCCGCTAAATGAATAAATGTAAATGTAAATGTAGATCACTGCACAGATCAGCAGGGAATGTGCACTCGCTGGAACTCGCTGTCACACCAACACCTGGAGAGAAGCTCGTCTCGAAGAGTGTAGAGATGAATCTCAGATTTGGCTTGTGGAGTGAAGTGAATACTTGGCTCCGAAGCGAAAACATATCTGCATGTTGCCGGCTTACTTCCCTATATACCCACGAGGTGGGGCGGAGTTACGCTATGCAAATTCCGCAGACCCATGGCATTTCATTGCTATATACTCGAAAGTGATAGGCTTTCTAAGCGAAACCCCATTCGTCGTCACTGATGTAACTCGTAGTGACCACGAAAGGGAATGAAAATTTCCTGATAATTTACTAATTTACCCCAATGCCATCCAATACATTCATGTCTTTCTTTCTTCAGAGGAAAAGAAATTAAGTTTTTTGAGGAAAACATTTCAGGATTTTTCTCCACACAATGGACTTCAACAGTAACCAAATTGTTGAAGTCCAAATCAATGCAGTTTCAAAGGGCTTTGAAGAGCTTCAAAGGGTTCTGCACGATCCCAGCTGAGGAATAGGGTCTTATCTAGTGAAACGATCAGTCATTTTGTAAAATAAAAATAAAAATGTATATACTTTTTAGGGTTAGGGTTAGGGTTAGGGTTGGGCTAACCCTAACCCAAATCAATGCAGTTTCAAAGGGCTTTGAAGAGCTTCAAAGGGTTCTGCACGATCCCAGCTGAGGAATAGGGTCTTATCTAGTGAAACGATAAGTCATTTTGTAAAATAAAAATAAAAATGTATATACTTTTTAACCACAATTGTTCATCTTGTGCTGGTCTGCGATACGCCAGGCACTTCCCAACCACCCTCCCCAATCTTGGTCTGGAGTAATTTGTTTTTTGTTCACTTGGCAGTTCAGTGTAACCATTAGAATTGTTTTATTTATCAGCCTGTTAATATTTTGCTGAAATTAAAGATGGAAAAAAAAATATTGTCATTTCAAACTTTTTTTTCTGTTTGAAAAATTCTGACCAAAAAGAAAGTTTTCATACCAGCACAAGTTGGAGCATAATGTAAGATGTCATAAGCAAAAATAATAATAATAATAATAATTTGACCCCTATTCTTATACCTGGTGCTGCTGTGGGAGGTTGTGTCAACCTAAATTATGCATATCAACCATATTGTATTTTATCGAAAGGTTGAATTTTTCAGAAAGATCTTTCTTCCTCGCCGTATAAACTATGACTTGCTTGATAATGTTGAACAACCTCTTTAGGCAGGGTTTCCATTTACCTAAGTAGACCTTTGGAACACAGGGAATATATGTAGATGGTCAAACATTCTTTTGTATGCACTTTGCATTTTGTTTATTGAAAACTGAAAACTATTCATGTCATTATAAATGTGAAAAAAGTCAAACTCAGTGAGTGAATTGCTGGTCACACACAGTGCAGTGAAATCTGTTATAAAGAGCTCAAAAGTTGAGCTGTGGTCAGATAAGACTTCCTCTTTTTTACAACTGCCTAACCCAACCTGTACAGTTATCAGAACAAGTAGTGACGCAAACATAGACATGCAGAGGTTAGTGGCTTGGTGTAGAAATGTTGTGTTGCATGTTGTGTCCGCGTATAAGATGTCTGCTTTCCCTGCCATCTGTGTCAGTCCTAAATGTTATGAGTGCTCAATAAACGGGTAAATGCCAAAGATCAGTGGTGTCCTGCCCACTGAAGTGTTAACGGTGTGTTAATCCAATGCTTTGCAGGACAGTTGGCTAGTACCAGCTATAGCTGTAGCCATCCCTCAGTCTAGATGTTTAGCCCTCTGGCTCACAAACTGGTCATGACTTGTGATAGCATAGTCAAGTCAAGTCACCTTTATTTATATAGTGCTTTTTACAATACAGATTGTTTCAAAGCAGCTTTCCAGAGATAACAGGAAAATAATGCAACAAAGTTAGTTTCTGCTGTACAGCAGATCTAGAAGAAAGAATGTTCTGTCAGTTACAATTGGTAATCATTCATCACCTTCAGCTCCTCTATTATGTGGGCTCCCACAAGGGTCCACATTGAGTCCTTTTTTATTTTCCCTGTATATGTAACCTTTGGGGTCTATCTTTAGGAAATATGAGATCACATACCACTGTTATGCTGATGACACTCAATTGTATGTTCCATTATAACCACTTGATAAGATCTGTGCCAACACTGTTAAGTGTCTCGATGATGTAAAATTCTTGATGGCTAAGAATTTTCTCCACTTAAATGAGAGCAAAACTGATGTTGTTGGTTTTTTTGGGGGTGTATTTTTTGACTGCGAGTTGAATTTTGCATAAGTTAGTGCTGTGGTGAAAACTAGTTCCCTTTCGAGAGGTCTCTAGTTTGAAGACTTTCCTTATTTGTACAAAGGAAGGAAGGAATTTTTAGATTGGGTGTCATGACAGTGACGAAAAAGAATACTTTACAAGAAAGTTATAAAATGCTTGGAGAATTCTGCCCTTGGCCTCTTCTTGTTCAGGTCATTTTGAAAGGAACAAGGTCCTTGTTTTGGCAAAAATCTGGTAATAAAACTTTAAAGATCTTTGCTACAGAGTTCAATTAAAATGTATTTCATTTCTGTGGTAATTTCCATGACATAAACTGCTCTCTCTTTACCATCAATCTAGTTACAACAGTTGTTGCAATTCTTACAGCAGTAACATTGTGAGTTCTCTTACAGAAAAAGGTGAGAATCGCTCTCTCTCTCTCCCTCTCTGGACTTGGTGATATTCTTTGGTGGTCTCATCATGTTTGGATTTTCTCTTAAAAATCATTGTCTATTACTTTGCAGAACAGCCATGGTGATCTACACAGTAAAGGTGTACACAGGAAAGGGGCTTTTGGCGGGCACCACTAGCCGTATCTACATCCAACTGCGTGGCACTGAGGCTGAGACTGAGGAACAGAATCTAAATCCCATTCAGGGTTTTTTGCAAGGATCGGTAAGTGCACCCAATTAAACCAACAGTAAGGAGTTTTTGACTAAACCATCAGTCAACACTACATTTAATGGAAGATATTTGAAAGAGTGAGAATAAAAGTTGTATGGAGTAATGAAAAAAAATCTTTTTTTTATTTACCTTAAAATTATCGTCCCATATGTACGACGGCGTATTAGGGACATTATAGGTAAAAAAATAAAATTAAAATAAATAAATAACAAACTCAGAATATCCGTGAAAAAATAACCACATTGCTTCACTTTGCACTGAGACTGAACCTGCTCCTCAGCCCGCGTCACGAGGCATCATCCAGAGATCACCCAGGGTCAACAGATTAGACCCAATCTCTCGGTGGCTGAGGCAAGCTGTGCCTGTGAGAGGAAGAAACAGCCTATAGCCCAATCAATCAATCTAACACTGTTTTGCCTAAAAGCCAGTCTTTCATTGGCCAGGCAGGTTTGACAGCCATATGCTTCATACTAGTTGCACTAGTTCTAATATTATGTATAGTCGTAACATTCCAGGAAAAAACTCGGAATATAAACTAGAATATTTGGTTATTGTTATTTTATAATCTCAGAATATATATATATATTATTTTTTTTCATGGAAATTCTTCGCTGAATTTTAAACCCCCTCCCCAATTGCATATTATTAAAAAAATATTTATCTACAAAGACCCTAATACGCCATTGTACATCTGTCTGTGCAGGAGCGAGAATTTAAGATTCACTGTAAAGCGTCCCTGGGAGAGCTAATAGCTGTCAAGCTCCACTCCAAGCCGTTAATGGGTCTTCTTCACAACCAGTGGTTCTGTGATAAGATCTTGATCAACACTCCAGAAGGTGACAAGATTTTGTTTCCGTGCTACTGCTGGCTTGACTGTAACGAGAGGCTCACTTTAAGACCTGCTAAAGGTAGGCACTCCCATTTCAAGTCATGGCCAAAATTCACATTTATCGGTGTACTTGAAAGTTCAGTGGTGATGTCTTGCTAATATACCAACGCATTCTCATCCTAGGGCGTCATATACTGACGCTTTTGACATTTCGTCTACATCCAACGCACATGGCACCCTTTAGCGTCATGAGATCAGGCTATACTGCATGTTCACACACACACACACACACACACACGATCAATACTTTTATAATCTTTTTGCAGTGGGCTTGCTTAACCCACCCAGCTGCAACCTATATGCAAAACAAGTTTATGTACATGCCCAAGGGTTAGGTGCAACTTGGAGTTGAAACGAGTGTTCATATTTAGAGCATCCTATTTCAATAATGGTCATGGTTTTACTATAATCATTTATGTGGGTGATGTCTGGGTTGTTTGGGATATTTTTATTGTTACATTCTGCATATTGTTAATGCTTTGTGACAGGTCCACCAGATATGTAAGCTATGCACACACACACACACACACACACACACACACACACACACACACACACACACACACACACACACACACACACACACACACACACACACACACGAATACTTTTATTTGGATCTGAAAGACATTACAAAGAAAACAAGATCCAAATACTCTGGGAAGAGTCTTTGACAAGGTGACAGATCTACAGTTCATTCATGGCTCACATACTTGTACAGGTTCTTCCATTTATGATACTCAACACATTAAGGATAAACAAAACATCTCCGTCTCCATATCTGCACGCTCCCTATGGCTGAAACAGAGCAGAATTTTGCAAGCCTTTTTGCCTCCTTTTTTTGCATCTCCCTGATCACACTCTTATGGACATGACCCAAACTTCCAAATACCAGAATTATTAATCTACAGTTGTATCCAAGTTGGAGAATGAGATCTACCAGAGGTTGATATTTCAATAGTTTGGAATAGTAGCAAGTATCCATACAGGTCAGAACAGCAGCTCAAAGACACACACAGATTTCTTAACCTCATTTACAATTACAATGTCAGGAGTGTTTGGAATATTTTTAAAGTAATCACTGTCAGATGTGCTATGATGAAACCAGTTAATTCGTACAGTGCTATGCTTGTAAATCTTACTATCATGTCCACAGATTACCTTTTGCAAGTCCTTTGCAACCAGATCAACCAGACGGTCATGTCTGGCCACATAAAGTCCTTTATAGTTGTAGCATCCGTTTAGTATGTGAGCAACCGTTTCTTTTTCCTGCTGAGTTGGATGTAATATACAATAGGGTTCATGCTTTGATGGATACCATATTGCCAAATTGTACTTCGTTGGAAGACACTGTAGTCTTGCTTTAATCATGAATATCAGAATGTCATCTGAGATTGAGGGGTTTGTCAGGACAGAATGAGACACTGAATGGTTGGCAAATTGGAGAAATGCAAGTTTTCCTTTCCTTAATCTGAGACCCGTCCAGTGCTGTCCGTTTTGGGTCTGTCTAAGATGAAGAATTGAGGCTCTTGCGTGTTTAATCTGTAGCTGGTGAGGTGTACTGTCTTCATTGAAGATCGCCAGGGTGGAAACCAGCGGTGATTATGCTGTCGTTAAGAGCAACTACTTCTCCGTCGAGTCCCAGCCAGGACAGCTGTATTCCTGTACGGCAGCAGAGGTCATTTAAATCCAGCCAGTCGGAGTGCACTCCAAATCCGGCTGCTCTGATGTCTAACTTCCCGTTCTGCTTTAGTTTAAATCCAAGAAACTGGGACTCGTTTGTGGAAGCAGCAGGTATTCTGCAACGGTCTGTCTAACAGTTGTATCGTCATTGTTAAGCATGTTTAGAAGATGTCCTGTTCTGGAGGCGGTGTAGAGCCATTCGATGTTTGGGGCGCCGAGACCTCCGTCTCTACATGGCTGGAAGATAATATCCTGAGTTGTACGACTATTAAGAAAAAAAACACTTCCTCACCAGCTTCACCGTTTCGTTGTTCATCGCTGAAAGTGTACATTGTGGAATATGTACGTTCAGGAAAAGGTGTTGGATTTTAGCCACTGCGATCAACCTGATGGCTTCAATCTTCATCAGTATGGGGAGTGGGGCAGCGTCAATCAGCCCAAGTCTTTGGGTGTACTCGTGACACAGCTCTGTGATCTGTTCCTCCCAATCGCCACTGACGTTAAATTTATGACCCAGAAAAGGATATGTTTCGTGGTGTTCATACAGTCGGATGGGTTTCTGCATTAATGAGAAGGCAGGGGGCTTGTCAGACTTTGCTTTATACCATCTGTTTCCTCCACTGCGTCTTTCAGTCTTTCACACACACACACACACACACACACACACACACACACACACACACACATAGAAGAATTCCTTTAAGCAAACATTTATTTCTTCATATGATGGAGAGATAATGTCTAAAGTGTCAGATGCTCTAATAAAGTATATCTCCTGCACAGGCTCAGGACTAGAGATTACATGGCTGTCATTGTTGTGATGGTCATTGGGTGATGGCTTGCAGATGTACTGCATACGTAGTTGTCATTCTTGTTTTTTCTTTTATAAATTTTTTTTAACAAAGACATCTTTTTTTATATGTATCTCAGAAGACTGTGACTTAACTATAGGCTAATGTTACCATTAGCCTTTTTAAAATAAAGCACATCATTTGTATTCATATTAAAGTGTCATGTATATATCCAAGATGGCGGCGCGAGTACATCGCGAGGCTCGCGGTCTCTCCAGATTCTGTAATTTAGCAGTATTTTTCTTGCTCATTTCGGGTCTGTTCGTCCAGAACAGTTGTGCCTTAACATCGTACACCCAAGGTGAGCTTTTGGATATTGGTTTGCGAATTTCCGACAGTTTTATGGACAACCTTCGACTCCTTCCTGAGATCGCCAGATCACCCGAGGCTATGCACTCTGCCCGGCCGGGCGGAAGTGCTCGCAGGCGCCGGCGAGATCGTAAACAAAGGCGGGGGAAGCGCGGAGGACTAAGAGCTAAGCTAAAGCTAACACCACACCGGCTCTCTTTACCCAGCATTTTCCTTGCCAATGTACGGTCGCTGTTGAACAAAATGGAGGAGATTCGACTCAACATCACATACAGCAAGAGACTTTTGAACTGTAATGTTCTAATTTTCACGGAAACATGGTTAAACAGCGGAATACCGGACAACGCTATTGAGCTAGCGGGACGCCATACATTCCGGGCGGATAGAACATTAGATGGCTCCGGTAAGACCAGAGGTGGTGGATTGTGCATTTACATTAACAAAGCTTGGTGCACAAACTCTGCTATTGTTGGGAGACATTGTTCAGCTAACCTTGAGTTTCTCATGGTTAAATGTAGACCGTTTTATCTTCCGCGGGAGTTCACTTCCACTATTATAACTGCAGCCTATATTCCCCCGGATGCTGATGCCAAGTTTGCTATGAAAGAACTTCACGCAGCCATCAGTAAACAACAGACCGTTCACCCGGAAGCTGCGTTTATTGTTGCGGGTGATTTTAATCATTCAAACTTAAAGTCTGTGCTACCGAAATTTCACCAGCATGTTTCCTGTCACACCAGAGGAAACAAAACCTTAGACCATGTTTACACAAACATGGCTGAAGCTTACGTCGCGACACCCCTCCCCCACTTGGGACAGTCAGATCACCTTTCTTTGTTCCTCACCCCCAAATATGCACCTCTGATCAATCGCGTGAAGCCATCAGTGAAGACCATCAAGGTGTGGCCTGCGGGGGCAGATTCCTCACTCCAGGAAAGGTTTCTACACACAGACTGGAGTATGTTTGCTTCTCAAGCCACCAGTGGCTCTCACACGGACATTGACTGCTACACCTCCTCTGTACTGGATTATATTAATACCACCATTGACAGTGTTACAACCCAGAAGCAGATCACCACATACCCAAATCAGAAGCCATGGATGAACAGGGAAGTGCGACTCCTATTGAAGACACGCAATACTGCCTTCAGATCAGGAG
The DNA here is from genome assembly GCF_965113295.1 of Leuciscus leuciscus. Lineage (NCBI taxonomy): Eukaryota > Metazoa > Chordata > Actinopteri > Cypriniformes > Leuciscidae > Leuciscus > Leuciscus leuciscus. The sequence continues at coordinate 279,128 of NC_138726.1, read as the reverse complement.
ATGCACAAGCCTATAGCACATCCAGAGCAAATCTGAAAAGGGGCATCAAAGAGGCCAAGCACTGCTACAAGCTTAAGATAGAGGGACACTTTTCCAACGCTGACCCTCGGCGCATGTGGCAGGGCATTCAGGCCATCAGTGACTACAAACCCTCTCACTCCACCCCCGCAGCCACTGATGTCAACTTCCTGAACGAGCTAAATGACTTTTATGCTCGCTTTGAAAGAGACAACAGAGAAACTGCCACCAAGCTCAAATCCTCAGCTGACCACCCACCGATCACACTCTCCTCCACAGATGTCTGCAATGCACTGAGCAGGATCAGCGCGCACAAGGCTGCTGGACCAGACAACATCCCTGGACGCATACTCAGGGCATGTGCGGAGCAGCTCGCTGGGGTTTTTACAGACATTTTCAACCTGTCTCTTGCCCAAGCAGCTGTACCAACATGCTTTAAATGCACTTCCATTGTGCCAGTGCCAAAACACTCCAGCCCGAAGTGCCTTAATGACTACCGCCCTGTAGCACTCACACCCATCGTAATGAAGTGCTTTGAGCGGCTGGTCCTGGCACACCTAAAAGACTCTCTACCATCCACATTGGACTCACACCAGTTTGCCTACCGTAGCAATAGGAGCACAGAGGATGCAGTCTCCATGGCACTGCACTCTGTGCTCACACATCTGGACAATAAGAACACTTATGCACGCATGCTGTTTGTTGACTTCAGCTCAGCATTCAACACTGTCATCCCAACTAAGTTAATAGCCAAACTTGGAGACCTGGGCTTCAACACCTCCATGTGCAACTGGATTTTGGACTTCTTGACCAACAGACCCCAGAATGTTCGATCAGGCTCCAACTGCTCCACATCCATCACACTCAACACTGGTGTACCACAGGGCTGTGTGCTAAGCCCGTTCCTCTACTCCCTCTTCACCTCCGACTGCAAGCCTGTGTACGGATCTAATTCCATCGTCAAGTTTGCGGACGACACTACGGTGATTGGTCTCATCAGCAACAACGATGAGACTGCCTATAGGGAGGAGATCAAGCACCTGGCCACATGGTGCACCGAAAATAACCAGCTCCTCAACACCACCAAAACGAAGGAGCTCATCGTGGACTTCAGGAAAGTGTCAAGAGGCACACACGACACCATCCACATCAATGGAATGGCTGTTGAGCGTGTCTCCAGTTTCAAGTTCCTGGGGATCCACATCTCGGCGGACATGACCTGGACAACCAACACCTCCAGCCTGGTCAAGAAGGCTCACCAGCGCCTTTTCTTCCTGAGGACACTGAGGAAGAATCAGCTTTCCTCCACTATCCTGGTGAACTTCTATCGCTGTGCAATAGAAAGCATCCTGACCAACTGTGCTACAGTGTGGTATGGGAGCTGTTCTGTTGCAGAGCGCAAGGCACTGCAGCGGGTGGTGAAAACCGCCCAGCGCATCACTGGGACTCCACTACCTGCCATCGAGCACATCCAGAGGAAACGCTGTCTGCATCGAGCTCGCAGCATCCTTAAGGACTCCTCTCACCCAGCCCACAGACTGTTTTCTCTCCTGCCCTCCGGCAGGCGTTTCAGGTGCCTCCGGACCAGGACCAGCAGACTAAAGAACAGTTTTTTCCCCAGAGCTGTCTCTTTATTAAACTCTAACCCTCATTGATCCCACTCCCCTCATATACTGATTGACTCTCCTCTCCCTCCTCACACCTGCCTCCATTTTGTTATTTGCAATACTATAATGTTCATTTGCACTGCTGACTGTTATTACAGTAACAACTGTTTACATATGCATCTTGCACTACTACCTTGACTGGAATATGCTCAATTTGCACTGCCGACTGTTTATTTACAGTACCGACTGTTTATATATACATTGCAATATCGTACCTTAACTGTAATATGCAATTACTTTCCACTGCACTTTCACTCGGATAGCTTCTGTCCAAACTTTATTTGCACTACTTTAAATCCATTGTTATACTGCTCATTAGCCTAACTTATACATATATCTATTTGTTAAATTCTGTTTATAGTAATAGCCATCTGTATATTATGCTCACATTCTGTTTATAGTAACAGCCATCTGTATATATATTCATAGTACATATCTATCTGTAAAATTCTGTTTATAGTAACAGCCATCTGTATATTATATTCAGTACATATCTATCTGTAAACATTCTGTTTATAGTAATAGCCATCTGTATATTATTATATTCAGTACATATCTAGCTGTAAACTCTGTTCACAGTAATAGTTATCTGTATATTATATTCATAGGACAATCTATCTGTAAATTTTTGTTTATAATAGTATTCAACTCTATATTTATTCAGTACATATCCATGTTCTGCACTTATGGAACCACTGTATATCCTGCACTTGCTGCTATTGCACTTCTGGTTAGACCTAAACTGCATTTCGTTGCCTTGTACCTGTACTTGTGTAATGACAATAAAGTTGAATCTAATCTAATCTAATCTAATGTCAAAATTACATGGATGACAAGTCATTGTTCTATGATCAAGAAACGATATATACAAAATATAGCCTACATTTATTTATTTGTGAATTAATGTTGGCATTTGCATTTCAGCTTCACTTGTGTTCCAGGACACCAACCCAATAGCCCAAAGACAAAGGATGAGGCAGCTAGAAGAGCAACAAAAGTTATTTAGGTTAGTAGGCAGCACACTAATACAAGTCGGGTGTGACAGCGAAGTGTCTGCCTTTTATTAAAATAAATTCAGTGAAATTAAATTCCTTCCGTTGAAATACAGCTGAATATTCTACTCCTAGGTGGCGTGTGTATGCCGAGGGCACACCTCAAGTTATCGATTACGACACTGAGCTCGCTCTGCCAGCTGAAGTCCGATTCTCTTACACAAAGGAAAACGAGTTTTACTCCAGTGCAGCAAAGCAGTAAGTGACCAAGTCATTTTAACCCTCCTGTAGTGTTCATCTCTTTGTTACACACTGTTCAGTGTTCACGGGTCTGCTGGCCCCAATATTGTGTTTTTAGAACAACACAACCATAAGAATTTAGGGAAACAACTGAACAGACGTCAACTCTGTTTTAATTTCAATTACAAGCAATATGGACAGTAGGCATATTCATGGTTAATCTTTGCCATATAGGCTTCCTCTTCCAGATCACAGTTAATCAGTAGCATAAGTTTCACTCACATGAAGATTCTCGTGCTTAAAATACATCACTGTTGCAACTGTGTCTGAGTGTTGGTGTAGTTTCGCACACTGCACGGCATCTGTTTTTCATCGGATTAACAGATTTTTACCATGTTTGCCTTTTCTCACCTACGATTTACACATTTCGGTTGCCTCAGGATTCCATGGACCCAAGCACCACAGGAGACATAAGTTATATTGGTAATGTAGAGGCAATGTCAGATTACTTTGGAGTATGCTTTATTAAAAAATTAACTGCAATAATTCTTCAAGGATTCGCCATGTATACTCAGCTGAAAGTAGGTTAGCCAATGTAATCGTAACTCGAGAAATGCATTTAGAGAGTTCATAAGTAGTGAGCCGACGACAGCAAGCTTAACCATTTCACCATTATTGTTAGGACAATGGACTGTATCAATGTTTTCTGTTTGTAGGTTAGCCTAATATTGTCATAAAAGGTAAGGGAGGACCCAAATGCGAAAATGCAAAATAACAATGTCTTTAAAGCGACACTATGTAACTTTTCAACCTTCATAATATATTTCCAAGATCCTTGTGATGGTACATCGACTTACAATAGGTTGAATGACACGTCTGCCATAGCCTGACAGGGTCTGTATCGCTTTTACTGGCACTATGTAACTTCGGTGTTCGGGTAGTAACAAGAGCACAAAAAGAACGCCTCGGTTACGACTGTAACCTCGGTTCCCTGAAGAGGGAACGAGCGTTGCGTCGAATTGACGCTATGGGGAACGCTTTGCGTGATGACGTCTTGAAGCACATGTAAAATCAGTCCAATGGTGTGGCGGAACGTCAGAGGCGGGTGACGTCACGTACCAGGAAGCTATAAAAGCCGGCCCGAAACAGAAAACGAAAGCTTCGCAGAGTCTGAAGTCGTGCTGACAGGCATGAAGGAGATATGGCAAGGTGACGCAACGCTCGTTCCCTCTTCAGGGAACCGAGGTTACAGTCGTAACCGAGGCGTTCCCTTTCAAGGGAACTCGCGTTGCGTCGAATTGACGCTATGGGGAACGTCTATACCAACGCCACCATAGCTACAAATATCTGTCCTGTGTGAAATCAATTGCGCAGCACTAGGAAGACAATAATGAGTAGAACCTGACGAAGGTGTGCGGTTAGGACCAGCCTGCCGCATCACAAACGTCCTGTAAAGATACTCCTGATATAAGGGCCTTAGAGGCCGCCATACTCCTAGTAGAGTGCGACCGGACAGCCAAAGGAGAAGGCTGTCCAGCCGCCTCATAAGCAAGTGAGATAGCCTCAACCACCCACTTGCTCATCCTTTGCTTAGACACTGGACCTCCTTTGTTAGGGGGCCCAAAGCGAACAAACAATTGATCACTCTTACGCCACAGGGCAGCTCTGTGGACATATGCGTCTAACGCCCGAACAGGGCAAAGCAAATTATTCGCCTCCTGGTCCGATTTCGAAAGGGAGGAGGACCTCCAAGTGCCACGAGGGAAACGAGATACCAAAGGGTCTTTCCCCACAGACATTCCACCCAAAGGAATGTGGTAAGCACCTATGGCCGCCACATAAACCTTTAAAGTGGACGGGGTTAGACCTGCAGTGAACCGGTCCTGCAGGAACTCCAGAACTGTACCAATTGGGCAGTTGACTGGATCCAACCGACGGTCACTACACAAAGAAGTGAATACTCTCCACTTCAGGGCATAAAGTTTCCTCGTGGAGGGAGCTCTGGACTGTAGAATGGTCTCAGCAACCTCAGTTGAGAGACCTGACTCTATGAGCTGGGCCCCCTCAGAAGCCAAGCCCACAGGTTCCACAGTTCTGGCGGGGGTGAAATATTGAGCCCCCTGCTTGGGACAGAAGGCCCCTCCTGACAGGAAGCTCCAGAGGATGCCCGTCGAGGAGGGACACAAGATCGGGAAACCATACTCTGCCCGGCAGCGCGGGGCTATAAGAAGCAGGCAAACCCGGTCCCTGCGAACTCTCTCCAGAACTCCCGGGAGCAGAGCCACTGGGGGAAAAGCGTACAGACGTAGCCTCGGCCACGTCTGTACCATAGCATCCAGTCCCAGAGGAGCTGGATGCGTGAGGGAGACCAAAGTCCCTCCATATCAGCTCCACCACCTCGGGGTGGAGCTTCCATTCCCCGGGCCTCGGCCCCTGTCTCGACAGAGTGTCTGCTCCTATATTCTGAACCCCGGGGAGGTAGGCTGCCCTGAGTGACAGCAACTTCCCCTGGGACCACAAGAGGATATGGCGTGCCAGATTGGATAATGGGCGCGAGCGCAAACCCCCTTGGTGGTTGATATAGGCGACTACCGACGTGTTGTCCGTATGTACTAACACATGGTGTCCCCTGATACCTGTGATAAAGCTCCTCAGAGCCCGGAAGACAGCTAACATCTCTAGGCTATAGAATGCCAGGAACGATGATGGTCTTCCCACAGACCTTGAGATGAGCGACCCTCAGGATCGCTCCCCAACCCGTGAGGGAAGCATCCGTCGTTAGCAGTTTGCGACGACAAGGAGCTCCCAGCACTGGGCCCTGGGACAGGAACCAAGGTTTCTTCCACATAACCAAGGCACGTAGGCATCGCCGCGTGACCTTGATTGTGCGAAATGGGTTGCCCCTCGGGGAAAACCCTCTGGTCCTGAGCCACCACTGCAGGGGCCTCATGTGCAGTAGTCCAAAAGGTATCCCGTTGGAAGCTGCTGCCATGAGACCCAACAGTCTCTGGAACTGTTTGACAGTGAGTAGCTGGCCTAGCTTTACACTTTTCACAGCTGCAAGGATGGAATCTACACGTGGCGGTGACAGGCGCGCCTGCATCGACACTGAATCCCAAACCACGCCTAAAAAAGTGGTCCTCTGAAGTGGAGAAAGCACACTCTTCTTGGCGTTCAGCCGTAACCCCAGCTCTTTCATGTGGGCGAGAACAACATCTCGATGTTGAACCGCCAACTGATGCGACTGAGCTAAAATCAACCAATCGTCGATGTAGTTCATGTTGCGAATACCCTGGAGGCGCCGAGGCGCCAGAGCTGCATCCACGCATTTGGTGAAAGTGCGGGGTGATAAAGCCAGGCCGAATGGAAGAACTCGATATTGGTATGCTTTGCCCCCGAAAGCAAACCTCAGGAACTTCCAATGACAAGGACGGATGGAAATATGGAAATACGCGTCCTTGAGGTCTATCGTGACAAACCAGTCCTCGGACCTGATCTGTGACACGATTTGTCTCAATGTTAACATTTTGAACTTGAGCTGAATGAATGACTCGTTCAGAACTCGAAGATCTAAAATGGGACGCAATCCCCCGTCCTTCTTTGGAACTATGAAGTGCCGGCTGTAAAACCCAGTTTCCCTGTCGGAGGGAGGTACATATTCTAGTGTGATGTTTGTGCAGTATACACTCGATATGACACTGGTTTCCCCCACGATCTCGACACCTCGGTGTGGAGATCGGGGAAAAATGGAAGGCTTCTGCACGAGATGGCAGGAAACGTTCGTCGAGCTTGCTTTTCGAACGAGCGCCCTGCCTATCTTCTGGCCACTCAATAGATAATCGCTCGACAGCTCTAGTGATAACATCAAGCAATTCTTCAAACGCATGAGACTGAGGTGGCGAATCCTCAGACTCAGCGTCAATACTAACAACGTCCAACTCCTCAGAGCTGGACAATTGCAGTATTGGTGCCTCCATCGGGGGGGAAGAAACCGCAACGCGTGCTTCCACACCCTGATGAGAGGCACTGGATCTATCAGAAGGAGGCTGAGATAAGGCAGAACCCGTCTCAACATCCACTGATAGATCCATTTGCGAACCCCAGGTCTGTGATTGCCGCCGTGCCTCGGCAGCGGCGGGACCAGAGCCCTGGGGAACGCGATCGGGATTGAACCGAGCCAAGCGGGATCGGAGCGAACGCAATGGAAGCGTGTCGCAATGCACACAGTCACCACCCTCGAGTGCTGACTGGGCATGCTCCTCACCCAAACAAACAACACAAAGAGCGTGAGTATCACCTCCTGTTAAATAACGCGGGCAGGGATGGACACACACTCTAAACTGCTGCTTGCTCGCCATACTGAATATATGTATATATGATATAGACAGACAACACCAAATATACAGACAGTTTTCACACAGAGCGCAACTGAAGACTCAGAAAGCTTTCGTTTTCTGTTTCGGGCCAGCTTTTATAGCTTCCTGGTACGTGACGTCACCCGCCTCTGACGTTCCGCCACACCATTGGACTGATTTTACATGTGCTTCAAGACGTCATCACGCAAAGCGAACTACAAAATTCGACTGCTTTACGGCATACGTCACTTCCCCCACCACTTCGTCAAATTTGGACGTGAGAGGCCAACCAGCGTTTGTTTTCGGCTTTCGTGCGTATGTTTTTGTCATGTATAGGGCTGGGTCGAAAGAGCCAGGGACCTAGAATATTATTCCCACATAGAAAATGAAGTCACAACAGTGTGTCTGAGTTCCACACCGGCCTGGGTCCATAGAGCCAGGGCCTAGATGGAGAGAACTCGTACCTGCAGAGCAGGGACCTCTAGGTTATAAAACCTTGCAAATGTGGACGGAGCGGACCAGCCGGGCGCCGCACAAATGTCTTCAATAGGGACTCCACTGGACCACGCCCAAGAGGAAGCCATGCCTTTTGTGGAGTGAGCTCTTAAACCTATGGGGCACGAGAGGCCCAGAGAGGTGTATGTAATAGCATCCACTATCCATCTGGATAGCGTGAGTTTCATGACCGGCAGCCGGTGCGGCCCCCGAAACAAATAAAGAGCTGTTCAGACTGCCTGAAAGAGGCCGAACGCTCCAAATATATTCTCAGAGCTCTGACGGGGCAGAGCGTGTGAGCATCACTATCTTCTCCCGAAACTGGGAGGGCAGATAGCGAAATAACCTGGGCTCTGAACGGTGTTGAGAGCACCTTTGGTACATATCCGTGTCTTGGCTTAAGTAAGACTTTAGAGTCGTTAGGCCCAAACTCAAGACAGGAGGCGCTCGTGGAGAGCGTTTGTAAGTCCCCCACTCATTTTACTGACGCCAGTGCCAACAGCAGGGCGGTTTTAAGAGAGAGGGGTCTTAGATCAGCCGACTGAAGTGGCTCAAAGGGGGGCCCCTTAAGAGCCCGTAGAACCAGAGAAAGGTCCCAAGCCGGCACTGAAGGTGGCCGAGGCGGGTTAAGCCTTCTGGCTCCTTTAAGGAAGCGAACTATGAGGTAGCTTTTTCCTAAAGAAGAGCCAGCCACCAACACGTGGAAGGCTACGATAGCTGGCACATATACTTTGAGCGTGGAGGGGGAACGTCCCGCGTCCAGCAGCTCTTGGAGAAAGGAAAGTACCGTTGGTACTTCGTAAGTGTGTGGGTTGAGGTTCCGAGCTAAACACCAGCTGGAGAACAGAGACCATTTAAGTTGGTAGAGGCGTCTAGTAGACAGAGCTCTAGCCTCCATTATGGTATTCAGGACACCTTCTGGGAGGTCCCAGGGTACCCGTTGAGTGGCCATGCATGGAGGGCCCACAAGTCGGGACGGGGGTGCCAGATAGTCCTGTTTGCCTGCGCAAGGAGGTCGCTTCTCAGCAGGATTGGCCACGGAGCTATCACAGACAGTTGCATTAGCTCTGGGAACCAAATCTGGGTTCGCCAGAGGGGGGCTACAAGTAGGACTGCGCAATTCGTGTTCCTGATCCATTTGATGACCTGAGGGAGCATCGAGACCGGGGGAAACGCATAAAGGGGAGGCTGGGCCACTCGTGGGCCAGCGCATCCCTGCTCTTTGAGAAAAAGATTGGGCACAGTTGTCTTCTGAGGCGAAGAGGTCTACCTCTGCCTTCCCGAAGACCTCCCATAACAGGAGAACCGTCTGGGGGTGGAGTGACCATTCTTCTGGGGGAACATTGCCCCGAGAAAGCATGTCTGCTCCTGTGTTCATTGTGCCCGGCACGTGAGCTGCCCTGAGTGAGTGCAGGTTGGTTTGAGCCCACAGCAGTAGCTGTGTGGCTATGGCGAACAGGTTGCGGAACCTAAGGCCGCCCTGGCAATTTATGTAGGAGACCACTGACATGTTGTCCGTGCGGACCAAGACGTGGTGTCCCGCCAGATACGGGAGGAAGGTTTTTAGGGCTAGAAAAACCGCTCTCATCTCGAGGCAGTTGATGTGTAGGCATTTCTCCGAGCTCGACCAGAGGCCGGAGGCAGGCCTGCCCTCGTACAGGGCTCCCCAACCGAGGTTGGAAGCATCTGTTGAAATGATCCTCCTCTCTGAGACCAAACCCATGCTCACACCCTGCTGGTACCAGCTGGTGTTCCTCCAGCGGGCCAGAGCTCTAATAAAGCGCTGGTCCACGCTGATATTCAAGAGGCCCGAGCACCATGCATGGGGTGGTACTTGAGGTGCTAGCCACAGCTGAAGAGGACGCATACGGAGTAGGCCTAGTTGGAGTATTGATGATGCTGAAGCCATAAGGCCCAAAATCCTCTGAAATGTTCGGAGGGGTACATAGGAGCCTTCCTTGAACGACGCGGTGAGCCGCTGAATTGACAGAGCCCGGTTTAATGTTCATCACCCAATCTGAGACTCCGGGGATGGCCTGCCAAGCCAGAGCCCGATGAGCCAGAGGTAAAATCATATCTGACGGTGGAACGCCCAGACTTGGGGGCCCGAACCGCCGTGGGTTTATGGGAGAGAATTTGCTCGATTTGTGCTTTGTGTGGGTCGCTGTTAAAACAGCGTTTGGGTGCAGTGGTGCGTGACAGATGACGGGCCCATATTCTGCATTTAATACTGCTCCAGCCGCCTGAGCTGAAGAGGGGGCTGTGAGAAGCACTCGAGCGGTCTTCGGGCTGGTCAGGCCGCGGCGGGACATAGACCCCTCTTTCTGCTGGCTAGGACGGCTTTTTGGGCTCGTGGTCGAGCATGAGCTTCGGCCGGGGGCCCTGGCGCTTGGGGAACGGGTACCGTTTCGCTGGCTTCAGACGCTGGCTGGTTTCAGCCGCTGGGCGGGGCTGATGAACCTGCGGTGCTGTCTTTTCTGGCTGCAGCGTGCTCCTGGGGCGCCGTGAAGCCGAACTGGAGCGCTCCGGGAGGAAGTGCTTCATAGCACTGGAAGCCTTTTGGGCTTCGGTGAAGCGCTCTGCGAAGCCGCTGACTGATGGGCCGAAGAGACCAGTTGTGGAGACCGGTGAATCGAGGGCGGTCTTGTCCGCGTCCCTGATCTCAGTCAAATTCAGCCATAAGTGGCGCTCCAATACTACTAGGCTGGCCATGTTGCGGCCAATGGCCTGGGCAGTGGTCTTTGTTGCCCGTAGCGCCAAGTCTGTAGCACTTCTGAGGTCCTTGAAGGCGTCCGGATCAGGGCCTGACTCATCCATAGCGTGGAGGAGCTTAGCCTGGAACACTTGAAGGGTCGCCATGGCGTGTAGTGCAGAGGCGGCTTGACCGGCGGCGGAAAAAGCACGGCTGGCCATAGCCGAAGTAGTCCTGCACGGCTTGGATGGGTGTACCACTTTTGAACTCCAACTTCCTGCAGTGGGAGGGCACAAATGCACGGCGACCGCTTCCTCAAGTGGCGGGAGCGTCACGAAGCCCTTTTCCTCAGCGCCGTCAACAGTGGAGAGCGTGGTAGAGGAAGAAGTAAGTAGTAAGTAAGTAAAATTTATTTGTATAGCACATTTCACAGATAAAAATCACAAAGTGCTTCACAACAAAAGAAAGAATTCACAACTCTTATAAATACATTACAACACATAATCAAAATAAACAGAAGTACACATAAGACCAGACTAACCACAATACAGTCTAGTTAAAAGCCTCTTTAAAAAGAAGAGTTTTCAACTGGGTTTTAAAATTTTCCACACAATCCAAGCAGCGTATGGAAGGAGGCAAAGCGTTCCACAACCTAGGTGCCACAACTTGAAACGAACGGTCCCCTCTAGTTTTAAAATGTGTAAGAGGGGAAACTAAAAATCTCTGGCCTGTTGATCTCAGACTACGTGAGGACGTACGCAGTTGTATCAGGTCAGAGATATATGGGGGTGCCTGTCCTTGTAGGACTCTAAAAGTAAGAACCAAAATTTTGAAGTGCATTCTAAATTTCACTGGTAGCCAATGAAATGAAGCTAAAACAGGAGTAATATGTGCCTTTTTACTCGTGTGTGTTAAAAGCCTAGCAGCAGAATTCTGGACAGTCTGGAGACGACAAAGATCCTTCTTATTAAGGCAAATAAAAAGACTGTTACAATAGTCTAAACGAGACGAGATAAAAGCATGAATGATCATCTCCAACTCGGCCTTTGACACCAAGGCTCTTATCTTAGAAATGTTCCTTAATTGAAAGAAACAGTTTTTAATAAGTTGCTTCGAGTGTTTCTCCAGAGACATGTCCGCATCAAAAACAACACCTAAGTTCCTGAGACTTGGCTGAACAGACGAACCTAAGGTACCGATATGTTGTTTTATCTGAGGGATGCTCTGCTCAGGGGCGATGATTAAAGTTTCAGTCTTGGCTGAGTTCAGCATTAAAAAGTTATCATTTAGCCACTGCTTGATCCTACTCATTAAAGATGACAGTTTATATAACTCAGTAGGCTTAAAAGAACAGTATAACTGAATGTCATCTGCATACAAGTGATATGAGACATCCTGAAACTGGCTGATTATCTGTCCTAGAGGGAGTATATACAGAAGGAAAAGAATCGGTCCCAGGACAGAACCCTGAGGAACACCACTCGATAAACCTGCAGTATCTGACATGATCTGATTTATAAAAACACTAAAACTTCTACCGGTAAGGTAAGATGAAAACCATTTTAAAACTGATCCAGATATCCCTAATAGATCCTGAAGTTTATTAAGCATAATATTGTGATCAATAGTGTCAAAGGCAGATGTAAGGTCCAATAAAACTAACACTGTATGCTTCCCAGAATCAGCTGACATCAAAATATCACTTGAAACTTTCACCAGTGCAGTTTCCGTAGAATGTTTTTTACGAAAACCTTACTGATATTTGTCAAAAATATCATTTATCTCTAAGAAAGTAGTAAGCTGCTCTGCTACCACTTTCTCTAGAATCTTAGCCATGAAAGGGAGTTTAGATATAGGCCTATAATTCATGGGTTGCAATGGGTCTAAACTGGGCTTTTTAAGAACAGGTTCAACAATAGCATGTTTAAAAAAGTCAGGAACCACACCAGTTAAAAGAGAAGTATTGATCATTTCTACAACACAGGGGCCAATACTATCAAAAACCTGCTTAAACAGCATAGTCGGGAGAACATCACTGTGGCCATAAGAGGGCTTCAACTTATCTAGAAGAGTGGTAACATCATGTAATGTCACTAGTTTAAAGGAAAAACACGGATGGGAAAGAGCCAAAGTGCAAGCCTTGTATGCAGGAGGAGGTAAAATGCTAGCTCTGATATCCTTAATTTTCTCAACAAAGAAGTTAAGGAATACATTACTATTTAACAGAGAGAGCACCGCAATCGGAGAAACAGATGGCGAAACAATAGAATTAATGGTATCAAACAAAAATTTGGGGGTTTTCTTATTAGAGGATATTAGCTGAGAGAAGTAGTTAGTTCTAGCACTTTTCAGGAGTTAATTTAGAGAAGCAGTTAATTCCCTAAGATAAAGTCTGTGAACTTCGAGTTTAGTTGTTTTCCATAAGCGCTCTATTTTCCGACGTTTACTTCTACAGCTCTGAATAGATGTATTTATCCACGGGCAAGGCTTTTTAATAGAAACCATGTTTAATTTCATAGGAGCCACTTCATCTAAGATGGCTAAATATTGGCTATTAAAAGACTCAGCATACACATTTACATCACTGCAACCCCTTAGCTGGCATGGATCAAACAAAATAGCAAACTTCCCAGCAACATCCTGGTTAATAACTCTCCTTTGCGCCTTAATTCTCAGAGGCGGGGGGTCCTGAGGTAAGTTCAGGTTAAAGAAAACACAATGTACATCCTCCACACACACATTTACTATCTCAAGACCTAATGAGAAAACAAGGTCCAGGGTGTGCCCTTTTAAGTGTGTAGGACCTGAGACATGTTGTGTAAAATTAAAAGAGTCAGTAATGGATAGGAGATCTGTAGCTGCAATACATGAAATATCATCAATATGAAGATTAAAATCTCCAATAATTAAAACTTTCTCCAACTTGATCATAGAGGTTAAAAAATCTGTAAAATCACGAAGATACCTGCAGGACCAGGAGGGCGGTAAATTAACACACAATGAAATATGTTAACAGAACCGACCTTAATCATCTGTGACTCAAAAGAGGAGAAGGTTTCAGAGTGGATTCCTCTGCATACAAATCTGTCACGATACACAACAGCAAGGCCGCCGCCTCGGCGAGCCATTCGAGGTGTCCCAATCACTGAGCAACCTGCAGAGCAGAGCTCATTTAAATGTACAGCTTCCTTATCCTTTTGCCACGTTTCTGTAAGAAACATAAAATCCATCTTTTCCGTGGTGAAAAGATCGTTGATAGCATGCGCCTTATTAGTGATAGAACGAGCATTTAGCAGCGCTAAACGGAGCGATGATGGCAGACCGGTCTCCTTAATAGCAAGTTGTAGTGGCCGCAAACACCTGGTATAATCACGTGGTTTCCAGCGGTGCCGTGCGGCCAATCGCTGGTCAGGCAGGTCGGCCACAAACTGCTGTTTCCTAACTGCGTCTCCACCACCGACCCACGATGACCAAAGGGGATCTCGTCCAATGGGCAGGACGAGCTGAAGGCGACCCTGCGACGGAGCGCCCCCAGTACATATATCCCGGGGAAAAACTGGCAGCAGCCACCGTGGCCGCCACCCACAGAGAAGATTGGGCGCCCCCATCCACAAAGAGAGCCTCATCCCGACCCGAAAGCCAGCTCTGCAACCCCTTCTCCTTCTTCTCTTCTTGGGATTTCCACGGCCCCGAAGCAAAAATCGGTAATCAAATAGGCTGGGTACACACACCAACGGGGGTGGAAAAGTTTGACTATAACTCTCCCAGCTGTTACACAGTCCTTCCATATACACTCCAATGTTCATCAGGGTGACATGATCGTATGTCTGAACAGCGGTGACACAGTGGTTTAAAGGCAAGATTAATGTGACCATAAAAGAGACATACACAAACAAATAAAAACGACACAAATGTGATGCTGCAGCGGTCATGCCAAACAAAGGCGCCATCTTGCAGGTACTGTTAAGAAGAGCGCAAACACGCTAAAAAGGGTGCGCACCAGCTCTTTGTGAGCTCCTCGTGGACCTCAGGGAGAAATAGAGCGGCGCCCTGGCAGGTACCACTCGTCGAGGCGGCTTCTCGCGGGTTCAGCTGGTGAAAGCCAGTCGAGACCCAGTTCATCGACAGTGCGAGACACGACACGGAGAAGCTCGGCGTCAATGCTCGCTCTGGTGTCGAGACGATCCCTCTGAGAGGGAGGGGCGGGGTCCGCGGAGCCCGACCAATCCTCACTCTCAGATGCCGCCACTGAAAGTGCGTCATCCAGTTCCTCAGCAGATCGCCAAAGGAAACGAGTCCCGCTGCTGCAACAGAGGTGCGTTGGTCGCTTCTGACGAACCGAACTGGAGATGGAGGTGTAGGCGAGGCACGCGGGGAAGGACCCGGCGTGCACACGCTGAAATCACCACGTTCAGGGATCCTCTGACCGCGGCGCTTCTTCCTACGGGGCTCGCGGAGCGCCGAAGATGGAAGGTGGGCGGGCTCACTCTCTGAAGTAGCGAGAGTGAGTCTGGATCAGACGACAGACACAGGCATGCTGTCACAGTGATGACAGCCGCCTTTAGTGAGCGCTGCATCGGTGTGCTCAGGGCCGAGACAGATAGTGCACTGGGTGTGTAGGTCTGACACATGCAGGGGAACCCCGCAGGAATCGCAGATGGGAAGCGGCATTTGTAACAACGCGCTTCCGCTGTTAAAACAGCGATTTGCTCTTTTAGAAAAGCTTGCAAAGGATACTTGCCGGATGCCACAGGGAAACGCTTGCTGGCGAAGTCTGCCGACGGCGCAAAGCTGTTCCGCTGAGAGGCTGTTCTACAGCGAGGCGGCTTCCAATCCGGAGAAATCAGCGACGAGGTGTGTCTCAGAGCTGAAGGAGAATAGATCTGTCATATGGCGAGTTTTCTGTGAACTTATACTCTCCTGTCACGTCCAAATTGGCGTGCTCGAGTCTGGCAGGGCGCCAAGCGCTCCCATTGGATCGTGCGCTCCTGCTCACTCGCCATAGGTTTGTGCAATTGCCGCAGCACAGCCAATCAGCTCACTCGCGCGAGCTATGAGGCTCTCGCTGTGCAGCTGCAATGCGTTTTAAAATAAAGGCTTCAATATTCGCGAGAAAAGGAGTTTTCCCACAGTGTTTGCAACGCAGTACAAGAGAACGTTCTTGTAAGGGAAAAGAAAACTTCCTCTTATAAAGATGAAGAACAGAAACAGCCAACAATCTGGGCGTTAAGGCAATTAACAGAAATCCTCTTGTAGAAAATACACAGAGCTGGGCACAGCAGATAAGTCCAGGGTCTGGTGGCGACAAGCCTCAGCTCTCTCAGAGAGGAAAAGGTTGGCAGCAGGCGGGGTACAGGCGCTGGCCGGTCTTCAGCAGCAGGTAAACTGGGCAGAGTATAGAGTAAGCGAATAATTCAGCAGATCCCGACAAGACTCAGACAGGACAGGAACGTGAAGGGAATAGAAAGAGAGCTCCTTGCATAGTGATTCACGTAATAATCTGGCAAAGAAGCAGGAAAAGAGAAAGCTAAAAGTAGCAAACGAGAACAGGTGTGGGAGAATTAGCGCAATAGCAAGTAGAAACTAGGAACAGCTGAGAGAGAGTGAAGGTGCGTGTGATTATGTGTGTGTGCGTAATGGAGGGTGTGTGTGTGTGTGTGTGTGTGTGTGTGTGTGTGTGTGTGTGTGTGTGTGTGTGTGTGTGTGTGTGTGTGTGTGTGTGTGTGTGTGTGTGCGAGTGTGGCCAGAAGAAAGAGAAAGAGAAAGAGAAAGAGAAAGAGAAAGAGAAAGAGAAAGATACCAGACTCATAACAAATATGGTGTGATTTTTAGTGATAGATTGCACTGGTGGAAATGCTAAATATCTATAGCTAGATTTAATTTTAAAGGAGACATATCATGCTTTTAAATCGTTCCTTTTTACATATAAATCATACATTTGTGGTCTATATAAAGCGGAACTGCAATGCTTGGGTCTGAATTCCTCATTATTATAGCTCCACAGGCCCCTTTTCTGATGTGTGTCTGAGAGCAACTCGTTTTGGTGCGGTCTCTTTAAATGCAATTGAGACACTTCATACCCCGCCCCCTCTCCAGGTTGCAGAGGCGACACTCGGTTCAACTCCACCCCGTTCGGCCATTTTTGTAACTTTTTATTCACACGTTATTAACAAAATGTCAACAACGGAAGACTTGTCCATCCAGCCTTACATGTTCGAGCCAGAGTCGGAGCCGGAGCGAGATGAAAATGAAGACGACGAACCTGCAGAACAACGTCTTCATATGGATGTATGCATCACAATGGTGTGTTACTGTATTTACACATGAAACTTTGGTCTTCCGACCTTTTACCACCGTGTCGATTTATTTTGATTAATATGTGCGAGGGAGAGAGAGAGCAAGACAGTGCCTAGTTTGGAGACGGTGAAGTCTTGTTTACACTTTCGCCTGGCTCCGAAGAGAGAGAGTGCACGCGCGACCGGGTCTCTCTCTCTGCTCGTTCTTTCAGTTAAACATGCGCCCTGTCACAAGCGCGGCAGTTCATCTACATTAGACGGTGTAATGAAGCGTGTGGGTTACTACATCCAACAACCGAACATTTTAACTTACCCTCTCGTAACTTCTGCATCCTTTAGCTTGGACTACAAAATTGCAGCGAGAAATAAAAATGGCGGATTGCTGGAAGTGTTGGGCCGGAAGTCGATGTCCTTATTTGGCAGTTCTGCTGCAAATACTGTGACGTAATAGTTGAAAAAACATCATAGATGACAGAAAAATCTGAACCGGTTGAAAAATATGACCAAAACAGAATATAAAGATATCAACGAAGCACCTGAAGAGAATAATTTCAACTTTTCTGTACTTCTAAACACTCCAAATATACAACAAAATGCATTTAAGGGCTAAAAAAGTGGATTTAGCATGATATGTCCCCTTTAAGTATGCTTTAGTTAAAAATGAACTTTGGTGATTTAAAAACATGATCCATGTATATACAGTGCATTTTGTATGGAAGTGGATGGCATTCACAAAATAGCTTTGTCTTCTTGAAGACAGTAATAATATAATATCTAATAGTAACTTCAAAGATGATCACAACTAAAGCTAGGATGGACCATAGGTAGTATATCAAGGCTAGTTACACTATTAATGTTTGCATTGTGTACCTGTGTATTATGTGTGTGCAGGTTAGCTGCTCTGAAGCTTACTGGATTAGCTGACAGCAGAAAATCGTGGGAAAGCATCAGCCAAATGGAAGCACTCTTTTGTGGAAATGGAAACAAAACCATTGGTAGTCATCTTAAATGAATGAACTGTTCAAAATGACTGTATTGCAAATAAATTACTGTCTGTACTGTAGCATATGTTCTGACACAGCATGCTTTGCAGAATACATTCAGGGGCACTGGGATAAGGACGAGTTCTTTGGCTACCAGTTTCTGAATGGCCTCAATCCCATGATGATCCAGCGCTGCTCAACTCTGCCCACGAATTTCCCCATCACAGATGACATGGTCAAAGACTCACTAAGAGGGAGCAGCTTGGAGCAGGAGATGAAGGTATGCTACTTGCTCCTGGCAATGATGGGCGAGTTCTTCTCGAGATTTGGAATGACTGGGTCTGGTTTGCTTTGATTTTGCCTAATTTCCTGGGTTTCTTCATTATTTGGTGTGATCTACCCCCATACCCAGAAAGGGAACATCTTCTTGTCTGACTATAAGATGATGGACGGGCTGGTGGGGAATGTTGTCAGTGGCAGGCAGCAGTATCTCACGGCTCCCCTGGTCCTGCTGTACTGCAACCCTCATGGCATGATGCTGCCCATCGCCATTCAGGTGCGTATCTTGTATCCGAATTGCAGAAATCCACGGGTTATGAATATAACCTCGGCTCTTTGAGGGAGAACACAAGACATCACCCTGTATGGGATATCGTTTATTAAATTAAATACAGATGAATAAATCTTGAAAGATGAGGTAAAAAACCAAATTATTACAAAGAAACAAAGAAAAGGTGAAATATAATGTACAACTGAAGAGTGGGCAAACATGTCTGAATGATTAAACATTAAATAAACCTTTTTTAAGATGTCAGTGTTCAAATTTAATCTGCACAGTTAAGGCAAAAGCCCAGCAAAGACAATCCCATCTTCCTCCCAACGGATTCAAAGGGCGACTGGAAACTGGCCAAGATCTTCGTCCGAAACGCAGAGTTTGGCGTTCACGAGGTGGACTTTCACCTGCTGAGGACTCACCTACTGGCGGAGGTGTTCACCGTGGCCACATGGCGCAATCTTCCCTCTCCACATCCTCTCTACAAGGTATTGAATCTGTCGCGCATGAGTTGGTTTGACGTGTGAACGGTGAGGGCTCATAGAACAACAGGGGCGTCTTCCAGACATGTCATATCCAGAGAGAGAGAGAGAGAAAGAGAGAGAGAGAGAGAGAGAGAGAGAGAGAAAGGTTCAAAATTCTTTAATTTTTGACATTTAAAAACTCTTACATTCATACACTCATATTCAAATATTACATTTTAAAATTAGAACACATATAAACCCACAGACATATGTAACATTTTGTTAAAAAAAATCAGAACCATCACATCATCATAAATGGTGCATAAAACATCATTAACACACCATATTTCAATAAAACAACTGATATTATTTACAATATTATAATACGCATACTCTACTTTAAGCCTTCCTGACACTAATATCCTAAACATAACTTAAGGATCCGTAGATGCAAACTGTAAGCCTTTGTTCTTCCTAGTCTTCCACACTGCCAATGTTGCAGTCCCAATCAGATAACTTAATAAACACACTTTCTTCATCATCACAAATTCATACTTTAACCCTCCAATGAACACTGATCTGACAAATCCTCGCTAAATTCCCTGAACCATTCCTTAAGAAGTTTAAAAAGGCTTGCACATCTTAAAAACAAATGTTCCAAATCCTCCTCTTCACCACAAAACCTACATTCCCCACCCACTGCTGGATTCAAGTGTGCCACATGTCTGTCTGTAGCTATTGCCCTGTGAAAAATCCTACACTGTAGATCAGCTGTTCGCTTCTCCACCGGAGGTTTATACAGTGCTCTCCATTTGTCCCTTGCGAGGAAATCTGGTGTCAACAGACCTGGCCACCCAGAGGCTTTTACTCTCCTGAGTGATTCTTGATGTTTGACCTTCACTGTGATGTGATATATGGCCTTTTTTGATGTACAGTAGACTCAAAAAGTTATATTTGAGGAACCTCAAAAGAACAAGCGTCCACACCTTCCAAATCTTCCTTACTTAAGGGAGCTATTTTTATCTTTGTTTATTTATTTGAGCTTTTTTTCTGACTGATCTATCTTCCCAGTTAACATTGAAATCCCCCATTATTATTACCTATTTATCAAAATTGCAATTTGTCAGCATATTTTGTAACTTTTCATAGATATCAGTATTTGAGTTGGGTGGGCGGCAAATTATAATGAGGCTAAAAGACATATGTGGTGATAAAATTATTTTTAGGCCAATACATTCTAAGTCACAGTTTGCCAAGTTTATCTCCTCACATTGAATACTGTTCTTTATATACACCATAACTCTAGACCATAACTCTAGATTTACGCCTCTAGATTTCACTCTGTCACGTCTATAGATTTGGTAGCCTGCTACCATAATTGCAGCTGGTGGTGAATTAGCCTGGAGCCAGGTTTCAGACAAGCAAAGACAATCTAGATTCGATTCTGTTAAAATATACTGAATTTGATCAGATTTAGATACGAGGCTTCGAATATTGAGGTGCCCCCCAAATAATCCTCTTGGGGGGAGGGGGGTGGACGTCCTGGAGTCTTCTACAAGGGGGTGAGCCGGGTGAACATTGACTGAAGAATCCAGGTCGGTACAGGCAGTACTGGAAACTAGGGCGGGTTAGGCTGAGCAGATGACCATGGCGGAGACGTCCCTTCGGGTGGCCATGGCGGAGACGTCCCATCGGGCGGCCATGAGGGAGACGTCCCTTCGGGTCTTCCGGGTATAATTGAGCTATTGTTTTGAATAGCTTTATATTCCTTTGGAGTTAGAGTTTGTGAAATGTCAACTGCAGGATTTGACAAAAATTATAGTTTCTGGTGATCCGATGCATCTTGAGCGCTTAGCACACTGGCATCCCAACTCCAAGTCGACGCCGAAGACGTTCATGGCAGAGGTAGTGCACGCGGCTCCACACAGGTAGACATGCCATGCCTGGTCCCAGTCTCCATCCAGCCAGCCGTCACGTCCACGACGCTAGTCGGAGAGACAAAATCACTCAGGTAAGATTGTTGCCCATTACTGTAGTGTAAATTACATAAAGAGCGTACCTGACTACTACCAGTGATGCTCGTGCTGTGTGCGGACGTGGTGTGGAGTCTGTCTTGTTCTTGATTGTTGAGCGGACCAGGGCAATGGTGGATGTCTCTGGACAGCAAGAGGGTCATGGTTATTAGAAACGCGTAGCTTTTCTGTGGCTTTATTGTGGTTTTAGAGCATTTTGTTGTTCGGTTGGAAAGGTGCAGTTGAATGAAGACGTGTCTCCCAAATCCAAAATGTTTTTTTGCTTGGCTTGTCAGTAGATCAGTCACAGAGGGTAGCTTTGTGTTACCGTTAAAATAGTAGTCATCCAAAATTTGACCGGTGTCAGTATAGCTAAAGATACTCACGAGCAGCACATAGGTGAAGAGCGCTGCAGCTACACCTGTCACACCTGGTGCCGCCATCTTACCTAATGCCTCAATACTTGATTGACTATGTGGCTCTTCACCATTTCTATCAGTTGTAAAATCTGTGGTGCAATTCCAATCTCCTCCCACAACAACACACACATTACTATCAATTGTCTTAACCTTCTCATTTTCATAAAAAAAATCCATCCTCTCACACCCATTATTTGGGGCATAAACATTCATGAACACAAATACCATTCCTCCAACCTCAATCTTAGTTAACAAAAGGTATATAACCTCATCTACAGCTAAAAAACTAACATTTATATTTTTCGATATATTTATATTTTGCGCTGTTATTTGTCCTGCGACTTAAAGTGAGCTTCCCTTCCCACCACATGCTCCATTCATTTTCATTATCAGTATTAGTATGGGTTTCTTGTAAAAAAGCTACATCAACCCAGTTAATTTAGAAAAACTCGGAAACCATTGCCAATTTAGTCCTATCTCTACAGACATTACATTACATTACATTACAAAGAAAAAACTAACTCATCTTCAGAAACAACACACAATGCTCCATTACTACACCAAATAATCTCAAAAGTAGACAAGTCTTCCATAGTTTTATAAAATTTAAAATCAATCACCACCCTTGATTTAACCAGCATTGAAAAACGCCTCGGTTACGACTGTAACCTCGGTTCCCTGAAGAGGGAACGAGCGTTGCGTCGAATTGACGCTATGGGGAACGCTTTGCGTGATGACGTCTTGAAGCACATGTAAAATCAGTCCAATGGTGTGGCGGAACGTCAGAGGCGGGTGACATCACGTACCAGGAAGCTATAAAAGCCGGCCCGAAACAGAAAACGAAAGCTTCGTAAAGTCTGAAGTCGCGCTGACAGGCATGAAGGAGATATGGCAAGGCGACGCAACGCTCGTTCCCTCTTCAGGGAACCGAGGTAACAGTCGTAACCGAGGCGTTCCCTTTCAAGGGAACTCGCATTGCGTCGAAACTGACGCTATGGGGAACGTCTATACCAACGCCTCCATAGCTACAAATGTCTGTCCTGTGTGTAATCAAGTGAGCAGCACTAAGAAGACAAAACATGAGACCCTGGAGCAGAGTCTAAATCCAGAGAGTAGAACCTGACGAAGGTGTGCGGTGAGGACCAGCCTGCCGCATCACAAACGTCCTGTAAAGACACTCCTGATATAAGGGCCTTAGAGGCCGCCATACTCCTAGTAGAGTGCGACCGGACAGCCAAAGGAGAAGGCTGTCCCGCCGCCTCATAAGCAAGTGAGATAGCCTCAACCACCCACTTGCTCATTCTTTGCTTAGACACCGGACCTCCCTTGTTAGGAGACCCAAAGCACACAAATAATTGATCACTTTTACGCCACAGGGCAGCTCTGTGGACATAAGCGTCTAACACCCGAACTGGGCAAAGCAAATTATTAGCCTCCTGGTCCGCATTTTGAAAAGGAGGAGGACAGAAGGCCTGCAGAACAATAGGTCTAGCCACATTAGTGGGGACCTTGGGGATATAGCCTGGTCTAGGGTGAAGAAACGCTTTGACCATACCCGGAGCAAACTCCAAGCATGTCGGAGCAACCGACAATGCCTGGAGATCCCCTATTCTCTTCAGAGAAGAGACGGCGAGAAGAAACAGAGCTTTCAGAGTTAGAAACTTCTCAGGAACCTCCTCAATGGGCTCAAAGGGGGCCAGGGAAAGGCCTTGCAGCGCAACGGACAAATCCCATGGTGGCACCCTAGAGCGAACTGCAGGCCTCAGCCTCCAAGTGCCACGAAGGAAACGAGATACCAAAGGGTCTTTCCCCACAGACATTCCACCCAAAGGAATGTGGTAAGCACCTATGGCCGCCACATAAACCTTTAAGGTGGACGGGGTCAGACCTGCAGTGAACCGGTCCTGCAGGAACTCCAGAACTGTACCAATTGGGCAGTTGACTGGATCCAACCGACGGTCACTACACCAAGAAGTGAATACTCTCCACTTCAGGGCATAAAGTTTCCTCGTGGAGGGAGCTCTGGACTGTAGAATGGTCTCAACAACCTCAGTTGAGAGACCTGACTCTATGAGCTGGGCCCCCTCAGAGGCCAAGCCCACAGGTTCCACAGTTCTGGGCGGGGGTGAAATATTGAGCCCCCTGCTTGAGACAGAAGGTCCCTCCTTACAGGAAGCTCCAGAGGATGCCCGTCGAGGAGGGACACAAGATCGGGAAACCATACTCTGCCCGGCCAGCGCGGGGCTATAAGAAGCAGGCAAACCCGGTCCCTGCGAACTCTCTCCAGAACTCCCGGGAGCAGAGCAACTGGGGGAAAGGCGTACAGACGTAGCCTCGGCCACGTCTGTACCATAGCATCCAGTCCCAGAGGAGCTGGATGCGTGAGGGAGAACCAAAGTGGACAGTGAGACGTCTCTCGAGACGCAAACAGATCCTCTTGTGCTTGGCCAAACTCCCTCCATATCAGCTCCACCACCTCGGGGTGGAGCCTCCATTCCCCGGGCCTCGGCCCCGGTCTCGACAGAGTGTCTGCTCCTATATTCTGTACCCCGGGGATGTAGGCTGCCCTGAGTGACAGCAACTTCCCCTGGGACCACAAGAGGATATGGCGTGCCAGATTGGATAATGGGCGCGAGCGCAAACCGCCTTGGTGGTTGATATAGGCGACTACCGACGTGTTGTCCGTATGCACTAACACATGGTGTCCCCTGAGATCTGTGATAAAGCTCCTCAGAGCCCGGAAGACAGCTAACATCTCTAGGCGATTGATATGCCAGGAACGATGATGGTCTTCCCACAGACCTTGAGATGAACGACCCTCTAGGATCGCTCCCCAGCCCGTGAGGGAAGCATCCGTCGTTAGCAGTTTGCGACGACAAGGAGCTCCCAACACTGGGCCCTGGGACAGGAACCAGGGTTTCTTCCACATAACCAAGGCACATAGGCATCGCCGCGTGACCTTGATTGTGCGAAATGGGTTGCCCCTCGGGGAAAACCCTCTGGTCCTGAGCCACCACTGCAGGGGCCTCATGTGCAGTAGTCCAAAAGGTATCACGTTGGAAGCTGCTGCCATGAGACCCAACAGTCTCTGGAACTGTTTGACAGTGAGTAGCTGGCCTAGCTTTACACTTTTCACAGCTGCAAGGATGGAATCTACACGTGGCAGTGACAGGCGCACCTGCATCGACACTGAATCCCAAACCACGCCTAAAAAAGTGGTCCTCTGAAGTGGAGAAAGCACACTCTTCTTGGCGTTCAGCCGTAACCCCAGCTCTTTCATGTGGGCGAGAACAACATCTCGATGTTGAACCGCCAACTGATGCGACTGAGCTAAAATCAACCAATCGTCGATGTAGTTCATGATGCGAATACCCTGGAGGCGCAGAGGCGCCAGAGCTGCATCCACGCATTTGGTGAAAGTGCGGGGTGATAAAGCCAGGCCGAATGGAAGAACTCGATATTGGTATGCTTTGCCCCCGAAAGCAAACCTCAGGAACTTCCAATGACACGGACGGATGGAAATATGGAAATATGCGTCCTTGAGATCTATCGTGACAAACCAGTCCTCGGACCTGATCTGTGGCACGATTTGTCTCAAAGTTAACATTTTGAACTTGAGCTGCATGACTGACTCGTTCAGAACTCGAAGATCTAAAATGGGACGCAATCCCCCGTCCTTTTTTGGAACTATGAAGTACCGGCTGTAAAACCCGGTTTCCCTGTTGGAGGGAGGTACATATTCTATGGCCCCTTTCTCTAACAGAGTGTTTACTTCCTGTTCCATAACCAGAACCTGCTCGGGGCCCACCACTGTGGGCAGGACCCCCATAAACCGAGGTGGGCGTTTCTTGAATTGTATCTGATACCCTTTTTCCACGGTCTGCAGGACCCAACGAGAAATTTTGACAGTAGCTTCCACGCTGTCAAAGATTCTACTAGAGGTACCAGCCTCTCGAGACTGGTTTCTGGATTTTGTTGCTGTTGAGTAGTCGGTTCGTCGCCCTGTAACGGCGCACCGGCAGGGAACGACCGAACAGACTGCTCTAGCACCCTCCTCAGAGGGGGCGGGCATCCCGAGGCCACTACGTTTCCGGATGGACCTTGAGATATGTGCTCGCCGGAGACCGCTGCGCCCTGTAACACCGGAGGCGGCAGGGTTGGCAGAACAGTCCCCTGAGGGCACCGAAGAGAGACGGGCACCGTGAAAAGAGGTGTTAACCGCTCTGCTTCGGGGGGAACTACCCTCATTTGTCCTGAGCCCTCGGACGTCAGGACTTTTTCCCAGCAGCCTTCTTGGCGGTAATAACGGTCCGCAGATCCGTTTTACCCCTCGAAGGCTGCTGGGTTTGAGAGCGCCCTCCGTGTCCCCGAGATTTTTGTGGGGGAGCACGGGAGGACACACTCTGTTTTTGAGTGGCACGATGTTCAGCGCTCTTTTTAGAGGAGTGAGGCTGCTCCCGCTCAGCAGCCTCAATGAAAGAACGGCGGGGGAGAAGTTTTTGCAGTGCAGCTGCCTGTTTAGAAGCTTCTTGAGATTTAGCTACAGCACTGTTAACTGCATCACCAAAAAGACCAACAGTGGAGACCGGAGCATCTAAGAGAACGTGTTTCTCTTTATCTTTAATATCGCTCAGATTGAGCAACAGATGCCTCTCAGTGGCCACCAGGGCTGCCATAGACCGCCCGATTGATTTAGCGGTCTCCTTGGTGGCCCTGAGAGACAGATCTGTGGCTCTGCGTAGTTCGGCCACCGTGTCAGGACCAATTCCCCCGCCCTCCTCTAAATCTCCCAATAATTCTGCTTGATAAGCTTGCATAAGGGACATCGTATGCAGACACGCTGCAGCTTGACCAGCGGCTGCATACGATTTATGAACCAGTGCTGATGTGAATTTAACTGGCTTAGAGGGAAGTGAAGGAGCCTTCAAGGAAGATGCCGTTGCTGGAGAGAGATAGCTCGCAAGCGTCTCCTCCACCTTCGGCATCTCCCCATAACCATATTCTTTATATTTATAAATGGAAGAATAGTGAGATGTTTGTGGTGTGTACACTCTGTAAGACACTGGTTTTCCCCACGATCTCGACACCTCGGTGTGGAGATCGGGGAAAAACGGAAGGCTCCTGCGCTGAGGCTGTGTACGAGATGGCAGGAAGCGTTCGTCGAGCTTACTTTTCGAACGAACGTCCTGCCTATCCTCTGGCCACTCAATAGATAATTTCTGAACTGCTCTCGAGACAACATCGAGCAATTCCTCAAAAGCGTGAGACTGAGGTGGCGAATCCTCAGACTCAGCTTCAATACTAACAACGTCCAACTCCTCAGAGCTGGACAATTGCAGTATTGGTGCCTCCATCGGGGGGGAAGAAACCGCAGCGCGTGCTTCCACACCCTGATGAGAGGCACTGGATCCATCAGAAGGAGGCTGAGATAAGGCAGAGCCCGTCTCAACATCCACTGATAAATCCATTTGTGAACCCCAGGTCTGAGATCGACGCCGTGCCTCGGCAGCGGCGGGACCCAAGCCCTGGGGAACGTGATCGGGATTGAACCGAGCCAAGCGGGATCGGAGCGTACGCAATGGAAGCGCCTCGCAATGCACACAGTCACCACCCTCGAGTGCTGACTGGGCATGCTCCTCACCCAAACAAACAACACAAAGAGTGTGAGTATCACCTCCCGTTAAATAACGCGGGCAGGGATGGACACACACTCTAAACTGCTGCTTGCTCGCCATACTGAATATATATATATAATATAGACAGACAACACCAAATAACAAGGACAGATTCAACACAGAGCGCAACTGAAGACTCAGAAAGCTTTCGTTTTCTGTTTCGGGCCGGCTTTTATAGCTTCTTGGTACGTGACGTCACCCGCCTCTGACGTTCCGCCACACCATTGGACTGATTTTACATGTGCTTCAAGACATCATCACGCAAAGCGTTCCCCATAGCGTCAGTTTCGACGCAACGCGAGTTCCCTTGAAAGGGAACCCTCAATGATGCTTTGGCAAGGCTTTTGCTCTATTTTCTTTTTCCTACCTAACCCACTTTTCCATCATTGCAAGTAGTTGTTTCAACACGTATCATACCTGAGTGCTCTAGATGCGTCGAGGTTGAACCAGTCTCAGCGAAGCCAGCAGCATCCAGCCCCTCACCGAGGGGGTCCTTCCCCGTGACCATCGACTCCGGCTCGGCCCGGCTCAGCGCCGGCGCCTCACAGTTCAACAAAACAGCCTCGGTTGCTTCACTCGTACCGGGAACGGATTTAACGTTATTTTCTTTATTAGCTTCGGTTTAATTTAATTAAACCTTTAATTTAACCTTAAACTTTAATTTATCCGGACAATTTCGAATTACATGTCCTGATTTGCCGCAACCGAAACACTTTGCTTTCGCGGTTGTAACAAATATCACATAATCAAATCCCTCAATTCGAAAATTAAGTGACAATTCCAACTCGACATCATCTTTAACCCCCTGGGGTCGGCTGTATCGCCGGCGATACCAGCTCGCTTTTTTTTTATCAGTTCAAAAGAGATTCATTTTGCTCTGTTGACTTTGATATTACAAACAAGTTTCATACATCAATCGATTCTGTTAAATGTGTATTATTTTTGTGTATACTCACAATAAAAAACAAAGTGTTGTGCTTTTCGCCAAATAAAGAAAAATAAACACGAAGCGAGTTCTGCCTTCTCTCTGTCAGTTAAGTCCATTATGAAACGCGTCCGAAAATGAACCATAACTTAGCGAATACTCAGTCAAACAGGCATACAGACACACAGGCATGAAGCTTGAATTGTCTTCTTTTAAATGAAGTAATTTATATATAAAAAAAAAAATTCTCTGTTAATGTTATCTTTATGAAAAGAGAGAGATGTCAGTCGTTCTCATCTCAGCTCATTACGTTTTAATCTGCCCCGCCCACGGAGAGCGCGCGCTATTCAAACGCAAATGACTGAGACGATCCCATACAAACTGTGAACGCCCACATATCAGCTCGAGAAAACACATCAAGTTTATTCAGATCAGTGTACTTGTTTACACTGTCTCGCAGCCCTGTGAGGAATAATAATAATGGAAAATGTACCTCAGAAGGGCTGGTATTTCGAGGAGCAACGGATGGAATACTGTAGTAAGTTTTTTTTCATTCTCAAGTAAATTGCGTTTCTGTGTGTGAATGAATGAACGGCAGAGATGCGCTGTTTACCACAACTCGCAAAAAGACGGTTTTTGAATTGCGTTTCTGTGTGTGAATGAATGATCTGCTTTTAGCAAACTATTTTGCTATACTGAGTAAAAATCGACTGAAATATGTTGAAATAAAATGTATTTGTATAAGCAACGTATTAAACTGCAAATTAATATTTATATTCCTTATAATAAAAACGAAAGACCTATGTTACAGACAAATGAAAGACAACATTTCGTTGATTAGTTTTGGATAGATTACACATTATTACTGTAAAATATCTGCCACCTCAAATAAGCTTTTGTTTGCCAATTTTTGCTAATATGTTAAATATATTATGTTTTGTCAATGTAGGCTATATTCGAAGTAATGAATCCTTAACGTTGAAATATGTATGATAAAATGTATACTTTAGTTTTTACAAAGAAAGATTACACTTCAATTGTTGTTGTAATTGTAACCTTTTTAATAAAAAAAAATATATTTACAAGGTAGATGTAAACACATTTTAAAAGGTAAATATAAGCCTTTTCTTTAAATAATTTTTATTGTGTTTTATTATTGACAAATTTGGGGAGAGGATACATATTCCAAAACTGAAAATACAGTATGAGAATTAACTGCACAATTACTAGACATGTTTTCCTTGGATATTATACAATTTGCAAGCAAAATTTGTAAAAAAAAAAAAAAAAAAAAAAAAAAAATTGACATGCTACCAACTGTGAACCAATTTGGTAGAATATATATATATATATATATATATATATATATATATATATATATATATATATATAGCTCTTGCATTCTTTCTTGTGGCTATAGGTGACACACCTGAATGAATGGCTCATTAAGTATGCGGGCCCCATTGTCTCCTCAGGTGTGAACCACTACATATGCATGATGCTGTTGAATGGTTGACGCCCCTTGCGCATATTGCCTTTACAAACAAAAAGTGTTTTACAAGATTTAAATCAATGTATTGTGTTATGTGAATGATAAGGGCAGGATGATTTTCACATCATTTTGAAGAAAAAACTCTAGGCAACGACATCCATTAGTCAAAAGTCTTATTGTCACATATTTAGTATGTGTTTTGTGGCCTTATTTCAGAAACTTTAGTTTTTAGTTTTTTCAATAACCATGCATAAACATTATTCTCTCAAAAATACAAACATGTACATGCATGTTGCTCACATATTATGGTAGCCCTGTTTGTGCTAAATAGAGTGTAATTACACCTTTGCCATTAATATGTTTATAAGCAACTGAAAAAAGCACAAATGTCAGGGCATGTCAGAACATCTCAAGGACCCCAAAATCCCTCAGACCCCAGAGGGTTAACTATCATATGCGAAACGCCTAAAAGAAACAATGTGTTTCAAAAGAGGGGATTCACTACTGATCGCAATCTTTTTGATTGGGGATACCAGTTTTCCGTAACGAGACAACGCCTGAGTTAGTATTTCATCACTAAGAAAAGGGGGAACATTGGATAAAGTAACTCTTTTTGATGGTAGTAAGAGGGGAAGAACAGTGACAAACTCGTCGCTGATCACAATTCCATGTGCAGCTAATTCGTTTGCTTTTTCAATACTGTTGAGGGAAATCACCATGGCATTGTTCATCCTAGAGGCAGATACAATACATTCATGCCCCACAACCACTCCGACAGCCATGCAACATTCCTCAACACCTGCAGCAGACGCCACTTTAACCGCATGGTGCCACGTGAGCGAACCAAAAACATGCGCACTTTGGGCTGTCATGTTTCCCTGATAAATCAGGTAGCACAAAGCCCCAAAGGCAAACGCAAGAAAAAAAAAAAGAAAAAAAAACAGAAAAAAAAAAAAAGAAAAAAGAGAGAAAAAAAAGATTCACTCAAGTAAATCCACCCACGCTCACAACCGTCCACTCGCATCCAACACTCACGCCGGAAGCAGAGAGAGAGAGAGAGAGAGAGAGAGAGAGAGAGAGAGAGTGAGAGAGAATGTTTGTTACTTCTATACTATTTGACGGCAGGAGAGTTTTTCAGCTGTAATCTGTGGTCACGGCTGTCTATTTTACCTCAGAGATGTGGCTTTGTGAAAAAGCCTGCCCTTCAATATTTTCCTTTTGGAGAACAGGACTGACTCATCTATAGCCTATGGACACAAGACTACACAGAACATTAAGTTCATGAAGGGTCACTAATGTCTTACTCAAACCCATTCACCTCCCTGAAACAATTCTCTTAAAAAAATTAATCATTCTATAATTCATGTAAAAATAACTGGAATGGTGTACAGGTACACACACACAGGTGCAAAAACACACACACTCACAGACAAGAAATTAAAATTCATTGGCAGAAAATACAAATCTCTTACTTACTTTTCCTTCTGTAGCTCCTCTTTCCTCATATCCGATACACGCTCCAGATCAACATCATGGCCCGGAATGAGCTGATATCCAAGGATGGGGCCATTACAATGGTATGCATATATGTCATGGTTGCAGAGGCACTAACACCATGTCCTAACCAGATGCGATGCAATAAGATTCCAGCGACAAATAATTTGTCTGTCCACACTAGACGCGACGCGAATTATCGGATGAATTATCCATTGTTGCTTTTACAGCTACAAAGCTGGAGCACTAAATGATATTCAACGTCACATTACACGCTTTTAACATTAAATAAAGCACATAAACAGTCCCTGAGATCATCATCGCCACACTTTGTGTTTGTTGTCCCAGCACGACGACGCAGAAAAATAGAAACTGTTTATAAAATAGAATTGTTGCGTGTCGCAGTCACGGCTGGTTAGGACAAAAACTCTGATTAACATGGAAAAGATACCTTTTATCACGTGTCGCGGCGTCATGTGTAGTTAGGACACGGTGTAAAGGTCTTCAATTATAATCCAATACATTTTTTGTTGAATTCAGTTCATTATCCTATGTACCTGTAACAGACACGCTAGGCTCTGTCACCAGCCAATCACAGAGAGCACCATCCCCGGAGTATCACACACACCTGATACCTCTCAAGTTCATCACCACGCACATACTTAAGCACACACCTCGAGCCTCATAGTTGTCTGGTCTCGTACTTAAGTAAAGACTGATTACCCGTTGTAACAGAGAGGCAGGGACGAAGCGTGATCATGACACCTGTACTCCTTGTTCCAGCAACGTTATTCTCTGCATATTCTACATTCCTGCGTTCCAAGTCTCACTACTCCTCGCCCCGTGTGTGCTTCCCTGTGCTCTTCCTACCTGTGCTCTACCTACCTGCCTCCTCTTCATGAGTCCTCGTGAGGTGTGTGCTCCTCATCCCGTTCTGAAGTCACCACCCCCGCATCTTCTCTGCATCGTCCATGTTACAGTAAAGTTCCAAGCCATTCTCTTCAGTGATTATCTCCATTGACATCTCCCATCTATTTCCACTGATTTCGCTATACTGCAACAAACCCTTTCTTGATTATATTCCATCTATCTGAGTCAATCCGTTACAGAAGACCAGACCCACTTTAACGCAGCATGAGCGATCCTTTTCAGGAGATCGTGGACGGACTCAAGCGCACCCTCAGTGCTTCCACAGCCACAACATCCACTATTCTGCCAGTCCCGTGGCCAACCTGGCGCCCTACTCTGGCTCGGCGGAGAATTGCAACGGATTCCTTTTACAATGATCACTGGCTCTAGAGATGCAACCGCAGCGTTTTACCACCGATCGAGCCAAGATTGCCTTTATTATATCCCTGCTGTCGGGGCGAGCTTTACAGTGGGCCGAAACTCTCTGGACTCAAGCAGGACCCGTAACTCAATCCCTGGATAGTTTCACAAGGCACTTCCGCGAGGTCTTTGGGCGACCACAAGGAGATTCAACCATTGGTGAGAAACTATATCATCTTAAACAGGGGAAGGTAGATGCTGTTCGAAACTGGTCCACAACGATCAAAGAACTCCAGCGCTTCCTCGGTTTCTCCAATTTCTTTCAATGCTTCATCAAGAACTTCAGCTCCATCGTCTTCCCATTAACAAACCTCCTGAAAGGCAAGCCCAAGTCTCTGTCCTGGTCACCCTCAGCCACACATCAGTTACAGTACCTGCAAACATATCTTGTGAGATTGTTAAAAAAATATATATATACAAAATGGATCTTTAATGTTTTCTGTGATGACTGACTTCTTTAACAATCTACTCTTTTACTCGATTTTAAATTTTAAATAAAAATTTGGGGGAAATTATTATGGGATTTGTGGTGACAGAACTTAGTTTTTACAGTAGCCTTTAACCTAACTTTATGTCATGTCTTCTCTCCGTTAATGATACTACTCTTAGTATGCAGGAGTAGGTGGAGAGTCATTGGAAAAGTTGCTGAAGCGTGCTACTGCCTCCCTGACCTACAGCGCCCTCTGTCTTCCTGATAACATCTCCGATAGAGGCCTGAAGACTGTGCCCCACTACTACTACAGAGATGACGGGATGAAACTGTGGAATATCATCAACAAGTATGACTACCAGTGGAGTTTAGTCTAGTGTTGTTATTTAAAGGCATTATGATTTTATCTATCTCTCTCTCTCTCTGTGTGTGTGTGTGTGTGTGTGTGTGTGTGTGTGTTACATAATACATCCAGTTTTTAGGGCTGAACTAATACATCCTGGTGCACTTTGATTAAATTTCAACAAATACAGTGTCAATTATATAGGTTCATGGGTTTAGTCACTAAGCACATGCTGTACATGTTCTGTGTTGTAAGTCGCTTTGAATAAATTCCTGCTTAAAAAATAAATGCAAAGCAAATGTACAAAAAAAGTAAAGCTGTAAATATGTAAACCTGGAAAATATCTGACTGTGGTTGCTTACAGGTTTGTTGCAGCTTTCTTGTCACACTACTATCAAAGTGATGCACATGTGCAGAAGGACACAGAACTGCAGCGTTGGATCAGTGAGATATTCACCAATGGCTTCCTGGGAAGAGATTCCTCAGGTCTGTTATCAGTCCGTTATCAGGGCTGTTGCAGTTGAAGATGCTGCAAGTGTGATATCTGGTGGAATAAATAAAGTGTCACGATCAATGAGTATGCATTTCCAACGGAATTGTTGCCATATTAGGACATTTAATCCAACAAAGGTTTCCTTTCTTTTTATTTTGTGTTCAGCTCAGTATTTGCACAGCATAAAATAGACATATTTGCTTTGAGGCACAACCTCTTTTTGTAAACCCCACTGTAATTCACTGTTTTATGGAAAATAATTTAACCAGGTCAATAGTCAAAAGTAGTTTGGTTTATGGTTCCACTCTCCATTTCAGTTTGTGTGTGTGTGTGTGTGTGTGTGTGCATGTGTGCGTGTTTACGTATAAACATTCTAAACTGAGTTCCTCACAGAAACAGCCTTTCATTCTTCCCAGGAATACCATCATCTTTTCAGACATTGAAAGAGCTTATCAAGTTTGTCACCATGGTGATCTTCACTGCATCAGCCCAACATGCCACTGTAAACAGTGGACAGGTCAGTTAGTAACAGTCAATTCACTTCCAATCACACAGAGCCATTAAAGCTGCAGTCCGTGATCCTAATCTCATACACTTTTTCTCAAATCCAGTGAATTGCACATTCCTCTAGCTGTACATTCAGTGTCACGTGTTCATGTGTTTTGATTCATGTATATAGTTATGTTCTAGTTTTTTGTGATCTGTGTGTTAAGCCGAGTGCACACTGTGTGATTTTGGCCACGATTTGGCCGTCTGATACAAATTTAGCAAATCCTAAAAGATTCCTCTGATCCTTGGCTAAAATCTTAAGTCTTTGATCGTTAGTTTGACATGTTCACAGACAGACGATTGATGACCGTTGCGATCACATTTTACCTCAGACGAAATTTTTGCAGTGTCAGAAGATTTGAATCTCAGTCCTGCAGTGTGACTTCTACGACGACCGTCAAATTGTCTTTGTTTTTCAAGACAAGCCATGACTAAAATTAACGTTAGAGATTTCTTTGTAGCCACCATTTCAATCCCGCGTGTAATGCAGCTCAGATCACCGAACGTGTCATTGATTGATCACCTGAGATCTTACAGCGAGGATCATGTTCATACAATCTGACAAGCAACAATCGTAAAGAACTATTATAAGGAGATCAGCAGAAAAACAGAACACAGTCGTTACAATGGCTTTCAAGTGTGTGAATAGCGGTTGGCGCTTTGCCTTTATAAAGCGGCACAGAACGCCAGTTCCATTCTTAAGACTGTTGACTTGTCACCAGATTTGTGTTTAAAGGGACACTTCACCCATTTTCATGAAGCTTTGTATCGTTAGAAACCCAGTCATATTTTTGAATGGTCGTGCATTATTCCCTCATTTTCCTCTGAGATGGGAGAAATACGGATTTTAGTGTTGCAGTTCTTGCTTATAATGATTCTGTCATCAATAATGTCATTCTAAGCAGGAAGTCCCACATCTTTGTAGTGGGGTTGAGACTACAAACACTCGTTCCTCATTTTCCCAGGGGGTGGGACCCACTTACGCTACAGACCTATTACAGATCAGTGGGTGGGACTTTACTTGTAGAAACTAAAAGCAATATCCGCCATCTTGTTTGGAAGCTAAGCTAACAGGCACTGTGGAGCCAGATGTGAAGTTAAGACAATGGCAGAAGGTACTCAGTATGATATGGAAGAAGAGGATTTCGAAAGTCTGATGCTCGAATCAGCTGTTCGTGGCTTTTTTTGTGCCAATTTCTCCTGGATGAAATCAACCAAATTCGAAATTTACGTTACATTTCGACTACATATATGACCCACTTTCAATAAAGATAATGTTCCCACAGGTGAAATGCTCCTTTAAGAGGGGCATGACTAAAAAAGTTAGAAAAACCTGTCCATATCCACTTTCCATGGCCTAAGTAATGTTAATTATGTGCTCTTGTTATTCTTTATGAATAGTTGGCTTGTATATCACATTTTTCACAAATTCTTTCCCCCCAGTTTGACTTTGGTGGCTGGATGCCTAATTACCCCACTGCCCTCAGAAAGCCCCCTCCCAAGGAGAAAGGGCAGACCACTGAGAACACGATCCTGGAGACCCTACCTGATGTGAGCACCACGGTGAATGGGATGGCTGTCCTGAGACTCCTGAGCAAGGACTCTGCAGACCATGTGAGTTTTTACACCATCAGGGCACATGTTTAAAGACTGCATTTCAATTTCGTTGTGAAAAAGTGAACAATCTGAATGGCGTTCTTGTGAATGCCATCATATTACTCTAGATGACAATGGCTTACTTACACTGCTTTCATTCCTCTAGTTTGCATTACCTGACTTTTACATTACAAAGCAGATTAGCAAACAGTGAGCATAGTGTTGCAGTGGGCTCTTGCAGAATATTAGTGCTGTCATACATACTGTGTTAAACATTGTTATAAACATGTTTCTTATCAACATGCTATTTACGATTACAATCTTGATACCCTGTCCGTAGTACCCTCTGGGACATTTCCCAGAAAATCTGTATGATGAAGAGGTCCCTTGCAAACTCATTGAAGATTTTCAAAAGGATCTGAGGGAGTTGTCCAATCTCATCGAGGAGCGGAACAAGAAGTTGGAGCTTCCCTACACCTATCTGAACCCCAAAAATGTGGACAACAGTGTAGCCATTTGAAAGGATACATAAGTCCTTAATACATTTGTCTTTCTATTAATAGCTTTGTCAATCACAATAAAGACCAAAGCAAAAATGACTCAAAGTGTGTCATGGATGTTGGATTTCTGGGAAAATAAGTTAAATAATGTGAAAGGCACTGCTTAATGTGTAGGTTCTGAGATATGTTTTACAACTGTGGTGTCATCTAGTGACATAAATCTACATTCTTGCAATATTAACCCTCTGGGGTCTGAGGTATTTTTGGGGTCCATGAGATGTTCTGACATGCCCTGACATTTGTGCTTTTTCAGTTGCTTATAAACATATTAATGGCAAAGGTGTAATTACACTCTATTTAGCACAAACAGGGCTACCATAATATGTGAGCAACATGTACATGTTTGTATTTTTGAGAGAATAATGTTTATGCATGGTTATTGAGAAAACGAAAGTTTCTGAAATAAGGCCACAAAACACATACTAAATATGTGTCCACAAGACTTCTGAATAATGCATTTTGTCGCCTAGAGTTTTTTCTTCAAAATGATGTGAAAATCATCCTGCCTAATCATTCACATAAAACAATACATTGATTTAAATTTTGTAAGACACTTTTTGTTTGGAAAGGCAGTATGCGTAGGGGTGTAAACGATCCAACACCATCATGAATAATTGAGTGGTTCACACCTGAGAAGGTACCAATGACCCGCATAATGAGCCTTTCATTCAGGTGTGTCACTGAGCCACAAGAAAGAATGCAAGGACAAAATAAATAAATAAAATATAAAACTGGTTCACAGTTGGAAACACAGTTGTTGTTGTTTTCACAAATTGTGCTTGCAAATTGTATAATTTGCACCGGGGCTTCCGGTTGAAAGGGCACGCTGGCGCGTTTGGCTGCTGCTCCTCTCTCCCGTTTATTTTTAATCGTTTTTTTGGCTATGAGCCAGTGAAGACTATCTGTGTCTTTTTTATTCTACCGTGATGTGGAATTCACGCTTCACATGCTGGACTACTGCTTTTATCTCTGAGTGCTGTTTACTGGAATTTACTCTTCTGTCGCCTGGCCCAGGACGTACACTGCTTACACCGCTGTGTGGGTGCTGTTGGTATGGACCCTCCCCGAATGGCTCTCAGGTACACTGCTCGCCAGTTGTTGAACCTGAACGGACATTTAGATACGGCGAATGACATACGTGCTCTCTGCAGTCATGTTGGAATACTGCAACCTAAGCGTTACATACATCGCTCTTCAAGGCGTAGTTTTTTTATGCTCAACATCTAAACCTGTCGCTTATCCGAGATTTCTGCGCAAACCCCATAGACTGCTGTTTAGACCTACAGGGGTTCATTTTAATAACTTATCAGCACTCAGGCGTGTGGAGGTTGCATCGGATTCATCTACTCCCCCGCGTCTGCTGAAATCAGCACTGTTTAATGCGCGCTCTGTCAACAACAAAGCTGTTATTTTATCTGACATTATTTTAGAACAAAAGCTGGACCTTGTCTGTTTAACTGAAACATGGCACAAAGAGTCTGATGGTCTTCTTTTTAATGAACTGACTCCTGCTGACTATGGATTATTTGATCTCCCGCGTTCTTCTGGTAGAGGTGGGGGTATCATTGTGTTGCACAGTCAACAGTTCAACATGTGTCCCGTGGCTGTCCCCAAATCTGACTCATTTGAATGTCTTGTTTTGAGTGTTTCTGCGCCCCTCTCTACTGCAGTGGCTACAGTCTACAGGCCTTCTAAGACAACTAAAGACTTTCTGTCTGAATTATCAGATATGTTGTCTTTTCTCTGCCTCAGATTTGAAAGAATTCTTCTCCTGGGGGATTTCAACATCCATATGGATATAAAAGACTCCGCAATAACAAAATACTTTCTGTCCATATTGGAGTGCTTTGAATAAGACCAACTCGTGGACTGTCCTACGCATGACAAAGGCCACACTTTAGACCTTGTGATTACCAATGGTTCATTTGTGTCTCAGTTGTCAACCTCGGATTTTGGTCTGTCTGATCACTGGGCTGTCTTTTTTAACATGGAATTACCTGTCATGAACACTACCGCTTCTCGCATCATTAATTATCGCAATTGGAGATCTATTGAGCCCACTGATTTTTCAGATTTTATTGACTCTTTTTTAAGTTGTGATTCTCTGTCTGATGATCTGGATGATAATGTTTCTGTGCTGAATTCTGTGCTGTTGTCTGGCCTGGACACGCTGGCTCCCTTGAAATCACGATCTGTTTCTTTTGCACGCTCCGCACGCTCAGCGTAGATGGCGCATATCAGGTTTAACTGTTCATCACCAGGCCTGGAAAGACAGCTTACTCGAATATAAGGCTGAAATTGTGTCAGCTAGATCTGTTTATTTTTCTCAGATAATTGTCAGCAATCAGAGAAACCCTAAACAACTTTTTCACTCAATCAACAAGCTGCTTAAAAATCACAGCCTCTCTAATGTTCCTGCTTCAACTCACCTTTGTAATATGTTTTTGGAGTTTTTTAGCACCAAGATTTATAATATACGTAACCACATTTGTTACCACTCATACTCTTGCTGCCTCCTCCTTAAATATTTCTGCATTTTCTGGTATCTCTCTCTCTAACTTTGCAATTCATGACTCCCAGTCTCTATGTAATATGGTTTCAAAACTGAAAGCCTCAACTTCTAGAGCTGATCCGATACCATCTTGTCTTTTTAAATCATGTTTTGAGTCCATAACCTTAAGTGTGGATGGCTCTGCTTTGCAATTCCAAACTAAATAAAAAAATCTGGGGGTGATATTTGACGCCAATTTAACATTTGACCATCATGTTCGTAACACAGTCAAAGCATCATTTTTTCATCTCAGAAACATTGCCAAATTACGTCCCATGTTGACTTTCTCTGTGGCTGAAAAGTTAATCAACACTTTAGTTTTTTCACGTATTGATTATTGCAATGCTTTGCAGGGTGGAGTTTCTAAAGCTACCCTAAGTAAATTACAGTTGGTACAAAACTGTAGTTTCCTGTTAGTTTTCGTATTGATTTAAAAATTCTTATGCTCACTTATAAGGCCTTGAATAATCTGGCCCCTCAATATTTGTGTGAGCTTTTAACCCCCTACACTCCTACACGTTCTCTATGCTCTTGTGAAGCTGGTCTTCTAATTGTCCAAACAACACGGCTAAAAACGTACTCGGTTACTAACGTAACCTCGGTTCTCTCTAGAGAGGAAACGAGTACTGCGTAAGTCTTACGCTAGGGGAAAATCTCTTTTCCGCGAGATACTGAAGCCAAAAATTATCCTTAATTTTGAAATAATGTAAAACGCGTTGCGGCAGCATGCAGACACAGGCGAGACGGCTTGTGCGCCTATTGGCTGCCCTGCGGCAACTGCAGCAGCCTAACGATAAGGCCTTTTCGTGACGTCAGCTCCAATGGGGGCGCTTCGCGCCCAATACGTCACGTCCCGCCAGAATGGGCGTGGTCTAGGGCTATAAATATAGCTTCGAGAGGCTAGCTCACTGGTTTTTCATCGCCGAAGCGAACCAGAGCGTGTGCAGGCACGGCAAGATACGCAGTACTCGTTTCCTCTCTAGAGAGAACCGAGGTTACGTTAGTAACCGAGTACGTTCTCTTACGAGAGGTTCTCTCGTACTGCGTAAGTCTTACGCTAGGGGAACACAGTGTAAAACGCCGTGCATGCTAAGATCCAGCACCAAAGTCCCAAGGGCAAGTGCCCGGGCTCATATAGTACATGATCATAAGGGACTCACAGAGAGCCCAGGAAAGAGTGGCTAGAATAGCATCATTCCTGTAATAATATAACATCCTATAAGGAGCAGTTATACTGATGATGTGTCGTACAGTCAGGGCGACCCCCGGCCTGGACTGACGAATATAGTGGGTCTTACACACTGCCCATAGAGCTGCGCGATCAAACAGCGAGCATTTGCTCAAGCAGTTTCAGTATTCTGGCCCGAACACATCAGGGCAGACAGTACCGATTTTAGACCGAAAGCAGCTTAGCCTGCAAGGCGGGAACCTCTAGGTTATAAAACCTTATAAATGTAGACGGGGAGGCCCAGCCTGCCGCCATACAGATATCTTGCAAGGCAATCCCACTAGACCAAGCCCACGACGAGGCCACGCCTCTCGTGGAGTGTGCTCTGACTCCAAATGGGCACTGTAAGCCCTTAGAGGTATAAGCCAGCGCTATAGCATCAACTATCCAACTGGATAGGCTCTGTTTCGACACGGCAAGTCCCTTAGAACGTCCGTAGAGTGAAAACAAAGAGCTGCTCTGTCTCTCTGAAAACAGACGTGCGAGACACATAAGCTCTTAATGCCCTGACTGGGCAAAGGAAGCTTGCGTCTCCTTCCTCGTCAGAGACCGGTAGGGCTGACAGGGAAAAGACCCGCGCCCTAAACGGTGTGTTGAGGGATTTTGGAACATAACCGTGCTTAGGTTTGAGTATAACTCTTGAGTCATTAGGCCCAAACTCCATGCACGTCGCGCTTACTGAGAGCGCGTGTAAGTCCCCTGTGCGCTTCACTGAAGCGAGAGCCAGAAGAAACACTGTCTTGAAAGACAGGTGTTTAAGATCAATCGTCTGTAAAGGCTCGAATGGGTCACCTTTCATGGCTTCCAGCACTGTAGAAAGGTCCCATACAGGGACTGAGGGAGGTCTGGGAGGATTCAGTCTCTTAGCTCCTCTAAGGAAGACGATGACTAAATCGTTCCTTCCTACTGACTGACCCAGCGTTGTTTTTGAGAACGCTGCTATGGCCGCCACATACACTTTGAGCGTGGAAGGGATCCTGCCCTTGTCCAACAGCTCTTGTAGGAAGGAGAGAACCTCCGTCACCCCACAGTCTAGGGGCGACACGCCACAAGCTGTGCACCAGCTGGAGAACACTGACCATTTCGAGGAATAGAGACGTCGCATAGACGGAGCTCTAGCCTGCGTGATCGTGTTTAACACTCCGCTTGGGAGGTCAGCGGGTACCCGTTGATGGCCCAAACATGAAGGGACCACAGCTCTGGGCGCGGATGCCAAAAATAGCCCTTGGCCTGAGAGAGGAGGTCCCTCCTCACTGGCACTGGCCACGGGGCAGTGCTTGCTAGCTGCATCAGAACTGGGAACCAGGGTTGGTTTTTGAGTAGCACTGAGCATCCTTCTCTGATCCGTTCTATCACCTGAGGCAGGAGAGAGACGGGAGGAAAGGCATAGAGCGGGCGGCGGGGCCATACATGAGCCAGCGCGTCCCTGCTCTTGGAGAAAAATTCCAGACAGTGAGCGTTTTCTTGAGACGCGAACAGGTCTACTTCCGCTCTGCCGAATTTCTTCCACAGCAGCTGGACTGTCTGTGGGTGTAGAGGCCACTCGCCTGTCGGAACATTGTTCCTGGACAGTCTGTCCGGTCCTACGTTTAGGAGCCCTGGCACATGCGCTGCTCTCGGCGAGAGCAGGTTGCGCTGAGCCCACACCAGGAGGCGTTCTGTCAGCCTGTGCAGGTTTCGGGACCTGAGGCCGCCCTGGCGATTTATGTAGGACACCACTGACATGTTGTCCGAGCGGACCAGGACGTGGTGTCCTCGTATTTGGGGACAAAAACGCGTCAGTGCGTTGTCTACTGCCAACATTTCGAGGC
This sequence comes from Leuciscus leuciscus, assembly GCF_965113295.1. Taxonomy (NCBI): domain Eukaryota; kingdom Metazoa; phylum Chordata; class Actinopteri; order Cypriniformes; family Leuciscidae; genus Leuciscus; species Leuciscus leuciscus. The sequence continues at coordinate 237,466 of NC_138726.1, read as the reverse complement.
AGTTTATGTGTAGAAGCTTCTCCCGTTCTGACCATTGGCCGAAGAACGGTCTGCCCTTGAGCAGTGCTCCCCATCCCAAGGTGGAGGCGTCCGTAGACACTACCTTCACACTCGAGGAAGTCCCCAGGCTAACACCTGATTGGTACAAGTCGTTTGCTTTCCAAGGTTTCAGAGCTGCGATGCATTTCTGATTGACCTTGAGACGAAGCAGACCGGAAGCCCACGCTCGGCGCGGTACTCGCGCTTTCAGCCAGAACTGTAGCGGGCGCATGCGAAGCAAGCCCAGCTGAAGTACTGATGATGCTGAGGCCATGAGACCTAGCATCCTCTGAAATTCCTTGAGTGGGACAGATGCGCCGCAGCGGAAAGAGCTCGCTGCGCGCTGAATGTCTAGTACGCGCTCTGGTGACAGTCGCGCTATCATAGACAGCGAGTCCAGTTCTGTGCCCAGAAAAGATATTATCTGTCTGGGAGACAGAGAACTCTTCGCCCAATTGACCCAGATTCTCGAGGTGATCGAGCAAAATGGTCCTGTGCTCTATGAGCACTGAGTGAGATTGAGCTAGAATCAGCCAATCGTCCAAGTAGTTCAATACTCGCATGCCCTGTAGTCTGAGGGGTGCGAGCGGCTAGAGACAAGCCGAACGGTAGGACTGAGCACTTATATGCCTGGCCCTCGAAGGCGAATCTCAAATGTCGCCTGTGACGTGACGCTATTTGTATTTGAAAATATGCGTCTTTCAGATCTATTGACACAAACCAATCTCCTCGGCGAATCTGCGTGAGGATTTTTCTGGTCGTGAGCATTCTGAACTGTTGCTTCGCAAGCACTCTGTTCAGTTGCCTTAGATCTAGTATGGGTCTGAGACCCCCGTCTTTTTTCAGTACCAGGAAGTATCTGCTGTATAGCCCTCCTTCACTCTGAGCTTGAGATAAAGGCTCTATGGCCCCTTTGCTCAACAGTTTCAAAATTTCGGCTCGAAGTAGGTGGTGCTACTTCTGTTTTTACCGTCGCTTCGACGCGCGTCACATTGCGGCGAGGGCGTCGGCGAAACTGTAGCGAATAGCCTCTTTCTATAATGTCTAGCACCCACTTCAAAACCCCCGGGTAGCCTTGCCCATGCATCTGCACGAATGGCTAGGGGCTGAATGCGGAGCGCGCTCTGGTCGCTCAGCGACAGAGGGGCTTCGGTGTGCTGCAACATAAGCGTCGCGCTTCGAGGCAGGGGGCGCGCTGATAACAGCGGGCAGATTGCCCGCGCTCGACTCCTTTGCGGTGGTCAACCGAGAGGGGAGGGCTGGGCGAGTCCCGTAGGACCTGTCATGTCTATGTGTGAATGTGGGCGCGGGATAGCGGGCACATTTACAACACTGAGAGCATTGTCCGCCTGAGCAGAGCGAATGCATGTTGGTTTTGTTTTTACAGAAACCTTGAGATATGCGGAACGTAGTGTTTGTGGGCACTGGGCAGTGGGCACATTTACCACGTTTAATGCGCAATCGATCTGGGTCGATTTCATGTGCGCGAGCCCTGTGTGACGGGCTGTGTTTGTGTGTAGGAATGAGCACTGGGCAGTGGGCATTTTGTCTACATTCGTAACACCATCGGCCGTGGCCGGGACACCAGAAAATACACTCTTATGGGATTTATCTGGGTAGCCGTAAAAGCGGCGTTTGTGTGCAGGCAAGCGGGCTGCTTCGCCGACTTGTTTACTGCAGAATACACTGGAACAGTCGCATTTACTGGAACTGAACGAGCGAGAAGTTGCCATAGAAACAGAGAGCGGATTCGATCACGGGTCTCTCGCGCGCGAAAATCTGATGATCTACCACTGGACCACAGAGGAAGACACATAGACATTCAGTTAGCGCGAGTATTATCTCAACATTCTGGCGTTTGTTTGCAGGCGTGCGTGCAAAACAACAGGCTCGCTCACTGCAATATTGACATTTCCAGTCACCTGAACTTAAGAGGGGAATGAGAAATGTGTCAGGAGTGGAGGTCGGCCCGGCCACAGCGGGGCTAAAAACACCCTTTCTCCTTTCGCCAGTGACGCACGGGAACCATAGAAACGGTGTTTGGGTGCAGGCGAGCGGGTTGTACAACGCGCTCGTTGGCTGCAAAATGCACATCTGCAGTCGCCTTTCAGGGAACTGACAGAGCGAAGCATTGGCGGCATGATATATCTGCCGTTAGACCGGGATTCGAACACCGGTCTCTCGTGCGAAAAACCTTAGATGCCGCCACTGAGCCACAGGGGGGAACACAAAGGTGTATAGATGCATGAGCATATAAGAGAGCGTCAACATGTTTTCTTCGGCGTTTGCTTGCAAGCGTACGTGTTACAACAGGCTCGTTTGCTGCAATATTGATATTTCCAGTCGCCTAATCAGGGAACTGAGTTCTCTTTTCGCCGGTGAGTGACGCGTGAATGGGGCGCAAGGGCAGGGTAGCTTTCTTGTAACGTAAAGAAAAACTAACCCCGACCGTCCGCTTCCAGCCTCCCTTGTGAACGGCGCAGTTTGCGCGGCTCGAACAGAGGGAGAGAGAAAGCTAGCCCCGTGACCGTCCGCTCCTGACATCCCCTGTGAACGGCGCGGTTTGCGCGGCTCGAACAGAGGGAGAGCAGGAATCATCCCCCAAGCAGGCAAGGCAAGCGGGCGAACCGGCGAGCTTTGCGGGTTGGGGGGGGGCGGAGGAGCAGTCTCGGAGAAGGATGCCAGGTGAGTCCTCAGAGTCACCATAGGCAGTAACTGGCTCGCAGTGAGGGCAGTCGCCGTCAGCGAGCGCGAGAGCTGCGTGATCCTCAGGAAAGGGGCGTCTTGAAAAAGACGCCCGGCTCTTTTAGTGCAATGAGAGTGTGTGTCGCGGCGGCGAGCACACATACATACACAAAACACAGTAGCAGAGAAAGGATATAACGCCGGATAGCGCAGCAGGAAGGTGACTGAAGGCGGCGCGGCCAGCGGCTTCAGAGTGTCGACTCGTCCCGCTGAAAGGCTTCTTCAGACGGCGCGGCTTCTCTCCGGATCCAGCGATGCGAGAGCTTCGCTGAAGAGATGAAAAACCAGTGAGCTAGCCTCTCGAAGCTATATTTATAGCCCTAGACCACGCCCATTCTGGCGGGACGTGACGTATTGGGCGCGAAGCGCCCCCATTGGAGCTGACGTCACGAAAAGGCCTTATCGATAGGCTGCTGCAGTTGCCGCAGGGCAGCCAATAGGCGCACAAGCCGTCTCGCCTGTGTCTGCATGCTGCCGCAACGCGTTTTACATTATTTCAAAATTAAGGATAATTTTTGGCTTCAGTATCTCGCGGAAAAGAGATTTTCCCCTAGCGTAAGACTTACGCAGTACGAGAGAACCTCTCGTAAGAGAACTATGGGTGATCGGGCATTTTCTTCTTTGGCTCCTAAATTGTGGAATTCCCTGCCCTCTGAGATTAGGAATGCAGAATCCCTTAGTGTTTTTAAATCGTCCCTTAAAATGTACTTTTAAGGGTAGCTTTTATGTGATTTAGGTGATTACTTTGTTTGTTATTATATTGGCTTTTTTTATTTTTTTATTTTTATTATTGTTTGGTTAGTGTTTACCGCCTGCACTGTTATGTGTATCTTTTAATTTCATATTTGTATGTAAAGTGCTTTGAGATGCTACATTTAAAGGTGCTATATAAAATAAAGTTTATTATTATTATTATATAATTTTTATTATTATTTATTTATTTATTTATTATTATACCCCTCCTTGAACTGCCACCTTACCGTGGTGGAGGGGTTTGAGTACCCGAATGAACCTAGGAGCTATGTTGTCTGGGGCTATATGCCCCTGGTAGGGTCTCCCAAGGCAAACAGGTCCTAGGCGACGGGTCAGACTAAGAGCGGTTCAAAACCCCTTATGATGCCCAAAAAAAGGAGGACCGTGACGTCGCCCGGTATGGCGCAGCCGGGGCCCCACCCTGGAGCCAGGCCCGGGGTTGGGGCTCGTATGCGAGCGCCTGGTGGTCGGGCCTCCCCCCATGGGATCCGGCCGGGCTCAGCCCGAAGGAGTGACGTGGGGCCACCCTCCCGTGGACCCACCACCTGCAGAAGGGACCGTAAGGGGCCGGTGCTAAGTGGATCGGGCGGCAGTCGAAGGCGGGAGCCTAGACAATCCGATCCCTGGACGCGGAATCTAGCTCTAGGGACATGGAATGTCACCTCTCTGGCGGGGAAGGAGCCTGAGCTTGTGCGTGAGGTTCAGAGATTCCGACTAGAGATAGTTGGGATCACCTCTACGCACGGCTTGGGCTCTGGAACCACACTCCTCGAGAGAGGATGGACTCTTCACCACTCTGGAGTTGCCCATGGTGAGAGGCGGCGGGCTGGTGTGGGTTTGCTTATAGCCCCCCAGCTCAGCCGCCATGTGTTGGAGTTCACCCCGGTGAACGAGAGGGTCGCTTCCCTACGCCTTCGGGTCGGGGATAGGTCTCTCACTGTCGTTTGTGCTTACGGGCCGAACGGCAGTGCAGAGTACCCAGCCTTCTTGGAGTCTCTGGGAGGGGTGCTGGAAAGTGCTCCGACTGGGGACTCCATCGTTTTACTGGGGGACTTCAACGCCCACGTGGGCAGCGACAGTGACACCTGGAGGGGCGTGATTGGGAGGAACGGCCCCCCTGATCTGAACCCGAGTGGTGTTCTGTTATTGGACTTCTGTGCTAGTTACAGCTTGTCCATAACGAACACCATGTTCAAGCATAAGGGTGTCCATCAGTGCACATGGCACCAGGACACCCTAGGCCGGAGGTCGATGATCGACTTTGTGGTTGTTTCATCCGACCTCCGGCCGTATGTCTTGGACACTCGGGCGAAGAGAGGGGCGGAGCTGTCAACTGATCACCACCTGGTGGTGAGTTGGATCCGATGGCGGGGGAGGAAGCTGGACAGACTCGGCAGACCCAAGCGTACTGTGAGGGTCTGTTGGGACAGTACCTTTGGACTGGCAGACCGGGGTGGTGGTCCCTCTTTTCAAGAAGGGGGATCGGAGGGTGTGCTCCAACTATAGGGGGATCACACTTCTCAGCCTCCCTGGGAAAGTCTATGCCAGGGTACTGGAGAGGAGAATCCGGCCGATAGTAGAACCTCGGATTCAGGAGGAACAGTGTGGTTTTCATCCCGGTCGTGGAACACTGGACCAGCTCTATACCCTCTACAGGGTGCTGGAGGGCTCATGGGAGTTTGCCCAACCAATCTACATGTGCTTTGTGGATTTGGAGAAGGCATTCGACTGTGTCCCTCGCGGCGGCCTGTGGAGGGTGCTCCGGGAGTATGGGGTCCGGGGCCCTTTGCTAAGGGCTATCCGGTCCCTGTACGACCGGAGCAGGAGCTTGGTTCGTATTGCCAGCAGTAAGTCAGACTTGTTCCCGGTGCGTTTTGGACTCCGGCAGGGCTGCCCTTTGTCGCCGGTTCTGTTCATAATTTTTATGGACAGAATTTCTAGGCGCAGCCAGGGGCCGGAGGGGGTCGGGTTTGGGGACCACACGATTTCATCTCTGCTCTTTGCGGATGATGTTGTCGTGTTGGCCTCATCTGACCAGGACCTCCAGCATGCACTGGGACGGTTTGCAGCCGAGTGTGAAGCGGCTGGGATGAAAATCAGCACCTCCAAGTCCGAGGCCATGGTTCTCAGTCGGAAAAGGGTGGCTTGCTCGCTTCAGGTTGGTGGAGAGTTCCTGCCTCAAGTGGAGGAGTTCAAGTATCTTGGGGTCTTGTTCACGAGTGAGGGAAGGATGGAACGGGAGATTGACAGGCGGATCGGTGCAGCTTCTGCAGTAATGCGGTCCCTGTACCGGTCTGTCGTGGTAAAGAAGGAGCTGAGCCGCAAGGCGAAGCTCTCGATTTACCAGTCAATCTACGTTCCTACTCTCACCTATGGTCATGAGCTGTGGGTCATGACCGAAAGGACAAGATCCCGGATACAAGCGGCCGAAATGAGCTTTCTCCGTAGGGTGGCTGGGCGATCCCTTAGAGATAGGGTGAGAAGCTCGGTCACTCGGGAGGAGCTCAGAGTAGAGCCGCTGCTCCTCCACATCGAGAGGGGTCAGTTGAGGTGGCTCGGGCATCTTTTCCGGATGCCTCCTGGACGCCTTCCCGGGAAGGTGTTCCGGGCATGTCCCACCGGGAGGAGACCCCGGGGAAGACCTAGGACACGCTGGAGAGACTATGTCTCCCGGCTGGCCTGGGAACGCCTCGGTGTCCCCCCGGAAGAGCTGGAGGAAGTGTCTAGGGAGAGGGAAGTCTGGGCATCCCTGCTTAGACTGCTGCCCCCGCGACCCGGCCCCGGATAAGCGGTAGAAGATGGATGGATGGATTATTATTATATCCAAGGTAAACATTTCTAGTAATTGTGCAGTTAATTCTCATACTGTATTTTCAGAAAATGTTGGAATATATTCTCTACCCAAATGTGTCACTAATATAACACAATAAAATTAATTTAAAGAGAAGGCTTATATTGACCTTTTAAAATTTTGTTTACTTCTATCCTTGTGTATATATATATATATATATATATATATATATATATATATATATATATTGCTATTTTATTAAAAAGGTTATACAATTACAACAACAATTAAAATTTTAACAATATTTCCAGTGTAATCTTTCTTTGTAAAAACTAAAGTATACATTGTATCATACGTATTTCAAAGTAAAGGATTCATTAGTTTGAATATAGCCTACATTGGAACAAACACTATAACAACATCTTAGTTGATGACTTTATTTTTGACAAAACATAATTTATATATATATAAATGACATATCCAAACTGAAACAGATACAGTTCAAGAACCCTTCAAGTATGGTCTCATTTGAAAGCTGACACCTGGTAGTTTATTGTAAATGTAGAATTAATTATTGTCATAATGAAAAAAAAAATTATAAATAGCTTCAAAGTTTTGTAAAGTTATTAGAAATTTATTTTTATTAAACATCTTCATGAAAATAAAATTGAAGTTGGCACTGTAGCAATCTAGAAATGCACTGCAGCTAAAGCCATATGTCTGACCATGAAATGTTTAATATCTGAAGATGATAAGTCTAAAACTCTGTATTTAGTTAAATGTTTTTCAAGATCATGTCATATGACTTTATTTTGATTAGACTCTAAAATGCAACTTATGTTTATTTTCATCTTCTAAGTCATCTATTCAGTCTATTGTCTCTATTGTTTGTGGTGCAAACAAGCCCCATTCAGTCTCAGTCTCTCCTGAGGGGTATTCCAGAAAGCTTGGTTAACTTACCATTTGGTAAATCATAACCTCTGGGCTGATTTACCCCAAACCCGCATACCATGAGTATGTCGGTTCCAAAACACCTGAGAAGAGTTAGTTTAATCAACCTCCTACTGGTTACCCAGAGTTAATGCGCGTGCATAAAGGCGTTTTCAATGGATCGCCGATTTCACGAGTCAAAATGGAAAATGACAACGAAAAAAAGAGAGCGGCATACTTTACTGAGGCGGAGTTGGAGGTTTTAATGCACGCATACGAAGAATTCAAGCCAATAATAATGAAAAAAAGCAATACGGCTGCATGGGCTAAAGAAAGAGAGTTGGCTTGGCAAAAAATAACGGACAGAGTAAATGCGTGAGTGTATTAAATTGCAAATTTGATATTGCCTCCCCTTTTATTATAGTGCACAATAATTAAACAACCCTTCCGCATCCTTTTGACTGTTAAATCACTACGAAAGCATTTACTTTTCCTGCCATTCATTTCTTTAGATTAAAATACCAGTGTATAATGACTAGGAATATATGGTTTCTTATTTAATAAGGTGTAATCCTTCTGGAGCCAGAAGAACTTTGAGCCAAGTCAAAATGAAACACAAAAACATTCTGCAAAAAGGTAATATTTGATTACACAATTACTGAACTATTTATTAAACACGATTTAATATATTCTTTCTGTCATGTAGCTAATAGAAAGAAGGCTGAAGCCCGTCTAACTGGCGGGGGCCCACCACCACCTCCCCTCACCCCATCTGAGGAGCTGGCTCTGTCCCTTAATAAAGGGCGACCAGTGGTTGCTGGCATTCCAGGGGGCACTTCATCACACACACCATGCACCACAAGTAACATGGTGAAATGTAAGTTTGCCACTGTGATTTGTTCTCATTATGACTTAAAACTGCCGTCGGCAACATTTTTTTGATCATATTCAGTGAAATTGACACTATAATCCGACAGAACAACATAAATAAGATGGTTTTAGAAAAAAACAGAGCTTCTAACTCCACCTGGAGCGTGTTATTTGTTTTGCAAAAATCCACCGCTCCCGGATCATCGGGTCCAATCAGTGCAGGGGGGTGTGAGATCTGACTGTCAATCACAGGTCGTGCACATGCACACGCCACAGATGTGCAGGCTTACTTTATTTAACTACATATGATGTATAGGCTACTGTGGTCTTAGTTATATTGCTTTGATATTTTTTCCTGCATTATTGGTTTCTCTTTGATAATATTGAGAATTGTATGGGTTGTATTTTCTTATAGATACTGACACAGAGGGATTGTATTATTGGACCCTACAGAAAGAACACAGTCTGTCACAGCTTTAAAGCTGCCGTCGGCAACATTTTTTTGATCATATTCAGTGTAATCGACACTATAATCCGACAGAACAACATAAATAAGGTGGTTTTAGAAAAAAACCCGAGCTTCTAACTCCACCTGGAGCGTGTTATTTGTTTTGCAAAAATTCAGCGCTCCCGCTTCATCAGGTCCAATCAGCGCAGGGGGGTGTGAGATCTGACTGTCAATCACAGGTCGTGCACACGCCACAGATCCCCCCTCACTCGCGCACGTTAATATCACATGCACACGACACGCCTGAAGTTCGCCTGGAGATTGCATGAAGCGTGATGGCGGAGAGAAAATCTACTAACAAGCTTCCAATTCCTCGGTTATTGGTATCTATGGATAGATTAGCCAGGGCTGCCTACCTCCGAGTCCATGGTGTTGATAGATGCTGAAGAGACGGACGCGTTCACAGAAAATCAGGTACACACGCACAGTGACGCACTGACGAGCACGACCTCGATGGGCGGGTGCTTGCTGGTAGTGGGGAGGGGCATGAGAGTTGTAAACATTCAAAATTTTGGCTAATCGACCCAATCTGCCAGACTTGCCGACGGCAGCTGTTTTGTTGTCAGGTACCTTTAGTTGCTTTTAGATATTTTTTTATGTTTATTTTTGCCAGATAATGTATACTTGCATATTTCCACTGAAGGATGAAGATGACGATGAAGAGACCACATCTGCTGTGACAGAAGTGGACAATGCTGGTAGATCCACTGAGGTATGATGCACACCATTATAATGCATGCCCCCTTTTTACATTAGAGTTACAAACTGTCATTGTCCTTTCACAGTACATACCTGGGGATTTGCCCACAGATGAAGGTCCTTCAACCTCAATGCACAATCTAACTGGAGTAAGAATTTGAGTGCAGTTGTCCATATTTTACTTTTATTGTCTGACAGAATCTCATTTATTCAACTTTTTTTGCCTTCCTAGTTGCCAGCAAAGGAGCTGTATAAGGTCCATCTTCAAAAACAAATAAGAAAAAGTGACATGGAGATGGACCTTATACAGCTTCAAATTAAAAAAGCAAAACTTGAAATTGAATTACTGGAGCATCGCCTTAAGCTGAGAACGTCTGATTAATCTGTTGCATGTTAAAAGTGTTGTGTATATAAAGCATTGTAATAAAAAATAAAAAAATAAAACACATTTTATTTCATTTTTACTTTCATTGTTTTGCAGGAAATCAAGAAATGAACTGCAGAGCAGACCAGTGCAAACATTTTAATAAAAGTAATTTTGACAAATCCTGTCTCTCAATAGTCTTCCATCTCTGTTGTGTGCAAAACCCTGTTGGGGTTCCTCTGGGCCATCTTCCTCAATCCAAGGAAGGTGGCTCTCTCCTCTTATAGTGGCAATGTTGTGAAGCTCAACACAAGCCACTATGATGTCGCATGCCCTCTCTGGACTGACCCGGAGCTCACGCAGACACTGAAACCTAGACTTCAGGATCCCTATGGTCATCTCCACCTTGGCCCGTGTTCGGCTGTGAGCCAGGTTAAAGCGGGTCTGTGGTCCGGGATCAGGTTCAGGGTAGGGTGTCATTAAATAGGGCAGACAAGGGTATCCTCTGTCCCCCAGCAAGTAACCATTGTACTGTCCTGTAATGATTCAAGTGTACAATACAAATATAGTAAAAAAATTAATAATTGTATACAGCAAAACATACCCTCCTGAAATGACTGACATAATGATGACTCGCGGAAAATTCTGGCATCATGCACAGATCCTGGCCATTTTGCCTCCACATTAGTAATGATGTGGGTTGCCTCACATATTACCTATAGTTAGTGGGAAAAAGTAATGAGTTTAATGATTTTAACAAGACAAAAAATTAGGAACACAAAATGAAATTGTTACCTGCACATTGATACTATGAATAGATTTCCTATTAACATAGTCTCCCTCATTTACTGAAGGAGCTTTAATAGGAATGTGTGTGCCATCAATGCACCCAATTACATTTGGAAATCCTGAAATAGAAAGTCATATATGGAAGTTTAAAGTGTGTGTGTGTGTGTGTGTGTGTGTGTGTGTGTGTGTGTGTGTGTGTGTGTGTGTGTGTGTGTGTGTGTGTGTGTGCAGGATGAATACATAGATATAAATAGTATGACTACATATTTAATATGCGTCATAGATTTTACTACAAAGGACAAACCTGCCACTCTGTGGAATTCCTGTTTAATAACACGCAGAGGTTTATGGCCAGGGAACTGTACAAACGTGTGTAAGAATCGTTTAAGTGCCAGACAGGGGCGTCATGCAAGCCAAAATTCTGGGGGGGCACAATCTGAGACGTTGCAATTGTTTTCTGACGGGTGATATGGATCATGTTAGGAGGGGTCAGGGGGTTTCTCCCCCTGAAAATGTTTTAATTCTGGCTGCTAAACATACCATTTCAATGCAGTTTGGGAGGGACAGAAATACCTTAACAGAGCTAGCAGCAACCCTCCTCTATCTGAGGACTAAGTTAAAGTATCTATTTTGTAAGTTTATGTAAAAGACAGGTTGATGAAAGAACTGTAAGCTCAAATTCAAAAGCTTTTGAAGTCTACTTCATTAAAGCATGTTTACACACACACTTACTGTACACTTAGGCCTACTACACATGATTTTAAAAACAGTATTGCAGTTTTTATGTTATGATAATTGGTATGTGACCTAAGAACAATCTTACATTAAAGGTACATAAAGGTGCTGAGGTCTGACTTTGTGGTGCTCTGAAATTAAGTTATTTTAATATTAATATGTGATGAAGGACTTTGAAAGAAGTTTGACAGATTTCAGTGCTGAATAAGGTTAACACTACCCCGTTTATTTGAAAATGGTTAATATTTGACAGAAATATAAAAAAGTAATCAAAACCGATCAGATAACGTTACTATGGCTTTGTATGGCAGTAACGTTAGCCAACTAGTTTACGGTTAGACTAGGCTAGCTATCGATAACGTTACACTGACACAACTTAAGTTAATGCTCTGAATTCACAGCTAATATCAAATCCATAACTTTTTGATCAAGTTAAAATTTCCAGGTCAACCACAAATAATCCCACTACCTTTTAATATCATCCGATAACTAATTCAATGCTGATTTGTTGCTTTGCCCACTTACCACTTCAAGACCATCTGTAAAACATTGCCAGCTCAACGTGCGAGACGAGTGAGTTGCTTGAACATACACAGCAAAGATTCTAGAAGGCTACGCGCGTAGCACTCTAGATTTGATATACACAGACACCATATTAGGAAAAAGGGGCGGGCTGATGCTGACCGATTTATTACACATCCAGAAGAATACATTTGAGTCGTTATAGGCTCTGGTATATTATGGAGCATAATAGGAATAAAGTTGTGACAAAAAAATGATCAGGGAGGAAAAATCTGAGGGGGCACGTGCCTCCTCACTTTGAATGGGCATGACGCCACTGGTGCCAGACATACTGTGCGAACGGCTCTACACACAGTTGCCTTTCCCACATGCTCTGCATCGCCCACATTGTACAAAAAATGCCCTGACGCGAAAAACCGAAGTGATATACACAGAATGTTCTCTGTTCTAAGCGCAGACCCGCGGTTTGTGACATTTGCAATATGTGGTCTCAAGAGATGTGTTAAATAAATTAACGAATCTTTTGAAAATCGATAACGCTCTTTCAAATAATCATTAGGAAATGAAAATACATCAATTCGCGGTCTTATAACTCTCTCCCGGCGAAAAAAAACTCGTATAATTTGTGCCTCCACGTCCACAGGATCGTCATCAAAAGGGCACGCCATGCTCAGTAACCTTCTGAAACAAACTAACCCTGGAACATAACCTGCTACCGAGCAGGTTATCTTCAGAGAGTAAGTTCCTATGGTTACATACATACCCAGAAAGTTACCTCCGTTTTTGGAACCGAAAGTTGAGGTTATCCACTAACTTACCCTTAAACTTACCCGGGTATGTCACATAACCTGCTTTCTGGAATACCCCTCTGCACACATTCACACCTCTCCAGCCTGGTTATGGCTCTAAATATGCATTTCTTTTGTCTGCATTATAGTTACTAATGACTGGCTATTCACAGGCTATTCATAGAGTTTCAATCCCTAATTTCTTTTATCAAAGTTCTCACTTAACATTTGAAACTGTATCAAATGCCCTTCTGGAATAAAGAAACATTTCAATAAGCATTCCTATTTAGAAAAAAAATCATAAAAGAAATAACTGCTAGACCTGTGGCAGGTGCACCTGGGCTAGCTAGCATGTTAGCTTAGCACACCATCAATACACAACAATATATGAGATTAAAACCATGCTTGTGGTTTGTGGACAATATATGAGATTAAAACCATGTTTGTGCTCCAAACGTACTTTATAACGCAAGTCGAGTGTTTTAAATAATCTTCTGTGATCTAATGTGGCTTCAGATAAAAAAATCACACAGAAAATACATTATTTTATAGTATTCTGCACAATGATAAAGTCTATACCGATTAGCATTACATTATAAATATAATCTATTATTATGAAAATACCTGACATGGCTCGAAGAACACAGGCAAATCAAATATCATTGCAATCATCTTTATTGTCTTCAAAACGTCTTTATCTGCATGTTATCTGTTTGTGTGTCCGGGGCTTCCTGGAATGTCACATGACATGATTATGGCTCTTCTTCATGTTCCATATATGGACTATTATTGTGCATATAGCGCCCTCAGGCTGCTGGTATGGATTGAAAACACAGTACATTAGAGTTTCAAGCACTCATAATGATTACATCGACGCATTTGGGTATAAATTCAATAAATATTATTCCTGCCTATAGAAATCTGATGTAAACCTATGAGAATCTATCAATATTTCTCCAAATCTGCACATTTTTGAGCTAAAAGCCCTGAGGGACGTTGTTTTGTCGAGCGCTGTCATGACGACAGCACGGAGTTTTTTTTTTTTTTTTAATGGGAGAGGCTGACACTCATAATCAATATAAAAGGTATCGATGCATTTTTTCATTTCATAACTCCTGACACACAAATTAAGAAATAACTGTCACTATAAGTTCCCTTTCAAGGGAACTCGCGTTGCGTCGAAATTGACGCTACGGGAACGCATTGCGTGATTGCATCATGAAGCACTTGTAAAATCAGTCCAATGGCGGGTGGCGTCATGACAGGAAGCTATAAAGCGCACCCAGACCAAACATTGTCAGCTTCTGTGTCTTCAGCAAGCGCTCTCTGTGAAATCTGTCTCTGTCTATTTATTGTTGTTTGTCCTCAAGCATATTATATATCTAGACAGGAATATAATGGCGAGCAAACAGCATTTTGGATCGTGTGTTCCTCCCCGCCCTCGCTTCATTATGAGTGGGGATACACGCGATTTATGTGTTGTTTGTTTGGGAGAAGAGCATGCACGGTCAGCTCTAGTAAAATGGGGATGACAGTGTTCATTCATAATTCCTGACGTGTAACATATGCACTTCGAGAGTTTTAGCTCTGCTCCTGTTGGCTTTCTTCTCGAGGGAAGAAAGTCGAGAAAGATTCTTTGGCTTGGATCTCGCGTTTGCCGAGGCAGCGCGTAGATTAAGGCTACGGGTCTGCAATAAAGATTCTGTGACTCGATCTCGGATCTCGCGTGTGCTGAGGCAGCGCGTAGATTACGGGGCTGCAATAAGAATCTAATGGCTCAGATCGCGCGTTTGCCGAGGCAGCGCGTAGATTATGAGTCTGCATCTCTGCAATAAGAATCTAGTGGCTCAGATCGCACTTTTGCCGAGGCAACGTGTAGATTAATAGGTCTGATATATTTATACACACAGGGAACTGAGCAGACGGGAATTTCCTTTTCTCTCTTTCTCTATTATGATTGTTTGCAAACTAATCATGTGTTTGTAGACTATTATTGTGGTTCTTTTTGTTTGAGAATATAATATGAATTTAATTCGGAGAAATTAAATATTTGTCTGGCTTTGAAAGAAGATGTATGAAAATAATATATTCTATTTTTCATCCAGACCAAGTTCTATATCTGATCTCTGAGGAGTTAGATGTCTATATTAATGTAGTATTCAGCCTTTCATCCAGACCGTGTTTACTTGTCTGGTTGATATTGGCTGCATTTAATTTTTGAGAGAATTAAATATGTACTCTTCTGATCTCTGATGAGTTATGTCTATATTAATATAGTATTCAGCCTTTCATCCAGACCGTTTCTACTTGTCTGGTTGACATTTGGCAGCATTTAATTTTTGAGAAAATTAAATATGTACTTATCTGATCTCTGAGGAGTTAGATTTCGGTATTAATATACTATTCAGCCTTTCATCCAGACCGTGTTGACTTGTCTGGTTGATCTTTGGCTGCATTTAATTCTGAGGAAATAAATGGTGAAATTCCTGGGGGGAAATTAATAACACCTCATTATACGGTGCCCATCTCCCTTCGGTGCTCTCAGGGGCCGTTCTGCCAACCCCATCATCTCGTGTGCTTCGGGGCGCAGCGGTCTCCAGTGAATTCTAGTCTCAGACGAGCCTTTATCTCACTGTCCGCCCGGAAACGTAGCGGTGCTGGGATTCTTGCCCCCTCCGAGGAGGGTCTCAGAGCAATCATTTTCGCTGTTCCCTGCCGGTGCGCCGCTTCAGGGCAACGAATTGGTCGCTTGAGTAATACCAGAGACCAGTCTCGAGAGGCTGGTTCTCTTAATTTCTGGTGGGAAGTGGTTAACACCTCACCTTATGGAGCCCATTTCCCTTCGATGTCTTTGGGGGGCCATTCTGCCAACCCCGCCACCTCGTGTGCGTCGGGGCGCAACGGTCTCTGACGAGCCTACATCTCCGTGTCTGCCCGGAAACGTAGCGGCACTGGGATGTTTGCCCCCTCTGATGAGGGTCTCAGAGCAGTCAGTTCGGTTGGTCCCTGCCGGTTCGCCGTACAGGGCACCGAATTGGTCGCTTGAGTAACACCTAGAACAGTCTGGAGAGCCTGGTTCTCTTAGTAGATTTTTTGGCAGTGTGGGAACTTCTGCCAAACATATCTCAACAGAAACAGAGTGCAACTGCAGCCTTCAAGGGGTAAGGCGGATCTGAGGACCGTTATTATTTCCAAGAAGGCTGTGGAGAAAAGGTCCTGATGCTCGAGGGGTCAGGCCAATGAGGGCAATCTCCTCTGAAGGGAAGCGGTTAACACCTCGTTATACGGTGCCCGCTGCCCTTCGGTGCCCTCAGGGAACAATTATGCTAACCCCGCCACCTTGTGTGTTTCGGGGCGCAGCGGTCTCCAGCGAGCACATATCTCAGGGTCCACCCGGAAACGTAGTGGTCCTGGGATGCCCGCCCCCTCCAAGGAGGGTTCCAGAGCAGTCAGTTCGATCGTTCCCTGCCGGTTCGCCGTACAGGGCACCGAATTGGTCGCTCGAATAACACCTACACCAGTCTTGAGAGACTGGTTCTCTTAGTAGATTGTTTGGCAGCGTGGGAACTTCTGCCAAACATATCTCAACAGTAGCAGAGCATCTGCTCCCGAGCCCCCACTAAAGGACTGGGGTTCGGGCTGGCACTCTCAACCACAGCCTTTAAGGAGTAAGACAGATCTGAGGACCATCATTATTTCGAAGAAGGCTGTGGAGAAAATGTCCTGACGCCTGAGGGGTCAGGACAACGAGGGCAGTCTCCCCCGAAGTAAAGCGGTTAACACCTCATTATACGGTGCCCGCTGCCCTTCGGTGCCCTCAGGGGACCATTATGCTAACCCCGCCACCTTGTGTGTTTCGGGGCGCAGTGGTCTCCGGTGAGCACATATCTCAGGGTCCACCCGGAAACGTAGTGGTCCTGGGATGCTTGCCCCCTCCGAGGAGGGTCCCAGAGCAGTCAGTTCAGTCGTTCCCTGCCGGTTCGCGTTACAGGACGACGGACTGACTGTTCAACAACAACTAAATCCAGAAGCCGGTCTCGAGAGGCTGGTACCTCTGCTAGAATTTTTGACAGCGTGGAAGATGCTGCCAAATATTTCTTGTTGGGTCCTGCAGACCATAGAAAAGGGTTATCATCGGGTCTCGCCCGCCCAGGTTTATGGGGGTCCTATCCGCCGTGGTGGGCCCCAAGCAGGTTCTGGTAATGGAACAAGAAGTGAAAACCCTGTTGGAGAAAGGGGCCATAGAACATGTACCTCCCTCCAGCAGGGACACCAGTTTTTACAGTTGGTATTTCATCGTTCCAAAGAAGGATGGGGGGTTGCGTCCCATTTTGGATCTGAGTGTTCTGAACGAGTCAGTCATTCAGCTAAAGTTCAAAATGTTAACACTGAGACAAATCATGCCACAGATCAGATCCGAGGACTGGTTTGTCACGATAGATCTCCAGGACGCATACTTCCACATTTCCATCCTTCCATATCACAGGAAGTTCCTGAGGTTTGCTTTTGGGGGCAAAGCATACCAATATCGAGTTCTTCGTTCGGCCTAGCACTATCACCCCAAACTTTCACGATCAGTGTCATCAGTTGGCAGTTCGGCATCGAGATGTCGATCTCGCACACTGGAAAGAGTTGCGGTTACGGCTAAACGCCAAAAATAGTGTGCTTTCTCCACTACAGAGGACCACTTTTTCTAGGCGTGGTTGGGACTTAATGTTGATGCAGGCATACCTCTCACCTGCACGCATAGAGTACATCCTGTCAGCTGTGAAAAGAATAAAGCTAGGCCAGTCACTCACTGTGAAACAGTTTCAGAGACTGTGGGGTCTGATGGCAGCAGTGTCCAACGTGATACCTTTTGGCCTGTTGTACATGAGACCCCTGCAGTGGTGGCTCAGGACCAAAGAGTTTCCCCGAGGGGCAACCCCTTTCACATGATCAGGGTCACGCGGCAATGCTTACATGCCCTAGTTATGTGGAAGAAGCCTTGGTTCTTGTCCCCAGGATCCTGTGCTGGGAGCTCATTGTCGTCGCTTAATGCTTACGACGGATGCTTCCCTCACGGGCTGGGGTGCGATCATGGATGGTCGCTCGGTGCCCGTGGACGGGTCACCATCTCACCTGGCACTTAATCACCTGGTGATGATGGCTCAGGCTCTTCATCCCTGGGCACCAGATTCAGGAAGCAGACATCCTGTCGAGGCAGGGGCTGAGGCCCAGGGGAGGGAGACTCCACCCCGAGGTGGTGGAGCTCATATGGACTTGCAGACGTGGCAGTTCAGCATCTGTACATGGTTTCCCTGATTGTTCTACTTCCGGGAGTTCTGGAGAACAGAGTTATGGGAGTATGGGTTTGGCCCCTGAGGGGGCCCAACTCATAGACTCAGGTCTCTCAACTGAGGTTGTTGAGGCCACGATCTCTCTAGAGCTCCCTGCACAGGAAACAAACCGGTTTCCTCCATGGTGCGTTGAAGCAGGAGCAGTATGGCAGCTTTGTAGCCTTGTATTAGGGGTATCCCTACAAGAGGTGCTAGATGCGGCGGGCGGTTCCTTTCCGCACACACTCATCGGGTTTAAAACCTATTTTTGGGCTTCACTCCTGGGTCCCAGGTTATTCTGTCTTTGTTGTGCTCGCCTGATTTCACACAAGACAGGCACTGGTCACTATGGTGGCGTTGGTATAGACGTTCCCATAGCGTCAATTTCGACGCAACTTAAGTTCCCTTGAAAGGGAAAGCCTCGGTTACGACTGTAACCTCGGTTCCCTGAAGAGGGAACGAGCGTTGCGTCACCTTGCCATACTTCCGGCGTGCCTGTGATCGACTTGCTTCGACCTATCAGAAGTTGACAATGTTTGGTCTGGGTGCGCTTTATAGCTTCCTGTCATGACGTCACCCGCCTATACGCCATTGGACTGATTTTACAAGTGCTTCATGATGCAATCACGCAATGCGTTCCCATAGCGTCAATTTCGACGCAACGCTCGTTCCCTCTTCAGGGAACCGAGGTTACAGTCGTAACCGAGGCGTTTTTCAGAATACAATAGTGGTCAAATACTGAAACTTGAGTCTTATATCTTTTTAATGATGTATAGTTTGTCAAGGTATAACATTAAATCTGTTAGTAACTTTGAACTAAATAAAATAAAATAAACGCTTCAGTGCGTCCGTGCACTGGTGAAGCTTAACAGGTTAAACAGTATTTTTCCATGTACAGACACTATTGCGATTAGAACAAAGCAAATATAGAACTGACCTATTCCTCAGCCGGATCCGTTGCTCCTCGAAATGAAACTTCCAGAACTTCTGAGGTAAATTTTCCAGGATTATTATTAAGATAGTATTATTCCTCACAGCGTCGTAAAGTACATGAGTCTGAAAGTGAACTCGCTGTGTGTGTTATCCAGCTGATGTGGGCGTTCACAGGTTTGTATGGATCGCCTCAGATAATTTGCGTTTGAATAGCGCGCTCTCCGTGGGCGGAGTCAAATTAAAACATAATGAGCTGAGATGAGAACGAATGACATCTCTCTCTTTTCATACATATTACATAAACTGAGAATTTTTTTATATAAATTACTTCATTTAAAAAAAGAGAATTCAAGCTTCATGCCTGTGTGTCTGTATGCCTGTTTGACTGAGTATTCGCTGAGTTATAGTTCATTTTCGGATGCGTTTCAGAATGGCAGAGGTGGGAGTAAGTCACACATGTGCAAGTCACAAGTAAGTCTCAAGTCTTAACCTTCGAGTATCAAGCAAGTCCAAGTCAATTTTGTGAAAAGCAAGTCAAGTCAAGTCAAGTCACTGCTTTATGTCAAGCAAGTCAAGTCAAGTCGTAGCTTGGGTCACAAGTCAATGGCAAGTCATACAAACGTTTGAGGATTTCACTGAATTTATATATTAAAAAAAGTTAAAACTACAGAAGTTGTGGACTATGGTTTTATATTTTGCCTCATTGCAGAAGACCATTAAAAGGTATTAAACAATTCACAATTCAAGTATAATGGTTCCTATGCCACCAAATGGCATTCTTCAAACTGGCATCCCCTTTATATAAGTTATATATTTTTAATTATGAAGTTAAAACCGCCAATAGGTGGCGCCAAATCACGGTCTTAATGTACGAGTCATAGAAGCATTCATTCAACTGATTTGTTCAAAACGGCAGATTCATTCTGGAACTAAGCAACTAGGTCACTGATTCACAAATACGCATAAATCTTTCTGTGGCTCTATTGTCATTGGAGAAATAGAGCAAAAACGGAATATTTGGAATATTTTGTCTAAAATGTCACATCACAATATTCACTCTTTGTTTACTGAACTGTTTTATAAAATCATTATCACATTTGCAAACGCGCCAATATTCTGGAAATATTTTTTAATATCATATGTTATAATTATAAAATTAACTCATACTAGGGCAATTTTTCCACCACATTTTGAATTTTGGTGCATATTAATTCTGCTGGCATTTTGCCCCCAACCCCCTGATAACATCCAACCCCCTGATAACATCCAACCCTGCGAGAAACATAAAACACGACAAAACATTAACAGTTTTCTATGTTGTTTTTTATCATTGGAAAGAACGACATATTTGGCTTTAAAGCATGATTAGAAAGAAATGTGACAAATGTTATACAAAACATATGCCATCATTAATTATCATTTGAACATGACAACATTAAGCTACATTTGAAAACATAATTGTGTATAAAGAGGTATGCTGTTCTCTTACGAGAGGTTCTCTCGTATTGCGTAAGCTAGCTTACGCTGCGGGAAAGTCTCCTTTCTCGAGATACTGAAGCCAAAAATTATCCTTAATTTTTTTAAACTTTGTCAACGCAGTGCGGCAGCCTGCAGACCTAGGGCAAGCGAATCGCGTGCCCATTGGCTGCCCTGCGGCAACTGCAGCAGCCTATGGCTGAGCCTTGCGCGTGACGTCACGTCCAATGAGCGCGCTTGGCGCGCTTAATGCGTCACAGCCCGTCATTAGGGGTGTGGCTTAGCGTATATAAGCAAGGAACAGAGGCTGCTTCACTGATTTCTGTCTCTTCAGCGAAGCTCTTCGCATCGCTGATCTCCGAGGAAGCCGCCGTCGAATCAAGCGACCAGCACGCCGAGGATTTCAGCCTGAGGACGCCGGCCGCTCGCCGCCTTCAGCCTTCCCTGCCTGCTGCGCCATCCGGCATACATATCCTTTCTTTGCTCTGTGTTGTGTGTTTGTGTGTCCGCCGCGACACACCTGCATCTAAAAGAGCGCGAGGCGTTGTTGCAAATGCCTCGCTCATCCTGTGGCTCGTGCAGAGCCGCGCTCAGCGACGGAGACTGCCACGTGCTGTGCACTCTCTGCCTGGGCTTCGACCACGCAGCCCGCGCTCTCTCCGAGGGCGGCTGCGATCAGTGTGAGGAGTTACCGATGTCGACCCTACGGGCTCGACTCGCTAAATTCGAGGAACCTCCACCTTCTCCGGCCACTTCTTCTGGGCCACGTAAGAAGAAACGTCGCTCCCAAAGGCCGCCGGAACTGGACGCTACAGCTGAGCGCTCGCCGGAACCTCTCCCGCGAGTCTCGCTCTCTCCTTCCCCCCCACCCTTCACCGACGCGCAGCTGCCGGCCTCTGCCCGCACTGCCGTCGTCCTGGGGGATGATGCAGATGATGCCGCTGACAGCTGCTCTCTGCTCGCGTCTGACAGCGAGGACTGGTCGGGCTCTCACCGCTCCGCCCCCTCGACTTTGGAGTCTACCAGGTCACGTGCCAGTGTTGACGCGGAGCTTCTCCGCCTCCTCACTCAAGCGGTCGAGAGAATGGGACTGGATTGGTCCCCACCTAAGGAGCCGGAGCCCAATCGCCTGGACGGGTGCTTTCTACCTAGCCGCCGCCCTGCGCCTGCCTCTAGGTCAGCACCCTTCCTGCCTGAGCTCCACACCGAGCTTTCTAAATCCTGGAACGCTCCGTTCTCCACCAGACTCCGCTCACCAGTCTCCTCGGCTCTCTCTCAGGTGGACAGAGCCGCCGAGAACGGCTATAACGCTATCCCCGCCGTTGAGGAAGCTGTGGCAACGCACCTTTGCCCGCCGTCTGCTAGATGGCGCTCAAAGTCTGCCCTGCCGTCTAAAGCCTGCAGGACCACCTCAGCTCTCGCCGGCTGCGCTTTCGCCGCCTCCGGCCAGGCTGCTTCCGCCCTGCACTCAATGGCCGTCCTTCAGATCCTTCAAGCCGACCTCCTCCGTGAGCTGGATGAGAAGGGCTCGGGTCCGTCCGCCCTAACTGATCTGCGCAGCGCTACGGATCTTGCGCTACGCGCCACCAAGACCGCTGCTCAAGCCATCGGCAGATCCATGGCCGCGCTCACCGTCATCGACAGACACCTCTGGCTGACTCTCGCTGACATGAGTGACTCAGAGCGCGCCGTTTTCCTGAACGCACCACTTTCGCCCACCGGCCTCTTTGGCCCTGCGGTCAGCGGAATCGTGGATCGGTTCTCCGAAGTTCAGAAGGCGTCACAGGCGATGAACCTTTTCCTGCCCCGCCGTTCGAGCCCAGCCACAGGCCGCCCTCAAACTCAGCCTCCTGTGCGCAGCTCTAACCAGCGCTCTTCCAGGCCTCCCAGCGCTTCGCAGCGACGCCAGGGCAGTCGCCCCAGGTCACGCTCGACCAGCCGTCACAGACCGCCGCCCCCACGGGGCCCGCGGCCCAAGATCGCTTTGAAGCCTGAGCCCGCGAAGTCCTCCTAGCATCCGCAAGGAGGAAAAGATGGTTGGGTCCCGCTACGGCCGGACCGCCATCGAAACGCACAGCTCTGTCAGTCCCCTATGTTCAGGCTACTGCAGCAGCACACACCGCAGCCAACGAGCCAGTAATGACACTCGCTCGCCTGCACACAAACGCCGTTTTCACGGCGACTCAGATAAATCTCAAAAAGAGTACAAGTGCTTTAAGTGTAGAAAATGTGCCCACACCCACGTGTTCACTGCTTCACACATGTACAATCCCCATGGTAACGCGCCCAGAGCGATCTCTCATAAAGCGGCCTCACACCGCTCGAGTACTA
This sequence comes from Leuciscus leuciscus, assembly GCF_965113295.1. Lineage (NCBI taxonomy): Eukaryota > Metazoa > Chordata > Actinopteri > Cypriniformes > Leuciscidae > Leuciscus > Leuciscus leuciscus. The sequence continues at coordinate 214,875 of NC_138726.1, read as the reverse complement.
AATGTAGGAAATGTGCCCACACTTCCGTGCCCACACCTACTCGCTGCTCGCTCTGTCACTCAGTTACCTCAAGTTGCTACGGCCCAAGCCGCAGGGATATTAAGTGTAGGAAAAGTGCCCACTCCCGTGTATTCACTGCCTCACACAGACCAGGTTCCCATGGCAACGCGTCCAGAACGCTATCTCTTAAAGCGGAAACTTTCCGCTCGAGCATCAAGTGCAGAAAATGTGCCCACAGCATTGTGCTCACACCTGCCCACTACCAGCTCTGCCAGACAGGCTGCAAACCTCATAAAGCTCCCAAACACTGGCCGTGTCATAAGTGCAAATCCCGCGCCAGCTCACGAGCACGCGCACCCACTTTCAGACACCATTATCCCCACGCCGCTCTCGCGCCTGGGTTATTTGACAGCAGCTCACGCTCCATCGTCCGAGATCGAGCTTCTAAAATCTGCACAGTCGGCCAGCCCTGTTCTTCTGCCCTCGTGTCCGAGCATCGGCGGCGCGCGCGCCGCCCCACCCTCTCTGATACAGGTTCCCCACCCCGCGCAACGCGGCGATCTGAACCCAGAGACCATTCGACCCCTAGCTATGCATGCAAAAGCATGGGAAGCTATTCAGGGCGCGTCAGAATGGGTGCTCAACACCATAAGACACGGCTATTCGCTCCAATTTGCTCGTCGCCCTCCGCGCTTTCTAGCGCAGACGGAAACGAAAGTGAGTTTGGAGACAGCGCACCTGCTTCAAGCAGAAATAGCAAAGCTGCTGCGAAAAGGGGCCATAGAACAAGTTCATCCTTCCTCGAGCGAGTCAGGCTTTTACAGCCGTTACTTCCTCGTCCCCAAGAAGGACGGAGCATTAAGACCTATTTTAGATCTGAGACATCTGAACAAGGCTCTCATGAGACGGCCGTTCAGGATGATTACAACCAGACAGATCCTTGCGCAAGTTCGCCCAGGAGACTGGTTTATCTCTCTCGATCTGAAAGACGCGTATTTCCAGATCCAAATAACTCCCCGTCACAGGCCATTCTTGAGATTCGCCTTCGACGGTCGAGCTTATCAATACACAGTCCTGCCGTTCGGCCTGTCTTTAGCACCCCGTACATTTACGAAATGCATGGACACGGCTCTCGCTCCCCTGAGGAGTCAGGGAATGCGAATTCTGAACTATCTGGACGATTGGCTCGTTCTAGCGCAGTCAGAGACAGAACTTGTGTCTCACAGAACAGCGCTACTCGACCACCTGGAGGGTCTGGGTCTAGCGGTCAACTGGACCAAGAGCTCGCTCTCGCCCCGGCAGTCAATTTCCTTTCTCGGAATAGAACTGGACTCGGTGGCAATGACGGCCAGATTGTCGGAGCAGCGCGCGCGCCGCATTCAGCGCCTCGCCGCATCCTTCAAAGAAGGCACACAGGTTCCCCTGAAAGCATTTCAGCGCATTCTGGGGCATATGGCCTCAGCTGCAGCAGTGCTTCAGCTGGGTTTACTGCGCATGCGCCCGCTTCAACGCTGGCTGAAAGCGCGCGTTTCCCATCGAGCCTGGGCGACCGGCGGCTCGCTAATCAGAGTGACTCAGGTCTGTGTCTCAGCCCTGCAGCCCTGGCTAGCAGCCGAATGGTATCACACTGGAGTGACTATGGGAGTGGTTTCACACCGGAAAGTTGTCTCAACAGACGCATCCAACCTAGGTTGGGGAGCGCTCTTCGAAGGCAGACCGGTCTATGGCCACTGGTCAGACCAGGAGAATCTCCTACACATAAACTGTCTAGAGATGCTCGCGGTCGAGAAAGCGCTCATGCACTTCCTCCCATTCCTCCATGGTCACCATGTTCTAGTCCGCACGGACAACACTTCAGTAGTGGCCTATGTGAACCGCCAGGGCGGTGTCAGATCAAAGCAACTCTGCGCCCTGACGGAACGCCTCCTCGTATGGGCTCAGCACTCTCTGCGCTCTCTGAGAGCATCGCATGTGCCTGGCCATCTGAACGAGGGCCCCGACAGACTGTCCAGGGACAACGTTCCCCCTGGGGAGTGGTCTCTACACCCCCAAACAGTCCAGTCGCTGTGGCGCCGCTTTGGCAGAGCGAAAGTCGACCTCTTTGCGTCAAAAGACAACGCCCACTGCCCAGTGTTCTTTTCAAAGAGCGAGGACGCGCTGGCCCAGACATGGCCCAGCGGCCCGCTATATGCGTTTCCACCAGTCTCTCTGCTGCCTCAGGTCATCGAGAGAGTCAGGAAAGCGCGCCACACAGTGCTCCTCATAGCCCCGTTCTGGGAGAACCAAGCTTGGTTCCCGGAACTCATACAATTGGCAGACTCAGCCCCCTGGCCGATTCCGGTGCGGAGAGACCTTCTCTCTCAAGCCCACGGCTCGATTTGGCATCCCCATCCAGAGCACTGGTCTCTGCATGCGTGGAGCCTCAACAATTACACGCTGATCTACCAGAAGGGGTGATGAATACGATCATACAAGCTAGAGCCCCCTCCACGAGGCGGCTCTACACGTCTAAATGGTCGGTGTTTAACAAATGGTGCACTGCCAAAGGGCTTAATCCACAGACATGTGGGGTCTCACACGTTTTGTGCTTCCTTCAAGAGCTACTGGACGCGGGCAGGTCCCCCTCCACGCTCAAAGTCTATGTCGCGGCTATTTCAGCGCTCTCTGTCTCAGAGCCGGGCCGCGCATTAGGAAGGAACGAGTTTGTCATCCGCTTCCTTAGAGGAGCGAGGAGGATGAACCCCCCGCGACCCCCGTCGGTTCCTATGTGGGATCTTTCACTGGTCTTAGACGCACTGAAAGCACATCCCTTTGAACCCTTAGAGACTGTGGATATGAAATACCTCACGCTCAAAACCGTTTTTCTGATAGCTCTGTCTTCAGTAAAACGTGTGGGAGACCTTCACGCGTTATCCACTAACGCTGCGTGCCTCGAGTTCGGACCCAATAACTCTAAAGTTATTCTCAGACCGAGGCATGGGTACGTCCCCAAAATTCTGGGCACTCCCTTCAGAGCGCAGGTCATTTCCCTGTCAGCCCTGCCAAATGATGGCTGCGAAGCGGATAGTAATCTCCTCTGCCCAGTTAGAGCGCTAAAAAGCTATATTTCACGCTCCGCCGCCTTCAGGCGTTCAGAGCAGCTCTTTGTTTCGTTTGGTGGGCGCACCAAGGGTCTCGCCGCCTCGAAACACACCCTGTCCAGATGGATAGTTGACGCTATCGCAGCTGCTTACGCATCTAAAAACCTGCAGTGCCCTTTGGGCATTCGGGCACACTCCACCAGAGGCATGGCCTCATCGTGGGCGTGGTCCAGTGGGATTCCCATTCATGACATTTGTGCGGCGGCAGGCTGGGCCTCCCCCTCCACATTTGTTAGGTTTTACAACCTGGAAGTCCCCGCTTTGCAGGCCAAAGTGCTATCAGTCTAGGTCTCGCGTAAGCCAGCCCACTGTCTGTGCGCGGGCTATGTTGTGGATTTAGCTCTACTGGTTGAGCTACACTATGTGGGAAGTGTTAGTTGGACCGGCTGTGCCGCTCCCTGCCCCATATTATGTGCTTGTGTACTGTGGTATCTTGGTCGCCCAGCTCCGCTTCGCGTTCCCTGGGCCCCCCCCCATGGGATTCATTCAGGATGCTGGGCGCGCGCACGGCGTTGACAAGGGTGTTCCCGCAGCGTAAGCTAGCTTACGCAATACGAGAGAACCTCTCGTAAGAGAACGTACTCGGTTACTAACGTAACCTCTGTTCTCTCTAGAGAGGGAACGAGTATTGCGTAACCCGCCGTGCTCTCGCCACGAGCTCATTTCGCTTCATGCGACAGAAACCAGTGAAGCAGCCTCTGTTCCTTGCTTATATACGCTAAGCCACACCCCTAATGACGGGCTGTGACGCATTAAGCGCGCCAAGCGCGCTCATTGGACGTGACGTCACGCGCAAGGCTCAGCCATAGGCTGCTGCAGTTGCCGCAGGGCAGCCAATGGGCACGCGATTCGCTTGCCCTAGGTCTGCAGGCTGCCGCACTGCGTTGACAAAGTTTAAAAAAATTAAGGATAATTTTTGGCTTCAGTATCTCGAGAAAGGAGACTTTCCCGCAGCGTAAGCTAGCTTACGCAATACTCGTTCCCTCTCTAGAGAGAACAGAGGTTACGTTAGTAACCGAGTACGTTTTGACCAATATTCTCTCTAGATTTAAAGATAGTCAAATTAACTATAACAAACAGGTTAAACAAGCCATAGCTTACTTTTAGACATGGTGAATGAAGTTCGACTGTTCGAGGTTGTGGTGGTCGTCCGATATCCCTTGCCAGTTATTATGCGTACAGCAAATCTTCTTGTATGAATATGATCAATTTATAGTGTTTATATCCAAAAAGAAACGATGCTGGGAGATGTTTTTGTATTTAGCGCGCTCACCGCAATGTATTCTTTTTCTGGGCTTGTGCAGCGTCACGCAATCGCGCAGAATCTGATGACTGGCGTCAATGGTTCCGTTGCTTTCATTTTGTTCATCAATTGATGTTGCGATGATTTATATAAAAATGTATAACAAGTCATTCTCGAGTCATACAGTTCAAGTCAAGTCTCGAGTCATTGGATCTCAAGTCAAAGTCAAGTCGAGTTTTTTTCTTAATTTAGTCAAGCAAGTCTCAAGTCCTTAAATTTGCGACTCGAGTCTGACTCGAGTCAAGTCATGTGACTCGAGTCCCCCATCTCTGCAGAATGGACTTCACTGACAGAGAGAAGGAAGAGCTCGCATCATGTTTATTTTTCTTTATTTGGCAAAAAGCACAACACTTTGTTTTTATTGTGAGTATACGTGATTATATGTGAGGATCGAATGACGTATAACACTTATATGTAAGATCAAAGTCAACAGAGTATTTTGAGTCTCTTTTGCACACACAAAAAAAAGCGAGCCTATCGCACCGGTGCGATAGCCGACCCCAGGGGGTTAAGGGTCTCCAGGTCGGGTCCATCAAAAGTTACCTGAGCGGCATCCAATTTTTCCACAAAAGTTGATTTCAACACACTCCCTCCCCCGAGATAAATTATTCACAAACCTTCCTCCTGATCAAAGGGATTCAACGGTCCCAGCCCACCCACCCTGAAACCAGACAAGACAACCCATAACATTAGAAATTCTCACAAAATGTATTTATTCCCTCCACACAGATTACCAACCCCTTAATATCGCCCCCACACACTCTACACCGGGGTCGGCAACAGGCGGCCCTCGGGCCAAAACTGGCCCGCCAGCAATAATACCAGATAACAGGCCACCGCCGTAGCCAGATTATTCTGATAGCGGCTGGTTCTGAAATAGATCTGTCATGACAGCAACAGTTACTCACAATCACTTCCTCTTTAGTGATTTTGCCTTCAAAATAAAAGTACGAGAACGTTTTTTGCAGCAATCTTTAATTTTGAGATGAATTGAGAGCTGTCGATCGCTATAAAATAGCCGTCATGAAATGTCTAATATTATATTCTTTGCAAACAGCAACAACTTTGTTGCAGATCAGACACACCGGTTTGCATTCACAAAACTAGGTAAGATGAACGCATAGTTGTCTTTCCATTCTTCTTTTTATGCTCTATTTTCGCTGTCAACTTTCCTCTTTAGACTCTTTGATAGAGACATTTTCTCTCACCAGCTAGCTTAAATGTTAACGTAACTCTGCACACAACGTAATAGCGTACCTCCAGCACGCAAACAATAAAAAGAAATGCATTTTAGTACGTGAGGATACTAAGGAATAATTCTACGTGTAAAAGTAGGCTACGTCAAATAATTATTGCAACAAGTCAGGCTCCATTGTGTAACAAGCAAATTAAAATGATACACATTTATTATTCACAGTATGGAAGAGAAAATAAAACATAGTTCGTTAAGAGAATGTGTTACAGAGGAGGCTCCCGTACCGCCTCCTCGGCACTACCGGAGGGATCCGTCTCCTGAATATTAACCATCTCGTTTTGAACTCCATTTCCCATAATGCCTCTCACCTGGGACTGATTGCGCAACACACCTGCACCTCATTTACACACACACATATAAGCCACTTCCACACACCACATCTCTGTGAAGTCTTGATTTGCCTTGGCTGTCACTACTGAGCGGTTCTCCCCGTGTTTGCTTCTTGTATTACTGACCTTGGATTGTTTCACCATTTCCTGATTGTTTCTCTGCCTGGCCTGACTTGGATTGTTTCTTGGACTCTGATTATTGCTGCCTGCCCTGACCTCTGTCTGTTATACGGATGCTCTCTGTGATTCCTCCATTGATCTGTCTGCTGTTGTTGACCCTGCCTGTACGACTATTCTTAATAAAGCTGCAATTGGTTCCTACTGAGTCTGGTGCCTTGTTACAGAAGACTTCCAGAAGCCAAAACTAGATCCAGCAGCGGTTACGCAACTGTCCACAGAATTGTCAGCTCAAGCTTCACAACTCACATTGCATCACCACCAGCTTAACCATCTGACGACGCTTACTGAGGAGCTTGTCAAGGATCTACAAGGTCTCCGTGCGTTAGCGGCGAATGCTCCCTTTGTGCAACCTCAAGAAGTTTCTCCACCCACTGTGAGTACTCCAGTTAACCCTCGAGTAGCCTTTCCTGAAAAATTTTACGGCACCCCTACAAAATGCAAAGGTTTCCTGCTTCAGTGCACACTCTTCGTTGATCAACAACCATCACTTTACTCCAATGATTCCAGCCGAATTGCATTTGTATGTTCACTACTCACAGGAAGAGCATTAGAGTGGGCCACTGCTGTCTGGGGACCAGATGGGTAATCTTTCACATCCTTCAGGGCTTTCCTTCGAAAGTTTCGCAACATTTGAGCATCCTACTGAGAGAGGAAGTGCTGGTGAACAACTGTTCCATCTTTCCCAGGAAGAATAACAACAGCAGAGTATGCATTAAGCTTCCGCACGCTCGCTGCACAAACCAACTGGATAGAAGATACACTAAAAAACCATTTTCATGTGGCCACCTACACCCTCTGAACTACTACTCAAATAGATCAAGGACCCATGATTATACAATAGTTAGTTCAAAAGAACTACCTGGTTTCACGCAAGCCACCCTAATTAAAGGACGCAGATGGAAGCTGGTGTGTCAAAAATATACATTTCTTTATTTCACAATAATTCAATAATACAAACAATTTAAAAAGACATCTATAATACTTCATGAAACTTCCCTCAATCAAAACACCAAATGGTCAAGAGTGTGCACTGAGTTTCCCTCTCGAGGCGTGTCAGAATTTAAAGCACACTACACATCACTCTTAATAAATAAGTTAAGAAGAATACACAGGTAAACTAACCCAGTTAAATATAGTACACGTGATTCACAGCAATATCCCCCCTTCACTCCACACACACACCACTGCAGGCGTTTGTCTCTTTGGAAAACTACACGTTACCCAATAAGTATTTCAATTAAAAGAACCCCACAGAGTATAAGGTTATCAGAGGGACTCCGAACAGAACAAAATACAATGTAAAACAAAAACCCCCTCTCTCTCTCTCCTCACATGCCGCACGGGCGTTCGGCAAACACTACGTTATAAATTATGGTAGGCAGTTTGTATAACTAAAATGACTAGGAAAAACAGTGACTGGACACGTTCCCTGAATAGCAAACAAATGTTTGCACGATGTGTCCTCACCACAATCTCACACTGCGTTACTGTGACAGAAAATAGGATGTGTCCTCACCACAATCTCAAACTGCATTACTGTAGCAGTTTGCCCAGAACAACCGATTTGTCCACTGGCCAATCTCCAGCCTCAAACAACGACAACAGCACTGGTTTGAACCCGCGATCCTGATGCTTTCATTCCCCACGCTGTACCGACATGCTATGCTGAAACGCTAGCTTGGCTTGTCGCTCTGTGAATACGTCACACTAAATAACCGGCTGAACAATGAAGCGCTCGGAGGTGGCGTCTACTGGGTCCTAATGTCCTACCGCTTACATTCAGAAAGGGATTAACTGTTGAACTGAAATCTGAGCTAGCCTGTCGGGATAAAGGCAAAGACTTGAATCAATACATCGATCTGGCCATACAAGTTGACAATCTAATCCGTTCACGACGTTCTACCCGAACATCACATCGCTCCTTCCAAGAATCAACATCCGATCATGAACCGATGCAAGTTGGTTTCACTCACCTCACGCCAGAAGAACGTGAACGACGAATGCAGAATCACCTATGCTTGTATTGTGGTCAGTCTAGACACATGAAGTCTTCCTGGCCAAGTTTGTCCTTCGTCCAAGTCTCCACCGGTGAGTTCAAATGTTAAAACCCACACAACTGTATCCAGTCTCACTCTACCTGTGCGTCTGCTAGTCCAGGGTAATGCTATTTCAACCACTGCTTTAATAGACTCAGGAGCAGCGGGAAACTTCATCTCTCACAAATTTGCTGTACATTTTAAACTACAACTGAATCCCTGTCATACCTCCCTGACAGTGGAGGCGCTAGACGACCCCTTGGTGAGGGCAAAATTCATCGCATAACAAGTCAAGTCAAGTTTATTTGTATAGCGCTTTTCACAATACAGATTGTATCAAAGCAGCTTCACAGTATTAAATTAAAATAATACAACAAAGTTTGTTTCAAGAGGAATTTATTGATTGATAAAATTAAATTAAATATCCCCAAAATATCCCCAACTGAGCAAGCCAAAGGCAACAGTGGCAAGGAACCGAAAAACTCCATCAAGTGACCTAATGGTGTCCTAAAACTCCATCAGGTGACCTAATGGAGAAAAAAAACCTTGGGAGAACCCAGGCTCAGTCGGGGGCCAGTTCTCCTCTGGCATTTATGAGCTAGATGCCGGATTGTAGTTTGAACTGTAGGATTATATGAATGCCTGGCTGAAGAGATGCGACTTTAATCTAGTTTTAAACTGGGAGAGCGAGTTTGAGAAACGAACAGTATCAGGAAGACTATTCCAGAGTTTTGGAGCCAAATGTGAAAATGCTCTCCCTCCTTTGGTGGTTCTGGATATCCTAGGTATGACCAAAAGCCTTGAATTTAGTGATCTTAAAGAGTGCGATGGATTATAGGGTGATAGAAGATCCGTTAAATAGACTGGAGCTAAGCCGTTTAGGGCTTTATAAGTCAGTAGCAATACATTGCAATTAATACGGAACTTTATAGGTAACCAATGCAGTGATGACAAAATTGGTGTTATATGATCATATTCTCTTGATCTCGTAAGAACTCTAGCGGCGGCATTTTGGACTAACTGTAGCTTGTTTATTGAGGATGCAGGACAACCAGCTAATAAAGCATTACAGTAATCCAGTCTCGAGGTCATGAATGCATGAACTAACTTTTCTGCATCAGAAACTGATAGCATATTACGTAGCTTAGCAATGTTTCTAAGGTGGAAAAAGGCTGTTTTTGTAACATATGAAATATGCTATATCTTTTCAGACTGATTTGACTTTCAGTTTTCTTAAAAATTAAGATAAAAAATCATAAAAATCCCATAGACTTACATTGCAGAATGCTCAAATTGAGCCAAGGCTACGGTGGCCCATTAGTGCACAACCCAAAAACTCAAGTCTAAACTCTCTGAAGCATTAGACTCAATCAAACTACCATTCTATCTATCTATCTATCTATCTATCTATCTATCTATCTATCTATCTATCTATCTATCTTCAAACTTTTTCTATCTATATCTTCACATTTTTTCTATCTTCAAACTTTTCTTTCTAACTTTTCTTTCTTTCTTTCTAACTAATCTTTCTTTCTAACTAATCTTTCTTTCTTTCTTTCTTTCTTTCTTTCTTTCTTTCTTAACTAATATTTCTTTCTGTCTGTCTGACTAATCTATATCTTTCTTTCTAACTAATCTATTTATCTTTCTTTTTAACTAATCTATCTTTCTTTTTAACTAATATATCTTTATTTCTTTCTAACTAATCTATCTTTATTTCTTTTTAACAAATCTGACTATCTTTCTTTCTAACTAATCTTTTATTCTTTCTTTCTAACTAATCTATATTTTTTATTTCTTTTTAACTAATCTCTTTCTTTCTAACTAATCTATCTATCTTTATTTCTGTCTAACAAACCTATCTTTCTTTCTTTCTAACTAATCTATCTTTTTTCTTTCTTTTCAACTAATCTATCTTTCTTTCTTTCTATCTTTCTGTCTGTCTAACAAATCATTAATTCTTTCTAACTAATCTAACTATCTTTCTTTCTTTCTTTCTAATTAATCTTTCTTTCCGACTAATCTATCTTTTTTCTTTCTTTTTAACTAAACTATCTTCCTTTCTTTTTAACTAATCTTTCTTTCTTTCTTTCTTTCTTTCTTTCTTTCTTTCTTTCTTTCTAACTAATTTGTATATCTTTCTAACTAGTATATCTATCTTTCTTGCTAACTAATCTAACTATCTTTCTTTCTTTCTAACTAATATATATTTTTCTGTCTTTTTAACTAATCTTTTTTTCTATCTTCTTTCTTTTTAACTTATCTATCTATCTATCTATCTATCTATCTATCTATCTATCTATCTATCTATCTATCTTTATGTCTATCTTTGTCTAACTAATCTATCTTTCTTGCTTTCTAACTAACCTATCTATATTTCTTTCTTTCTAACCAATCTAACTATCTATCTATCTATCTATCTTTCTTTATTTCTAACTAATCGATCTTTCTTTCTTTCTTTCTAACTAATCTATCTTTTTTCTTTCTTTTTAACTAATCGATCCTTCTTTCTAACTAATATTTCTTTCTTTCTTTCTTTCTTTCTAACTAATTTGTAAATCTTTCTTTCTAACTAATATATATATATCTTTCTTGCTAACTAATCTAACTATCTTTCTTTCTTTCTAACTAATATATATTTTTCTTTCTTTTTAACTAATCTTTTTTCTATCTTTCTTTTTAACTAATCTATCTTTCTTTCTTTTTAACTAATCTATCTTTCTTTCTAACTAATCTATCTTTCTTTCTTTCTTTCTTTCTTTCTTTCTTTCTTTCTTTCTTTCTTTCTTTCTTTCTGTCTAACTCATTTTTCTTTCTTTCCAACTAATTTAGCTGATGTCACGGGTGACAAAAACGCTCAGCGAGCGGAACCCTTTGATGATATTGCCCGGCCTGATTAGCGTTAATGCATGGCAGGTGCGGGAGAGAGAGAAGCGGCGGTCGCATAGGCTTCCTGTTTCACAAGCTAAGGATAAAAAGGGCCGCTCAGAGAAGTAAAGAGAGGTTCGGGGAGAGAGGTTCGCGCAGTTGGGTTCTGTGGAGTAGTTCTGGGCACACGCTTGTTCGGGGAAGTTGTTTGGATGTGAAGGTCTCCTGTTGAAGTCTCGTTGGAGTGATACAGCTGCCCATTGAAGCCTGCTGGATCAGAGTTTGTCCGTGGGAATCTGCTGGACTGATTTATCGATTGGATCTGCGCTGTGAAGGGAGAAAAAGAATTAAGTGAACTGATTTCATCTTATGAACATTTGAAAAGCTTGAAGAGGACGTAGTGAATATAACTTCCCCAACAGTCAGATTTACGCGTTTCAGAGTGTGCTGAAGAGGAATGGAGTATTGAATATCCTCCCACGAGAGTGTAACGAAGGGATTGAGGCCTCGGATCAGCCTTAATGTGTGAGTGAATTGCAGTGCTTTTGTCTTATTGATACACATTGACTCATTGCTGTGGATTTGAAGTGAACACGAGTGCGGTGTGCTTTTGCTGAGAAGCGGCTGCAACCCCTGCTTACACGTTTGTGAAAAGTTATGATACCTGCTCTCGATTAGAATCCCAGAGTGTTACAGCTGTTCTGGTGAAGTATCTTCTTGTATTATCCTCTCTCGGGCCGTTTGAGCTCTGAGTATTACAATGCCTCACTGAAACCTCCTCTTAATCCCCTCTCTCTGTTTGTGAGCTTTAGAAAGTATTCTGTACTGAGAAGAACCCTTACCTGTCTACTCACCGTCCGAGTCTTGAAGGATGCAGCATCGTTGGTGAAGTAAGCTTTTGAATTATTGTCCTACTACTGTGCACCGACGACAGTATCCTGTACTGAGAAGAATTCTTACCTTTCTATTTACCGTCTGAGTCTGGAAGTATGCAGCATCGCTGGTGAAGTAAGCTTTTAAACCACTGTCTCACTACTGTGCACTGACGAAAGTATTCTGTACTGAGAAGAACCCTTACCTGTATACTCACCGTCCGAGTCTTGAAGAATGCAGCATCGCTGGTGAAGTAAGCTTTTGAATTATTGTCCCACTACTGTGTACCGACGACAGTATCCTGTACTGAGAAGAATTCTTACCTTTCTACTTACCGTCTGAGTCTGGAAGTCTGCAGCATCGTTGGTGAAGTAAGCTTTTAAACCACTGTCTCACTACTGTGCATGGACGAAAGTACTGTGTACTGAGAAGAACCCTTACCTGTCTACTCACCGTCTGAGTCCTGAAGAATGCAGCATCGCTGGTGAAGTAAGCTCTTGAATCATTGTCCCACTACTGTGCATTGACGAAAGTATCCTGTATTGAGAAGAATCCTTACCTTCATACTTACCGTCCGAGTCCTGAAGAATGCAGCATTGCTGGTGAAGTAAGTTTTGAATTAACGCCCCACTACTGTGCACTGACGAGAGTATTCTGTATTGAGAAGAACCCTTACCTGTATACTCATCGTCCGAGTCCTGAAGCAAGCCGTACGATCAGTACTTATCCGTAGCTGAAGAAGACCTAGAAGACACGGAAGTCTATTACGCTTGTGCTCATTGATACATTGTGTTCAATAAAGATTGTTATTCCTTTGAAATTATCTCTTGTCTGCGTTGTCCTTCTGTTGCGGACCTGTGGTGCTGGCTCCCCGCGGTGGTGTCTAAAGTCCGGGGTGGCTGGTCATCCGAGTCCGCCCCGGCTCGCACCGGTGACTCTTTCTTTCTTTCTAACTAATCTTTCTTTCTAACTAATCTATCTTTTTTCTTTATTTAACTAATCTTTCTTTCTTTTTAACTAATCTAACTATATTTCTTTCTAACTAGCTTTCTTTCTTTTTAACCTAAGCTTCACCAGTGTGTCGGCGCACTGAAGCGTTTTTTTATTTATTTAGTTCAAAGTTACTATCAGATTTAATGTTATACCTTGACAAACTATACATCATTAAAAAGATATAAGACTCAAGTTTCAGTATTTGACCACTATTGTATTCTGAGAAACTTATAGTGACAGTTATGTCTTAATTTGTGTCAGGAGTTATGAAATGGAAAAATGCGTCGATACCTTTAATATGAATTATGAAAAAAAACTCTGTGCTGTCGTCATGACAGTGCTTCACAAAACAACGTCACTCAGGGTTTTAGCTCAAAAATGTGCAGACTTGGAGAAATACTGATATATTCTCATAGATTCACATCATATTTCTATAGACAGGAATAATATTTATTGAATTTATACCCAAATGCGTCGATGTAATCATTATGAACGCTTCTTACTGAGATGTGCTGTGTTTTCAATTCATACCAATAGCCTGAGGGCGCTATATGCACAATAATAGTCCATATATGGAACATGAAGAAGAGCCATAATCATGTGACATTCCAGGAAGTCACGGACACATTCAAAGCTAACAGATAGTCTTTCTTTCTTTCTTTCTTTCTTTCTTTCTTTCTAACTTATCTATCTATCTTTCTAACTTAACTTTCTTTCTAACTAATCTATATTTCTTTCTCTTTCTAACAAATCTAGCTATCTTTCTAACTAATCTATATATCTTTCTCTTTCTAACTAATCTTTCTTTATTTCTGTCTAACTAATCTATCTTTCTAACTAATCTCTTTATTCCTTTCTAACTAATCTATCTATCTATGATCTATCTTTCTTTCTTTCTAACTAATCTATCATTCTTTCTTTCTAACAAATTTTTCTTTCCATTTTTCTTTCAAACTAATCTTTCTTTCTTTTCTAACTAATCTTTCTTTCTAACTTATCTTTCTTTCTTTCTAACTTTCTAAAGAATATATCTTTCTTTCTAACTAATCTTTCCATTTTTCTTTCAAATTATTATTTGTTAATCAAATTAATCTGTTTCTTTCTTTCTAACTAATCTTTCTTTCTTTCTTTATAACTATTCTTTCTTTCTAACTAATCTGTTTCTTTCTAACTAATCTATCTATCTATCTTTCTTTCTTTCTTTCTTTCTAACTAATCTTTCTTTCTTTCTGTCCAACTAATCTTTCTTTCTTTCTAACTAATCTATCTATCTAACTAATCTCTTTCTTTCTGTCTTTCTAACTAATCTATCTGTCTATGATCTATCTTTCTTTCTAACTAATCCATCTTTCTTTCTTTCTAACTAATCTTTTTCTTTCTTTTTAACTTATCTATCTATCTATGATCTATCTTTCTTTCTTTCTAACTAATCTTTATTTTTTTTCTTTCTTTCTAACTAATCTTTCTTTCTTTCTTTCTTTATTTTTAACTAATCCATCTTTCTAACTAATATTTTTCTTTCTTTCTAACTTATCTATCTATGATCTATCTTTCTTTCTAACTAATCTATCTTTCTTTCTTTCTTTCTTTCTTTCATTATCTCTTTCTTTCTATCTAATCTTTCTTTCTCAATTTTCTTTCTTTCTAACTAATCTACCTATCTTTTTAACTAATCTCTTTCTTTTTCTAACTGATCTATCTATCTATGATCTATCTTTCTTTCTTTCTAACTAATCTTTCTTTCTTTCTAACAAATCTATCTTTCTTTCTAACTATTCTTTCTTTCTTTCTAAATAATCTATCTTTCTTTCTTTCTTTGTAACTAATCTATCTATCTATCTTTCTAACTAATCTATATTTCTTTCTCTTTCTAACTAATCTAGCTATCTTTCTAACTAATCTATATTTCTTTCTCTTTCTAACTAATCTTTCTTTATTTCTCTCTAACCAATCTTTCTTTCTAACTAATCTATCTGTCTATCTTTCTAACTAATCTCGTTCTTCCTTTCTAACTAATCTATCTATCTATGATCTATCTTTCTTTCTTTCTAACTAATCTATCATTCTTTCTTTCTAACTAATATTTCTTTCTTTCTAACTAATTTTTCTTTCCATTTTTCTTTCAAACTAATCTTTCTTTCTTTTCTAACTAATCTGTCTTTCTAACTTATCTTTCTTTCTTTCTAACTTTCTAAAGAATATATCTTTCTTTCTTTCTTTCTTTCTTTCTTTCTAATTAATCTTTCCATTTTTCTTTCAAACTAATCTTTCTTTCTTTATAACTATTCTTTCTTTCTTTATAACTATTCTTTCTTTCTTTCTTTATAACTAATCTGTTTCTTTCTTTCTAACTAATCTTTCTTTCTTTCTAACTAATCTATCTTTCTTTCTAACTAATCTATCTTTCTTTCTCTTTCTAACTAATCTTTCTTTCTTTCTGCCTAACTAATCTTTCTTTCTTTCTAACTTATCTATCTATCTTTCTTACTAATCTCTTTCTTTCTTTCTTTCTAACTAATCTATCTATATATGATCTATCTTTCTTTCTTTCTAACTAATCTATCTTTCTTTTTCTAACTAATCCATCTTTCTTTCTTTCTTTCTTTCTAACTAATTTATCTTTCTTTCTTTCTTACTAATCTATCTTTCTTTCTAACTAATCTATCTTTCTTTCTTTCTATCTTTCTTTCTAACTAATGTATCTTTCTTTCTTTCTTTCTTTCTTTCTTTCTTACTAACTAATCTTCCTTTCTAACTAATCTATCAATCAAAATTTAAACTACTTTAAACTTCTTCAAACTCTCTGGTCCTGCTTTCTCAAGCCAACTTAAAGTTTGTCTCAACAAACTTTTTTTTCTAGTTTTTGTTAAATTTTTATTGAATTTTAATGTTATGTGTAACAAAATGTCTCTGTATTCAGGTTTGACTGTAGTTATAATAATACAAAAACGTGTACACTTCAAATCAACATAAAAAAGGATTATTTGAGAATTTTGAAAAAATATATATAAAAAAAATATAAAAATACAATTAAAATCCACATCTTAAAAGTAAGTCATTTTGTCCAAAAACTACTAGAGAATTCACAAGCCTCTCCATAGAGAGCTATACAGGCATCTTGTGGTAACACCATGAAATTACAACAGATGGCGCTAATCTGCCTTCAAAAATTTATTTAAAAGGCCTAGTCTCTATATTAATCTGAAATACTGCATTCATTGAAAATATATTTTAAAAAATGTGAATTTGTTTTAAAATTATTTTCAATGGCAAAAATGGACCATAATTATTGCATAAACATGAATAATTACCATCAAGTCCTCTCAAAATACAATTTTACATTTGACAAATTTGACAAAATAAAACAATTTCAGGTGTCTGGTCACTTTTGACCGCAAAGATCATAAGTGTGACTCCCAAATGAGGAGCACCAGAGGGTTTGAAATGTCCTATTGGTTTTCATACAGAGAAATGTATGTGTCACTTGTTCAAGGCTTTGTATTGTTTATTGTGAATGTCATATGATTAAGTATAGTAGCCTACATTAGACATCAAATACATAATATACTCGGCGTCTTTAACCCTCTGTGGTCGGCAAACGCGCCCCCGCGTTTTGCTGGATTTTCTTCACATTGTAGCACAATAAACTTAAATTACTCCGTAATTTATGGTCATACAGAAAAAAGAAATATAAAAAAAGAATCTGTGATATTTCTACTTTTGTATGTGTCCACTTACAATCGAATCAAAACATTGTACTTTTGTAAAATAAAGAAAATAAACAGGGTGTGCGTTCTGCCTCTCCATCGCGGTGAACTTTTTTTTCCTGAGCACGTCTATAAACTGAAACAAAACTCAGCGAATACTTGTCACACATTTATGAGCCATATACCTTTATACACATTTAAGTGTGTACTTTTAAATGATCGGATTCAAACTGAAAACAAATATTCTCTGTTTAGAATCAGAATCAGAATCAGAATCAGAATCAGAAAGAGCTTTATTGCCAAGTGTGCTTGCACCCACAAGGAATTTTTCTTGGTACTGAAGCTTCCAGTGCACATATACAAATACAAATACAACAAGAAACATAGTAATACAAATTCTAAGAATAAAATATATTAAAAAAAATAAAATAAAAATTTAAAATAAAAATTAAAAAAAAAGAAAATAGTATAAAAAGTAAAAAAAGGGGTCACAGTTGGGTTTAGTCTGAATAAACATTTACAGATTATGAACATATTTACAGTATTTTGAGAAGTATGAATAATATAAATATAAATATCACCTGAGTTAGAGAATATTACACTAGACAGTGGGAGTCTAGTGCATGTTACAGATTATGAACATATTTACAGTATTTTGAGTAGTATGAATAATATCAATATAAATATAAATATCACCTGAGTTAAGAGAATATTGCACTAGACAGTGGGAGTATTGCACTTGCAGGCATATGCCTTGGGGGGCATGTTAAGTGTTCAGAAGGGAAATGGCCTGTGGAAAGAAACTGTTCCTGTGCCTGGATGTTCTTGTGGCCAGTGATCTGTGTCGCCGTCCTGACTGTAACAGTTCAAACAGGGGGTGTCCAGGGTGAGTGGAGTCTGTGATGATTTTACCTGCTCTCTTCCTCACTCTGGAAGAGTACAGGTCCTGGAGGGTTGGCAGGGGGGCACCAATAATCCTCTCTGCTGTCCGGACTGTCCGTTGTAGTCTCCTGATGTCCGATTTGGTAGCTGAACCAAACCAGACAGTGATGGAAGTGCTTAAAACAGACTCAATGACGGCTGAGTAGAACTGGATCAGCAGCTCCTGTGGCAGATTGAACTTCTTCAGCTGGCGAAGGAAGTACAGTCTCTGCTGGGCCTTTTTCACAATGGAGTCAATGTGATTTGCCCACTTCAGGTCCTGAGAGATGGTAGAGCCCAGGAACCTGAATGACTCCACTGCTTCCACAGTGCTGTTCATGATGGTGAGAGGGGGAGTGCTGGGGATTTTCTCCTGAAATCCACAATCATCTCCACTGTTTTGAGCGTTTTCAGCTCAAGGTTGTTATAGCTGCACCAGACAGCCAGCTGTTCAACCCCCAGTCTGTAAGCAGACTCGTCACCATTTTGGATGAGACCGATGACGGTGGTGTCGTCTGCAAATTTCAGGAGCTTGACAGAGGGGTCTTTAGAAGTGCAGTCATTAGTGTACAGGGAGAAGAGCAGTGGGGAGAGAACGCACCCTTGGGGGGCGCCAGTGCTGATGGTGAGGGTCCTGGATGTGAGCTTCCCCAGTCTCACTCGCTGCTGCCGGTCTGTCAGGAAGCTGGAGATCCACTGACAGATTGAGGATGGCATGGAGAGCTGAGTCAGTTTGGCTGTGAGAAGATCAGGGATGATGGTATTGAAGGCCGAACTGAAGTCCACAAATAAGATCCGTGCATAAGTCCCAGGTCTGTCAAGATGTTGCAGGATATAGTGCAGTCCCATGTTGACTGCATCATCCACAGACCTGTTTGCTCTGTAAGCAAACTGAAAGGGATCCAGAAGGGGTCCAGTGATGTCCTTCAGATAGGCCAACACCAGTCTTTCAAACGACTTCATGACCACAGACGTGAGAGCGACAGGTCTGTAGTCATTAAGTCCAGTGATTTTAGTTTTTTTGGGAACCGGAATGATAGTGGAGCGTTTGAAGCAGCAGGGAACTTCACACTGCTCCAGTGATCTGTTGAAGATCTGCGTGAAGACTGGGGCCAGTTGGTCAGCGCAGGCTTTTAGACAAGCAGATGAGATGCCGTCTGGGCCTGAAGCTTTCCTAGTCTTCTGTTTTTTGAAGACTCGGCTCACGTCCTCCACACAGACCTTAAGCTCAGGTTGGATGGCAGAAGGGGGGAGGAGAGGGGTTGCAGGAGGTGATGGTGGATGTGTGAAGTGCACATCAGAGCGGGTGTGAGGTGTGAGTCTGGGCTTCTCAAACCTGCAATAGAATGCATTGAGAGTGTCAGCCAGTTGTTGATTCTCCACAGATCGGGGGGATGGTGATTTGTAGTTGGTGATGTTCCTCAGGCCTCTCCAGACTGATGCCGGGTCGTTGGCTGAAAACTGGTTTTTCAGCTTTTCAGAGTAGCTTCTTTTAGCAACTCTGATCTCCTTTGTCAGTCTGTTTCTGGCCTGGTTATACAAGATTTTATCCCCACTTCTGTAAGCATCCTCTTTGGCATGACGAAGCTGTTTGAGTTTCCCAGTAAACCATGGTTTATCATTAGTGAATGATAAGAATGTCCTGGTAGGAATGCATGTATCCTCACAGAAACTGATATATGATGTTACAGTATCTGTGAGCTCATCCAGATCGGTGGCTGCAGCTTCAAAAACAGTCCAATCAGTGCAATCGAAGCAGGCCTGTAGATCCTGCTCTGCTTCGTTGGTCCATCTTTTTACAGTCCTTATTACAGGTTTAGCTGATTTCAGTTTCTGCCTGTAGGTCGGTATAAGATGAACCAAACAATGATCAGAGAGCCCCAAAGCTGCCCGTGGGACGGAGTGATACGCATTCTTTATCGTGGTGTAACAGTGGTCCAATATATTACTGTCTCTGGTAGGACATGTAACATGCTGTCTGTATTTTGGCAGTTCACGGGAGAGATTTGCTTTGTTAAAATCCCCAAGAATGATTAAAAGAGAGTCTGGGTACCTTTGTTCCATTTCAGCTATATGTTCAGCCAGCTGTTGTATCGCCGCGCTCACACACGCGTCTGGAGAAATGTAAACATTCGCGAGAATGAATAAGGAAAACTCCCGCGGCGAGTAGAAAGGTTTACAGTTTATGAAATGTGCCTCTAAATTAGGAGAGCACATCTTCTTCAGTGTTGTTACATCTGAACACCAACTTTCGTTAATGTAGAAACACAATCCACCACCTCTCGTTTTCCCCGTTAGTTCCGCGATGCGATCCGCTCGGAACAGCTGAAAGCCCGGCAGATGTAGTGCGTTGTCCGGTATGGCTTCACTCAGCCAGGTTTCAGTGAAGCACAGAGCAGCGGAGTTTAAAAAATCCTTGTTAGTGCGGGTGAGGAGAAGAAGTTCGTCCATTTTGTTAGGAAGAGATCGGAGATTCGCAAGATGAATACTGGGGAGTGCAGTGCGGAGGCCGCGCTCGCGGAGTTTAACCAGCGCGCCAGCGCGCTTCCCGCGTTTGCGTCTGACCGCGCGTTTGAACAACACCGCTGCCCCTCCGACGAGAATGTCCAGTAAAACGTCTGAGTAATCAAAATCTGTAAAAAAGTTGTCTGGTGTGTGTTTCCTAATGTCCAGTAGTTCGTCTTTGGTGAAACTGATAGGAAAAGAATGACTAAACGCAGAACAAACCAACAAAAACAACACAATAACTGGAGAGCTCCACACCGAGGCAGCCATCCGCGGCGCCATCTTGGATGTTTTTTTTTTTTTGACTTTTTTATAAGTCATTTGTATAAAACCAACAGGATGTCCAGTATCTCAAACGCTTTCTAATTATTTTTACTTTGACCACGCCCACTCGCGCAAAAGTGATTCACATGCAAATCATCCACATGGAACGCGAACGCCCTCGTTACCTCAAACACAAAACACCAAAAAACTTCACAAGTCTCTGCTTTTCGTCGAGTTTGGAAGACACGTCTGAGCTTACACTGGATTTACCTCAGAAGAAGAAGAACGCGATTTGAAGACAAGAAAGATGTAAGGTAAGAAATTCTTACTTATTAGTTTATGGTATTGTTGCATAAACTTCACATTGCAGTTGAACTGTTGCAAGATATATGGTGAATATTATACTATTTAGACCCGTGTTTACTGTTAAATACTGTTTGTGGATATCTGCTCAAACATAGATATGTAAAATATGGTAACCATAATGTTTAATATTTTGGAGCGCGATCGCGCGCTTGAATGTATCATATTTTGGAGCGCGATCGCATTTGAATGTATCATATTTTGGAGCGCGATCCCGTTTGAATGTATCATATTTTGGAGCGCGATCGCGTTTGAAAGGAAAAATGCACCAAACATTAGGCTTTATGTTTTTACTATTATCTCATTTCATATCATCATAACGAATGGAAACATTTGAAGTAACATAAGATAATCAATATATTTTTCTCTAGCATTGTTACTGAAATCTTTTGGAAGATTGATAGGCTGCTATAGGTTATTGTTATTATTATTTTATGCAGTACTGCACATAGCCTATGCCTACAAGGCACAACAAACATGGTGTTCATTATATTATATATTGTTGGAAACATTTGTGTGTGTGTGTGTGTGTGTGTGTGTATTCTGTGAATTTTAAAAAGCAATTTTAACCAGAAAAATCTAAAATGTAACACATTGGAAATTAAAGGTATGTACAATGTTTTTAGGAATGGCACAAAGGTCTCTGTCTTTGGATCATTGTTTTTATAATTGAGGTTTAAGTTTACGCTTATTCGGGTTGTTTTCGAACCCCTGCAGACAGTCGGTCAGAACTGTGGAATGACATCAAAGTAATTGAATTCACTCTGCAAACTCCAAATCTCTTTGAAAGACTTTACTGATTCAAATGTAACAGGTGTGGTTCTGGAACAAATACAGAAATAAACTTAAATGAGTGATTTACATAAATGTTCTTTAACATTTGTAGGTAATAGGATTATAGACAATGCTCTACAAATATGAATAACTATACATTTGAGCTGTTAATACCAGTATTATGAAAAATAAAGTGCTATTCTATGTAAGCCCACAAGATGGCGCCCTTAGCACATTTATCATGACTGAACACATTTACCTCAATAATAACATGTACTCTTTAATCACGAATAAAATAAGACATTGTCATATTTCCCTGTAGATTGCATACATTACTTGCAGTAGCTATTATGACAATAGAGAAAGAATAACAGGACAGCAGTATTACTCAAATAATGCAGATAACACAAATTCCTATAGCGCAATGGCGCTAGATACATCCGAATCGCGGGAGAAACGATCGGCATAATTCTGAGGGAAAACTAACAAATTACACTTACTTTTCATTCACGCACACTATATTACATCAGTAATATTCAGATGCTGCCCACAACGTGCGTTAAAGCGGAGTCATCTCTTAACAGCTCGCGTTCATTACATCTGCTCGGTACACCTACTTTCCCTTCTGGCACATAATCGGTGATGACGTGATCAGCGATGACGTTGAAGGTAGCGATTGGTCAAGTAACAGGAGCCTTTTGAACAGTTTTCAATGTGCTCTTTTGTCATTTGTTGTGTATCTTTGGATTATGTTGTGTTGTAAATAAATCCAAACAATCTAAAAGCCATTATTTTTTAAATCTCCTCATTCTTTGTGCAAGGTTGCTCTGAATGACAGGGCCTGATCGCTCCTAATAGGGCCGTTAGGGGAGTGTCTTTGTCTTTCTCAGGTGTTAAAGGCTTACATATTAATGAGATGATCACGCCTCTTCGTATAAGGCTTTTTCACACAAAACACGTCTTAGAAATTTTAAATCAATATATTGTCTTATCTGAATGAGCAGTCAGGGTGATTTTCACATAGTTTTGGAGCAAATATTCTAGGCTACGCGATACAATTTTCAAAGGTCTTGTGAAGAGATAATCAGTATGGGTTTCATGGCCTTATTTCAGTGACAATTTTCTTTTGTATTTTCACAAACCACGCATAAATGTCATTATCTCAAAACTACAAACTTTTACACACATGCTGCTGATATATTATTGTAGCAGAGTTTGTGCTAAATACAGTGTAATAAGACTTTAGCCATGACAATGTCACAATTAACAGAAATAAGGACAAATGTCAGAGCATGTCAGAACACCTCCAGGGCCAGAAAAAAGCTCAGACACCAGAGGGTTAAGGACTATTTGTAACAACATGAACAAAGGAAATAATACGTTCATATATACAGTCAAGTGGGAAACACTTTACAACATGTTAAACATTTAATTATAGCCACACATGTTAGGAAATATGGTTGTCAATGCAAACATTGACTGTGAATGAACCAAAATATGTTTTTTTTTTAAAGATAAAGATTAATGCAAAAAAAAGAAAAAGAAAAAAGAAGTGCATATAACACTTACCTGAAGACTGTATGGGGAAGATAGTGTCACTGGCTTCACTCACTCCCACTTTACCCACTATCCTGTAGCGGATCGAGTACTGCTTTCCAAACTCCAATCCAGTCAGATTAAAGACTTCCTCAGCTGTGTTTATTATAATCCACTGTTCCTCAGCGCCAGAATCTGCTTTCACCTGCTGGTACTCCACTCTGAACTGCACAGTTTCTCCAGTTGGGGACTTCTGCAGTTTCAGGGTCACACCGCGCTCCAGGACCTTCATCACTTCTGGTGGAGGAGGCTTCGACATGGGCTGGAACTGTGTATCTGTCAGCTTCCCTGATTCATACAGATAGATAGAGGAGCCAGGATTGGAGGGATCAGAGATGGCAGAAATAATGAATCGATATCTCTTTTTATCTTTATTAGCCTCTGAAAAACTTCTGAAAAGAGATAAGTTCTCTCTCATTTTTGAGATGACATCACGATCGTTGAACCACTTTCTGACAGATGCTAACATGATAGAAGTGTGTTTCATTCCCACATCTAGCTCTTTAAACTCATCAGATTCCAGAAAATTCTTCACGGCTAAAAGATACGGGTCTTCATACTTCAGAGATGTGAAGGTCAAGCACACCACAACATCAATATAAGGGTCAAGGAGGATGGTGTTGAGATGGTTTGAGTCTACAGTATAGATTCCCTCCAGCATCTTGGTTTGAGAACTCAAGAGGTTAAGTTCAGTCTTTGCATGATCTAACCACTGGTTAAGCATGTCAGTATTAAAGGGGGAGCTGTAGTGGATCTTAAGGATGTCTTCCAATGAATTTTGCTCCTTCTCTCCTCCTCGTATAGCAGGCAAGACCTTGGCCACTTCTTTCAGGAGCACCGTTTCGTAAGTGCTAAGAGAGCCCTGAAATAAACGGAGCCTCTCTTTGATGTCTTTGAAAACATTTACCAGTGTTTTTCTGGAGAGGTCGTTGCATGTCCTCTCTACTTCTCCCAGCCCCTCTATTATATCTTCAGTGTTGGAAACCAGACTTGTGCTAATTTCTCTCTCGACCTGAGCTGCTTTTGTATCCAGTAGAGAAAGAGGATAGAGCCAGACTTTTATTGGAGCTGCATTCTGTGGATTCTCCTTCAGTATAGTGGGGAGCTTCTTGTACACCTCTAGGGCCTGCATGAAAGTGGTGGGGTTCTGCTCAAGGCGGACGTCACCATGAAATCTACAGCTCTGTGTCCCTTAATGGAAAATTGAGGAATCTTCTCGACCATGATATTCAGTTCTCCCTCAATCTCCTGCTTTTCTTCCTCTTCTGAAAATGTCAGATCAAACACCATGAAGGCCTGAGCTCCGTATAGTACACCTGTGACCACATGAGTTGCAGTTTTCTGGTCAAAGACCTGAGGGTAGGTGATCTGTCCCAACTGAGTCATATTGAGCTGTTCGAATCTAGAGGTTTCACTGTAATACATTGTAACTCTGGACTGTTGGTTTGAGGATTTGGTGTCACGCAGGAACTTGGCAGATCCTCCCACCTCCACCAGCCCTGCCAAGAAGCTGGCCTTCAGGGAAGCACTCACATCCAGGAGACTGGACTTACTAGAGTGAGAGTCGGAGCTACTGAACTTCAAATCTGTCCTGAACTGTGGACGACTGTCCAAATCTGATTTCTTATCCCACAGAGTGACACCTGAAATGAGAAATTACTTTTAGAGTTACTAGTGCAAAATGCCCGTGCAAAATCAGTTTTTGTGTGTGTTTTTAGTAATTGTTGGTTTGGTGTGTTTGAGTGCTCATTGTTACAATTACACAGCAAATGTTCAGTGACATTTTTATTTGTGCATGGTAGAAAGCACACAGTGAACTCCGAGAAAACGCTATGCTTGAGCAAACAGTTTGTGAATAGGTAACTACAAATGATGCCTGTGAAAGAGACTGTGAACGCATTGAATAGGATATGTTTAGCTGGTGAATAGCATAGGCTACTATTACACCGTAGTGATAACGTTAAGCGCACCAGAATGAAATATAATATTCAGAAGTAAACAGCATAGCTGACTTACAGATTCAGTTAACATCCACAAATGAATAAGCGCGTCGATTCAGGGAGCAGTGCAAAGTGCCCGTGCAAAATCAGTTTTTGTGTGTTTTTAGTAATTGTTGGTTTGGTGTATTTGAGTGCTCATTGTTACAATTACACAGCAAAAGTTCAGTGACATTTTTATTTGTGCATGGTAGAAAGCAAATACTGATACTGACATAATGACATACAATAAATGTGGAAAATTGAACTACACGATTCAGGGAACAGGCTACACAGTGAACTCAGAGAAAATGCTACTCAAGCTCCGCTGCTTTCTACGACCCTCTCTGTCTCTGGTCCTGGGCTGTGCTCACTCAGTGTGCTTTCACATCTGTAGTTCGGTTAATTTGGTCCGGACCAAGGGTAAAAAATTATACTTTGTAGCATTTTTAAGGCGTTTTGGTTCCTTTTCACACCACACTGATCGCTCTGGTCCGAATCAGTTTATGAGTTGATAAAACGAACCAAAATGCAGTCACGTGACAACATCCACATCACTCGGAACGCATTCCATAACTGCACTTCGTTTGGTCAGAATTAAAGTGCGGGAAAATTCCAACAGAACTCCCGGAAGTAAACAAAGAGGTGGAAAATCCGGCAGACAAACGCTGCTGTTTATGGAGAGACGACTGCGTGGGCTGATTGTATCCTTGGTCATATTTTATCATATAGTTTGTCTACACCACTTTAGACAAACAATAATATTTGAGAATGAACCGAGGATGCGGCTCGAAAATAATGTTAATAATAATTTATATCAGGCTCCGCACCTCCTCACAACTCCAAGTTTGTCCGCGAGCTGCAAAATGTCAACAAACATTTCTCCTCATCCTATAATGCACAGCGCAGCTGACTACGGCAACTGCTTAGTCCAAAAATGCGCAGTTCTTTGGCAGTTGGTTCTGTTCGAGATCGGATCACGTTCTCACCACAAACGAACCGCTCCAGAGTTCGTTTCAAAGCGTACCGAGACAACCTTTTCCAGGAGGTCTCGGTACGCTTGTTTGGTCCGCTTTTGATGCGCACCCGAGTGCGATTGCCGCATTCACACCTGCCCAAACGAACCGCACCAACGGGGAAAACGAACTCTAGTGCGATTTAACCGAACTAAATGAGGCACCCTCAGTGAAAGCACCCTCACTGTCAGTGTGAGAGGGGGAGGGGTCAGCTGTACTCACTCAGTGTGTGTGTGAGAGGGGGAGTGGCCAGCTGTGCTCACTCAGTGTGTGTGTGAGAGGGGGAGTGGCCAGCTGTGCTCACTCAGTGTGTGTGTGAGAGGGGGAGGGGCCAGCTGTGCTCACTCAGTGTGTGTGTGAGAGGGGGAGTGGCCAGCTGTGCTCACTCAGTGTGTGTGTGTGAGAGGGGGAGGGGCCAGCTGTGCTCACTCAGTGTCAGTGTGAGAGGGGGAGTGGCCAGCTGTGCTCACTCAGTGTCAGTGTGAGAGGGGGAGGGGCCAGCTGTGCTCACTCAGTGTCAGTGTGAGAGGGGGAGTGGCCAGCTGTGCTCACTCAGTGTGCAGTGTGAGAAGGGGTGTGGCCAGCTGTGCTCACTCAGTGTCAGTGTGAGAGGGTGAGTGGCCAGCTGTGCTCACTCAGTGTCAGTGTGAGAGGGGGAGTGGCCAGCTGTACTCACTCAGTGTCAGTGTGAGAGGGGGAGGGGCCAGCTGTGCTCACTCAGTGTGCAGTGTGAAAAGGGGAGGTGCCAGCTGTGCTCACTCAGTGTCAGTGTGAGAGGGGGAGTGGCCAGCTGTACTCAGTGTCAGTGTGAGAGGGGGAGGGGCCAGCTGTGCTCACTCAGTGTCAGTGTGAGAGGGGGAGTGGCCAGCTGTGCTCACTCAGTGTGCAGTGTGAGAGGGGGAGGGGCCAGCTGTGCTCACTCAGTGTGCAGTGTGAGAGGGGGAGGGGCCAGCTGTGCTCACTCAGTGTGCAGTGTGAGAGGGGGAGTGGCCAGCTGTGCTCATTCAGTGTCAGTGTGAGAGGGGGAGTGACCAGCTGTGCTCACTCATGCTGTGTCCCAATGTGAAGGCTGCATCCTCCGAAGGCCGTATTTGAAGGCCGATTGGCCGCATTTGAAGGCTGATTGCGTCACCGCGGCGCGACGAAGGACGTCCCAATTCAAAGGCTGCATCCTTGGAAGGTCGCATTTGAAGGCCGATTGCGTCACCGCGGCGCGATGAAGGCTGTCCCAATTCAGTTCTGCATCCTCCGAAAGCCGTATTTGAAGGCCGGTTGCGTCATCGCGACGCGACGAAGGCTACCCTGATTCAAAAGCGACGCCAAACGCGTCCTTCGTTTCCCCGTGAAAGGAAGGATGCATAAATGAACACTTAGCGGCCTATCCTACCCTATTCTACCCCATAAGTCATTGTGCGCCGTTGAAGACAGCATTTATTTATTTTTTTTTAAAGGCGGTCGAGACTAGAGATCGGTGGTGGACATCAAATTCACATTTAAATGTAAGTATTATGTTTTCATTTATTTAAATGGCTAGCGAAACCGAGTTAAAGTTTATTATAAACTTAATCTTAACTCCTTCGTCACCATTGCGTGGCTTCATTTGTCAGGTAGTTTGAGGCAAAACTTGTGCTAATATTAGTTTAACGATCTATTTGTAATATTTGCACTAGTCGATCTCACTTGTGTATTAGGCTAAAAGAAATATTCTAAAGAAGTAAGCCCACAACAATAAGAAAAGCAGTTGATAAGGCAATGGGGTTTCACTTTTATGTGTTTTTGTAGTGCTGTCATGAAAGCTATGTGGTTTTAACCAAATTTGAGTATATAGAAATATGATTTCTTAAGTATTTTGTATGCATGTCTTGATGTGTCATATTTTGCAGTGTTAACAATGCACTTAAGATTGCACTCCTGTGTTAAGCTTTTTTAGAGCAATTCAGGAGAAAAAAAATACAAAGTACTAAAGTTAATACACACGTCTTTGCTGAAATGTATTGTGCTGTTGTTGTTAACAAGCCATGGTTCATTTGCTCTGCCCTTAGGATTGTAAGTGTCCTGGGACAGGTGAGGGTGTGAGTGGGAAACCCACTGCTGAAACTTGGCCCTGGTTTGTCCTCGGGGCCCAGTTCAGCAGTGGGTGCCCATGGTGAGGAGCAGCCAGCACCAGCAGCACCAGCACAAAGGCAGAGGCGAGGAGAGGATGGACTCTTCTTGAGAAAATGATTGAAAAATATATATTTTTTCTACATATTCTTGTTTAACTTTTTTCACAATTTTTTAAAAGGAAAGAAAAAATCTGTACATTATTTATATGCAACTTTAAATGTGTAAATAAAAGAGAATGAATTGTTCTGGACATTGGTTATTTTTTTGACCGTCATAATTTCTACTTGAAACAAACTCTTGTATACCTTTTTTTTTTTCAAATACAATTGGTAAATGAAAATCATTTGTTCCATGGGCTACATTAAAGTACTTTTTCCAACTATTAACAACATACATTAAACATATCAAAATCAACTAACATTTACAGTACATAAAATAAGAAAAAAAATGATGTAGACTTTTATTAGAATTTATTAGAATAATAATTAGACTTTCAAAAAGAGTAATTTCTGAAAAAAGTACTTTTAATAACAAGTTTTTAGTATCAAGAGTAAAACTAGAGGTATGTATTCTGCAGGGGAAAAAACTCCTTGTCATGGTTTTTATTATAGTTTTGTATTTATATTATGCTACTCCTGCATTTTACTTCTGAATATTTTCAAGGTTGTTACATTATATACTTTTGTGTAATGTAAAATCATATGTGAGGGAAAAAAGGTACTTCAGTAGGTTACTTCACATTTGTACGTGAATATTTAATGAAATATGCAGTTCCGAAAATTAAAGTAACAAAATGTAGGTCTGTTGTCACAATATTAACAAATTGTTGCTAACTACAGCTGTGTCCCATATCAAAGGGCGCATCTGAAGCGCTCGGACCGGTCTAGCCTACAAGGACTGCGACTCTTGTCGCCTGGCAACCGTGACAGCTGCCGATGACGAGCGCGAGAAATACTGGACTTTTTTATATTCAATTGGGTTTTATATTCAAACAGGGCTAAACCGAAAATACATGACCTGGCAGCGCCGGGGCTGAAACATCCTCACCATGTCCTCCAGTAAAATATAAAACATAAAAATGACAATAGCCAATTCTGGCTCCATAGCTGTTTACTCAATTAGGCTATATCAAATGAGTTATCAGGATGGCAGCTGTCCTCTCGCACCGTTGAGGAGCGGTGATCAGAAATACCTGGTTGCACAATTAGGAAATCCTATGAAGGCTACATGGTGCGTCCTTCGGAGGACGCATAGGCTGCATCCTTGAAGTCTTCAGTCCTTCGAAGGATGCAGCCTTCACATTGGGACACAGCTTCAGTGTCAATGTGAGAGGGGGAGTGGCCAGCTGTGCTCACTCAGTGTCAGTGTGAGAATGGGAGGGGCCAGCTGTGCTCACTCAGTGTCAGTGTGAGAGGGGAGTGGCCAGCTGTGTTCACTCAGTGTGCAGTGTGAGAGGGGGAGTGACCAGCTGTGCTCACTCAGTGTCAATGTAAGAGGGGGAGTGGCCAGCTGTGCTCACTCAGTGTGCAGTGTGAGAGGGGGAGTGGCCAGCTGTGCTCACTCAGTGTCAGTGTGAGAGGGGGAGGGGCCAGCTGTGCTCACTCAGTGTGCAGTGTGAGAGGGGGAGTGGCCAGCTGTGCTCACTCAGTGTGCAGTGTGAGAGGGGGAGTGGTCAGCTGTGCTCACTCAAGGCTTGTTCGACTTCATGCAGCTCTGCGCAGACCGATCGCCGGCTGACTTGAAGCAGTGCATGCCAGTTAGAAATTTTGTCCGACTTGATACAGCGCCAACGCCACGTGACTGTGACGTGTGCCATCAGAGTACTGCAAGAGCAATTCAAGAGTAGCCGGAGAACTCAGCCAGCGCAGCTTCTCAAGAGCGGCTACACTGGGCTGCATGAAGGCTTATGACCACACAGCTGTTCCATGATTGGCCGGATTCACCGCATGACAACGATCACGTGTGTTTCGTGTTTATTTGAACACCTTTAGTTCCTCTAAAGCTCACAAATCAGTTTTTTATAACAGTAAACACTCTTTCATGTAGTTGCAATGGTATATTGTGTCATGTTTATCAAATTAAAACTGATTAAAAAACGTAGACTCCACTTCATTGATAGTAGCTTATGTTGAACTTTATTCTTGTTCAAGCAGACGCTGTATGAAGCAGTACATAAAGTATTGAATGAAAATACCTCTGAAACATCTGTGTATTATTTGGCAAATATTGCATTTATTTCACTTCAGCTGTGGTAAAGTATGCAAACACCACGTGAGCGGTCACTACGGTAACCAGAAAGTGTCCGACTTCACGCCTCCGTTTGCAGCTCCTCCCCGCCTGCACGCAGCTACTCTCGCCGATTGGTTACATCCAGCCGCAGCTGTGTCAGTGTCAGTTTGAGAGGGGGAGGGGCCAGCTGTGCTCACTCAAGGTTTGTTTGAGATACGCCTTGCCTCGCCTGAAATGTACGCGAGAGTAGGCGGCCGCAGTGAGAGGAGGAGTGAAAAAAGTGCAGGCAAGCCGGACAGTTCTCTCTTCTCGCAGTGGATCTGACACCTGTGAGATCAAAGATGGATATCGCGGGATTCACCGGATTCACGCTCGTGCACAGTGTTGCTAATAAACTGGATGGAATTTAAGTTCTGTTGCTTTTATATGAAAATAAATATAATGAACAAGACACCCAAAGTAGCCTACTTATTTAATTCCATTCCAAATACATGTTTATCAATCTTTTTTTTTTTAATACAGACATGTTTTTTCTTTCTTTGTTTTTTCTTTTCTTTTCTTTTTTTTTAATAAAAATTACATTGCATAACCCATAGAGATCGCACTGTTAGATAGTTTGGGAATATTCACACATAACGTATACACATAAAGCATGATATCAGAGTTTTAAAATCAAACATTTTAAAAGAGAACAATAGGCCTACTTCACGGTTGTTTAAACCAATGAACATTAAGCTGTGTCGTCAGCAAGTCGTTTCCCATCATGCTTTTGATCAGCGCAGTCAGTGGAGAGCAACTGCGCTCGACAGCAGTGTAACAATAACGACTCTGGGTAAATGTGAATTAGCTCAAGAATATGGGGAATCTTGGGAATATTAATAATTATGACTCATGGTCATAATTCATAAGTCGCATGTACATTTATTTTATCAATTATCGAGATTTCCTTGTTCTGTAACTGTCTGATCACCATTCAATTCATCCAGCGAATAAATGTAAGATCATTACAGTTAAGAAGGGGATATCCCTTTTCAAACTCCGAGAAAGTTTTATCTTCTGGCCACGAATATCAAACTTTCTGAGTTTATGAATTAAGAACTACTAAATGTAGTTTATATCGAGCTTGTAGCTTAGATCTTTTAGTTTCATTGACTTTTATAAGGTGGGTTTTCAAACACAGAGACAATTAAAAGTATAAATGGGTTTATTAATAAAATGGCACACACTAGAGATTATATAAACTACAAATATAAACGTACGTAAAAATGCAAACAAACAAACAAACATTTAACCGAACAAAAACATAAAACATAGCGTGATCAGAATGAAATGAAATGAAAGAAAGGAAGATAGACAGAGAGAAGAGATAGAGGGTAACTTAATTCACAGACCTAAGAATTGGACACCTGAAATCAGCGTTTAGAGAGAGTTACGTTACGTGCAAGATTCTGTGTTCTTTCAGTGTGGTGCTGAAGAGGGGGCGCGCGTGCGCGTGTCCGGCTGGTTTGCGTCTAGCTTCGTCTTTTGGGTCGTTTCGCAAGACGATGTAAAGGCTCACTTGAATTTAACGTTACCGAGAAAGTTCAGATTCATCTCCCGGGCAGGGAGAGGTTTAAAGTCTTTGTTGCAAAGGACGCAGCTACGACTCGAACATGTGTTCGTCGATAGAGAAGGCCAGGGCCTCCTTCAGATGTTCCTTGGAGAAGCGCTGCGCCGGGGAGAAGAAGGTCCGAAGAGAGGATGAGTTGAGAGTTGAGAGTTGAGTTGAGTTGGATGAGAGAGAGTCTAAACTGAAGGTTCGGACTTTTAACAGTGTCTCGTGTACGCCTTCTTTTGCGTGGAGGACGAATCAGATCTTCTGATCTGAAGCGGGGAGAGGTTTCTTTGTTTGTGAAGAACCCCCCCCCCCCCCCCCCCCCCCCCCCCCCCTTTGACTGTCATGTGAGAGGTCGAAAATAACATTCATATTTAGAAATATGGTATTTCCTGGAATAAATGCATATTATTGTACTTTGCAGTCAAGATTCGACTCCGACGTGTTTTTCCCATTACATTGACACCTCGAATGACGTTTTTGCATGAAAGAAATACAGGGTTACATAATTTCCTCATAATCACTTAGCCTAGTGATTTTGATTAACGTAATAACGTTGCATAGATACCTCAGACATTATCTGGCTAATTATACACACATAAAAATACATATCACAAACATTGCTATTGGATCATATGTGTGGAAATGTCTGGAATGTTGGCTTGCAGAAGAACTGGCTGAGCTGCAGCTTTGGAGTCATAAAGTTTATGACCAGGTCGAGGTCGGGTTACAAGACACTATTGAGGAACCTTCTTTCAGTGAACCTTTAGAATTCAAAATTATACTCTAGTAAACCACACCTCTATTATAAGGCAAACTAACCACACATGCATAATGGAATTGTACATATATTTACAAGAAATATTGCTTATCCTGAGTTACACACAAATGTTGGTCTCTTGGTGTGTGTGTGTGTGTGTGTGTGTGTGTGTGTGTGTGTGTGTGTGTGTGTGTGTGTGTGTGTGTGCGTGCGTGCGTTGGAATGTCATGAGGCTGTAAAAGTCACAGGGAGTCCATGCTCAAATGGGGGTTTTAGAGGGTATTCTCCAAAACAGGGTTCCCTATGTGAATCAAATGTCCCTCTGGGGAGCCACAAAGATGCCATTTTGACCGTTCAAGCAGACTCAGAGGCGCCATGAACAAACTCGTTGTCTAAGGAGACAACGAAGGATGTGTTGGGAGATCAGGATCTACTAATTTGAACAGCATGTGACCGCATGTCATAGTCATTGTCGTTACAGCAGAATCCGACAGGTGCGCCTTGCGCTCGCGAGAGATTTTTGACATACGTCAGCATGACATCAGAGCAAGGCTGACCGCACTAGGACACATTTCTAACCGGCATGCATCTCGCGCTGATCACCGGTGATCGATTCTGCGCAGATTTTGCTCATCTCAAACAAGCCTTCAGTGTCAGTGTGAGAGGGGGAGTGGCCAGCTGTGCTCATTCAGTGTCAGTGTGAGAGGGGGAGTGGCCAGCTGTGCTCATTCAGTGTCAGTGTGAGAGGGGGAGTGGCCAGCTGTGCTCACTCAGTGTCAGTGTGAGAGGGGGAGTGGCCAGCTGTGCTCACTCAAGCTGTGTCCCAATGTGAAGGCTGCATCCTCCGAAGGCCGTATTTGAAGGCCGATTGGCCGCATTTGAAGGCCGATTGCGTCACAGCGGCGCGACGAAGGACGTCCCAATTCAAAGGCTGCATCCTTGGAAGGTCGCATTCGAAGGCTGATTGCGTCACCGCGGCGCGATGAAGGCTGTCCCAATTCAGTTCTGCATCCTCCGAAGTCCGTATTTGAAGACCGGTTGCGTCATTGCGACGCGACGAAGGCTACCCTGATTCAAAAGCGACGCCAAATGCCTCCTTCGTTTCCCCGTGAAAGGAAGGATACATAAATGAACACTTAGCGGCCTATCCTACCCTATTCTACCCCATAACTCATTGCGCACCGTTGACGACAGCATTTATTTATTTATTTTTAAAGGCGGTCGAGACTAGAGATCGGTGGTGGACAGAAAATTCACATTTAAATGTAAGTATTATGTTTTCATTTACTTAAATAGCTAGCGAAACCGAGTTAAAGTTTATTATAAACTTCATCTTAACTCCTTCGTCACCATTGCGTGGCTTCATTTGTCAGGTAGTTTGAGGCAAAACTTGTGCTAATATTAGTTTAACGACCTATTTGTAATATTTGCACTAGTCTATCTCACTTGTGTATTATAAGAAATATCACTCACCCTATAAAGCCCACAACAATAAGAAAAGCAGTTGATAAGGCAATGGGGTTTCACTTTTATGTGTTTTTGTAGTGCTGTCATGAAAGCTATGTGGTTTTAACCAAATTTGAGTATATAGAAATATGATTTCTTAAGTATTTTGTATGCATGTCTTGATGTGTCATATTTTGCAGTGTTAACAATGCACTTAAGATTGCACCCCTGTGTTAAGCTTTTTTAGAGCAATTCAGGAGAAAAAAAATACAAAGTAAGAAAGTTAATACACACGTCTTTGCTGAAATGTATTGTGCTGTTGTTGTTAACAAGCCATGGTTAATTTGCTCTGCCCTTAGGATTGCAAGTGTCCTGGGACAGGTGAGGGTGTGAGTGGGAAACCCACTGCTGAAACTTGGCCCTGGTTTGTCCTCAGGGCCCAGTTCAGCAGTGGGTATCCACGGTGAGGAGGAGCCAGCACCAGCAGCACCAGCACCAAGGCAGAGGCGAAGAGAGCAGGGAGAGGATGGACAGGTTGTTTTCTCTTCTTGAGAAAATGATTGAAAAATATTTCTTTTTTTCTACATATTCTTTAACTTTTTTCACTATTTTTTAAAAGGAAAGAAAATCTGTACATTATTTTTATGTAACTTTAAATGTGTAAATAAAAGAGAATGAATTGTTCTGGACATTGGTTATTTTTTTGACAGTCATAATTTCTACTTAAAACAAACTCTTGTATACCTTAAAATTTTTTTTTAAAAAATACAATTGGTAAATGAAAATAATTTGTTCCATGGGCTACATTAAAGTACTTTTTCCAACTATTAACAACATACGTTAAACATATCAAAATCAACAAACATTTACAGTACATAAAAAAAGAAAAAAATGATGTAGACTTTTATTAGAATTTATTAGAATAATAATTAGACTTTCAAAAAGAGTAATTTCTGAAAAAAAGTACTTTTAATAACAAGTTTTTAGTATCAAGAGTAAAACTAGAGGTATGTATTCTGCAGGGAAAAAAAACTCATTGTCAGGGTTTTTATTATAGTTTGTATTTATATTATGCTACTCCTGCATTTTACTTATGAATATTTTCAAGGTTGTTACATTATATACTTTTGTGTAGTTTAATGTAAAATCATATGTGAGGGAAAAAAGGTACTTCAGTAGGTTACTTCACATTTGTACGTGAATATTTAATGAAATATGCAGTTCCGAAAATTAAAGTCCCATATCAGTTTGAAAATTAAAGTCTCATATAAGTTTGATATGTCCCA
The DNA here is from genome assembly GCF_965113295.1 of Leuciscus leuciscus. NCBI lineage: Eukaryota > Metazoa > Chordata > Actinopteri > Cypriniformes > Leuciscidae > Leuciscus > Leuciscus leuciscus. Next base: position 179,355 of record NC_138726.1, on the reverse strand, counting down.
TATCAAAGGGCGCATCTGAAGCACTCGGACCGGTCTTGCCTACAAGGACTGCGACTCTTGTCGCCTGGCAACCGTGACAGCTGCCGATGACGAGCGGGAGAAATACTGGACTTTTTTATATTCAATTGGGTTTTATATTCAAACAGGGCTAAGCCGAAAATACATGACCTGGCAGCGCCGGGGCTGAAACATCCTCACCATGTCCTCCAGTAAAATATAAAACATAAAAATGACAATAGCCAATTCTGGCTCCATAGCTGTTTACTCAATTAGGCTATATCAAATGAGTTATCAGGATGGCAGCTGTCCTCTCGCACCGTTGAGGAGCGGTGATCAGAAACACCTGGTTGCGCAATTAGGAAATCCTATGAAGGCTACATGGTGCGTCCTTCGGAGGACGCAAAGGCTGCATCCTTGAAGTCTTCAGTCCTTCGAAGGATGCAGCCTTCACATTGGGACACAGCTTCAGTGTCAGTGTGAGAGGGGGAGTGGCCAGCTGTGCTCATTCAGTGTGCAGTGTGTGCTTCTTTTACCGATATATATTAATGATATCTTTTGCATTTCTAATCCAAACAACGTCAAACTTGGCACTGCACTTACTCGTGCCCGTAGCAAGACACCTGTCAAGTTTGAAATCCATTGGACTAACGGTTTGAGAGATATGCGAATAACACACACAGACACACACACACACACACACACACACACACACACACACACACACAGACTGACAGACAGACGTTGCTGTAATTTACAGATAGATGTACGAGGAAGTGATGTACTGTTGAAGAAACATGCAGGTTTTATAGTGTTATTAAACAAGGATTGGTAATTAGTGATGCAATATTTGATGAAGAGGGGAAAATAAACTTTTATTTATTTATATATTTTAGGTTTGTAAAGCACCTGGAATGAAGGTATCCTTGCGGCAGTCATACAGCATACCAGGATACAGAGGTCTTCCTAGAGCTGCCACTTCAATGGTCTGTGATGCCAGGGCTGCAGTAAATAACAAATAAAAGGTATCATTTATACTTAGAATATTTATCATATATTAACAAAATTATATCTGATGGTAATGAATACTGTTTAACTCTTTACCCGCCAGCATTTTTGAAAAAAGTTGCTAGCCACTGCCAGCATTGTGGATCATTTTCACAACATTTCATGACCCCCAGAATATTTTGTTGTGTGAATATCTCAAACATGCTAAATTTCAAAATAAAAACCCTCTGCTTTAAAAACCCTCTGCTTTAAAAAACAAAAAGATTTTATTCTAGCTTTATGCACTTCCTTTTTAAGTATAAAAAAAAAAAGCAACAATTTGAGCAAAAAGCTGAAAAAAAATCACGTTTTTGTCAAAGACTACATCTAGATCTAATTCAGAACGATGATCAAAACTGTTACAGAGCAGGCTCCCGCACCACCTCCTCTTCACCACCGGAGGGAACCGCCTCCGGAATATTAATATTACTCACCGAACTCCAATTCCCATAATACCTGGGACTGATTGCACTACACACCTGCACCTCATTTACACACACATATAAACCACTTCCACACACCATTCAGTGTGAAGTCTTGATCTGCCCTGGCCATTTCTGAGTGTTATTTCCCGTGTTTGATTTTGTTATTGACCTTGGACTGTTTATCGTTGCTGATTCTCTTCTGCCTGACCTGGATTGTTTATCGACTCCTGATTCTTGCTGCCTGCCTCGACCCTTGCCTGTCTACCTGGTTTGTCTCTGCCTAACCTGCATTGCCCTGTCTGCTGTTTTTGACCCTGCCTGTCTTGACCATTCTCTAAAAAAGCTGCAAATGGATCCCACTGTCTCTGCCTCTTCACAACAAAAACATAGATGGATCGAGTAGATTGAGTCAACACCCTCAAAGTTGCACAGTCCTATAGCTTGTCCTGGGTCGACTTTTCATTCGGTAACATTAGGCAATGTTTAATGTTGATGAATGAATGTTTCTGCTTTTTCACCTGTGTTTTGATCAGGAGATTCTGTACTCTTTCAGAAGATGTGTAATAGTGCCCGCTACCGTAAAACAGTGAAAACACGAAATGACGGAAATTTCCGTCAATGGCGGGGAAGCGTTTTCACAAATGATGGAAATTTCCGTCAATGGAAAGTGTTAATACTGAAGAAATCCATTTTAAAATAAAGATGCAAGTAGCAATATGGGGTCAAGAAAGCACTGAAGCCATAGCAAGCACATGGCAAAGAAAATGGTCATAGGAAATACAGAATTAAACTTTCGACCTTCAGGTCAGTATAATTATATATAAAATGCTTTATTTGCATGTACACATTTAAAAGACGCTTTTATCCAAAGCAACTTACAATAGAGTCTCTCACATCAATCACCAGAGCGAGCTGTGCTTGCACCTCCTATTCAGGCAGGCACAGCAGTTCCTGCTTTTGGCAGAAGCCAAACTGCTCTTCCAGAGCGCAATTTACATTCTGGCTGGAGATTTGGAAACTTTGGGTCTTGTCCCTGAAAGGTAACAGCTCATATATTCTGATCTCTCAACTGAGGATGTTGAGACACTTTTGACTTCCAGAGCTCCCACCACAAGAAAATTGTATGACCTAAAATTGCAGAGTTCCTTTGTAGGATCTTTATGTGGTCCTGGAAAGTTTATTTTATTTTATTAGAGGCTCCATTTGAGCCCTTAGAGTCAGCCTCAGAGAGGCTTCTCACTTTTAAGGTGGCTCTACTATTTGCATTGGCATTGCTCAAAAGAGTAGGAGATCTGCAGGCCCTGTCAGTAGACTTTGCCCCAGGTATGATCAGAGCTATTTTGCACACCTCCTGTAACCAGCCACCTGGTCGTACTTCCCTTCGACGCATGAATCGCCAGAGCAATAGAGAGGCTGCATCTAATATAACCAATCCAGGCTCTTAGGATTTATGTCGGACCAGTGGCGTACATTCGCCCAGTTTTTTGCAAGTGTGGATATCTGCAGGTTGGAGTAATGAGCATGACGAAAGGTTGGGGCATGCCGAATGGTAGGTGCGCATAGAAGGGTCTTTATTATTGGTCGCGAAAGCTGTCGACCAAGGTGTGCGGCAGGGTTAGTTTCTGTTGTAGCAATTCACACCTCCAAAACACACCTCCTTTCTGCACGCCCATTGCTCTGACCTGCAGCTACCCCTGTCTTGTTTTCTGGTCTGCTTTAGTAACACAGTCACCAAGCAGTGCCTTTCCCATTGGATTATAGATGCTATCGCTCTGTCCTATGAGGCTCTCGTAATGGCTTTGCCTCTGGAAATCCACAAGGAGTGTAGCATCTTCTATAGCTCTATCTAGGGGTGAGCCCTTACATAAGGTTTGTGCTGCAGCCGGCTGGCCCTCTCCACACACATTACTCAGGATTTACAGTCTGGACATGGGCTCAACCCCAGGGTCACAGGTCCTTCAGGGTTTACTAAGTCATGTCTGCATTCAACAGTTGTCTATGCCAGTATTGCACAGCCTTGTTGAGCAGACAATCTTCCTCAGTGTGGCAGCGTTGGTAATGACATTCCCATAGTGTCAATGCCATGACAGCGTTCAGTTCCGAAAGGGAACGTTTCCGGTTACGCATGTAACTTGGTTCCCTGAAAGGGGAACTAAATGCTGTCATGGTGTTGACACTATGGAAATGTCATTACCAACCCCTCTTAGGGAATTTTTCCTTCAAATGATATTGAATCTGTCCAGTGATATTTTTGATTGCACATTCACATTTTGTAACAACATTTCAATCTTACCTGGATGTTTTTTGTTTCCTTCGTCTGCTAAGAAATGAAGTCCTCTGGTGGTTAAAATCTGAAGTTCATCAGGTTTGGGTTGTAACACTTCCTATTTTTGAAGGAATGGTTCATTAAAAAATAAAAAAAGTTAAAAAAATAAAAAAACTTCCACAAAGGTTTTTTATCCTTAAACTCATGAAATACATCTGGTTACACTTGCACATTTTGTCTGAGGGAGTGCACTTACCTGTGCATTCACCGCAGCTAGGGTCGCCAACCATAGATATGTACAGTAGGTGCAGCTCGGCTGCTTCAGGTACGTCAAAAGTGCCGCCATCTTGGAATCGTCAACCAGGAGACCTGTTTGAATGTGAAGGAGATGCCTGTCGACCTTGTCTTGTCTTGTTTAGTTTCATTGTCATATTCTGCTTAGTTTTCCCTGTCACCATTTGTTCTCGTTCTTTGTTTGTTGTTTCTTAAGTGTTCCTTTCTAATTATTTATAGTTATAGGCTGCCTGCATTTTTCTTATAAAATAAAGATGCAATTATTAGTAGTATTTTAATTACTATATTATATTTATTCTTAAATACTGTAATTTTATAATAATGAAATAGTGCAACCCTACAAGAAGGCACAATGTGAATGTTAAATCACAATTTTAACCAGAATTTAACCAGATTTCCCCCTAAACTGTGCAGCCCTAGTTGCTCCTGATTTCAGCAGGTTCACAGTTATTTTTTACCGGGACCAGATGCCACTGACGAGTCCTGCTGACTCCTCATAACCTTCTCTGATCAAGTCAAGTCAACCTTTATTTTTATAGCATATTTAAAAGCAACAGAAGTTGACCCAAAGTGCTTTACAGATCAAGCAAGAATACATTTACATTTAGTCATTTAGCAGACGCTTTTGTCCAAAGCGACTTACAAATTAGGACAAAATTAAGCGAGTCATCGTGAAGAGGCAAAAAAATGCTTGATGATCGGACCGTATAGTGTGAGCACATAAAACGTGAGCTTTGGCTTTGGCTTTACATCTACTCGTTCAGTTCAAATCGCGCAGAAATCGCACAGTGTATGCCTGCCTTAAGGGTGTAAAAGTTCACTAGTATATTTGGGTGCGAGACCAAATAGTGCCTTGTAAACAAAAGTCAAATTTTTTAAATCCACCCTGAATTTCACCGGGAGCCAGTGTAGAGATACCAAAACTGGGGAAATATGATTCCTTTTTCTTAATCCTGGATACCCCCATACATTCTAAATGATTTAAAAGACTATCATGGTCGATTGTATCGAACGCAGCACTGAGATCTAACAAAACTAGGACAACAGGCGAACCTGAGTCCATGGAGACTAGAATATCATTTGTGAGCTTCAATAATGCAGATTCAGTGTTGTGCAACACATCTGAACCAGACAGAAATGTATCCAAAATGTTAAATGTATTTAGATAGGAGTAGAGCTGGGAATAAACAACTCTCTCTCCAAAATCTTTGACATGAAAGGCAGTTTGGAGATCGTTCTGTAGTTGTCATGTATTGCCGGATGCAGGGATGTAAGATTACATGTTTAAAACTGCGTATGTAAAGGGTGAGGGCAGGTAGACACAGACTCAAATATGATTGAATAATGGTCAGAAATGCCAGTATATAAAATCACTAAATTGAACACAGAAAGACCATACAATAATACCAGATCTAATGTATGACCCTTGTTGTGAGTAGGATCAGTGATGTGCTGTACAAGGTTTAGTGACTCAGTGAGCGAGATAAATTCATTTACCAGCAGTTTCGATGGACAGCATACATGGATAATAAAATTCCCAAGAGTGAGGAGTCTGTCACCACGAGACGCCAGTCCAGAGAGGAAGTCCGAAAACTGTTGAATAAAATCCTTGTTAAATTTGGGAAGTCTGTAGACGAGTACACAGAAAACAGGACCCAAGATGTCGATTTTTTTACAACTGGGCCTCAAAGGTTCTGCATTTAAAAGAGTTTTCAAAAACAGTAGCGACACCAACGCCGAGTCCTGAAATCCGTGGGGAATTTAGAAAGTCGTAGCCTGGTGGTGTTACATCCCCCAAAGCCATTTGTTCGCCGGGGTTCAGCCACGTCTCCGTGATGAATAAGAGATCCAAAGATTGTAATATAAAAAAGTAATTAAGAATAAAGGACTTGTTCGATATTGAACGAGAATTAATGAGAGCCATTTTAATATTGACACTATCCATGTTTTGTTGGGGAGAGATGTGCGTGTCAGTATGTCAAGATTTCCACCCCGCTTCGTATTACTTTCACTAATCGAAGAACGACGGCATGAAGATCAGATGGCCGGTATTTGGCCGTTATCAGGGTGGTCGATCTGTAATCTGCAGAGATGTCGTCATTTTGACCCTCAATGGACATAACAGCGATGCGCAGTGCAATGATTGTATACTCCGTCTGACAAGCGATCCTAGGAATTCAAACTCTGTAACTCCAGAGATGAGTAGAATAGGACCATATCAGACAAGCAGGAAACTCTCTGTTGAAGTTGGCGAGGGCAGGCAGTAAAATTCCAGAAGGCCAGACTAAGCAACAGAAGGCAGATCATTCTCAATGCATCCACCAGAACAGTTCGGAGTTAAAACCCACACGCTCCAGCCCCACTTGATGTTGACAATGAACAAGGAAACAAGCAGGGTTAGGGTTAGGGTTAGGGTTAGGTACAAGGTTCACTACACGTAACGGTCACAGCAAAGGTGAGTGCAGCGGTTTTAATTTCCTTGAGTTAATCCAGTAAGACATGAGGTGTAGCGTAGATTTCAAACACAAGACAAGTCATTTATCCATAAGATTGTACGTAGAGAAGGTAATATTTGAGGTTCCTAAAGTCATTCATACAGAACGCCACTAAGACGAAAACCCAGAGAGCAGCGGCAGACAGACACACCAGCGTTCACTCTACCGGAAGTCTCTTTCTTTCTTAAAGAGATGATGACAGGGTAAATGACAGGTATGTTGAACAAGGACTGTTTTAGGAATGGCACCAAGGTGTTTAGATCAGTTTGTTCAACAATGTGCCTTTTTGTCCTTTGTTATGTATATTTGGATTGTGTTTTGATGTAAATAAAATAAAAACAATCAAAAAGCCATTATTTTAATCTCCTCACATTCTTTCTTCTAGTCCCATTCATGATAGGGCCATTAAGAGAGGAGTCTCTGTCTTCCCAGGTGTGAAATATTCATGAGCCGGCCCAGGCTCTGTTTGGTGCTCTAGGCGAGATTTAGATAGTGCCAACCACAAGCCAACTAGTAGTTATAAGTAGTTATAAGATTGTCATCACTGTCCCGCGTTCTCATTGGTTTACGCTCTGTTATGTATCGCCATCACTGTCCCGCGTTCTCATTGGTTTACGATCTGTTGTTATGGATCGTCATCACTGTCCCGCGTTCTCATTGGTTTACGCTCTGTTGTTATGGATCGTCATCACTGTCCCGCGTTCTCATTGGTTTACGATCTGTTGTTATGGATCGTCATCACCGTCCCGCGTTCTCATTGGTTTACGATCTGTTGTTATGTGTCGCCATCACTGTCCCGCGTTCTCATTGGTTTACGCTCTGTTATGTATGGTCATCACTGTCCCGCGTTCTCATTGGTTTAGGCTCTGTTGTTATGTATCGCCATCACTGTCCCGCATTCTCATTGGTTTACGTTGTGTTTATATGTATCGTCATCACTGTCCCGCGTTCTCATTGGTTTACGTTCTGTTGTTATGTATCGTCATCACTGTCCCGCGTTCTCATTGGTTTACGCTCTGTTGTTATGTATCGCCATCACTGTCCCGCGTTCTCATTGGTTTACGCTCTGTTGTTATGTATCGCCATCACTGTCCCGTCTTCTCATTGGTTTACGCTGTGTTGTTCCCTTACGAGAACGTTCTCTCGTACTGCGTTGCAAACGCTGTGGGAAAACTCCTTTTCTCGAGAATATTGAAGCCTTTATTTTAAAACGCATTGCTGCAGCACAGGCGAGAGCATCAGGCTCGCGCGAGCATGCTGATAGGCTGTGCTGTGGCAACTGCACGAACCAATGGCGGATAGGCAGAGGCGCGCGAACCAATCAGGGCGCTTGGCACACTGCCAAAGTCAAGCGCGCGAAAATACACGTGACCATAGAATATAAATACAGATAAAATCCGCCATTTGACAGATTTAATCTCCTTCAGCTCGACTCACCTCGTCGCTGATCATCTCCGGATAGAAGCCGCTCGTCGTCTGAAAAGCCTTCCAGCGGAACAGCTTCGCATCTCGGCACCTGCCAGCCAAGCGTTTCCCTGTGGCATCCGACGAGTATCCTTTTTCTCTATCTAAAAGAGCAAATCGCTGTTTTCACAGCGCATAGGCGTTGCTTCAAATGCCTCCCTCTCTCTGTCTATCTTGCGGGGTTCCCCTGCATGTGTCTGACAGACACACACAGTGCGCTGCCTGTCTCGGCCCTGAGCACGCCGAGTCAGCGCTCACCAAAGGCGGCTGCCTTTTCTGCGACGGGATGCCTGTTTCTACTCTACGCTCGAGACTCGCCCTCGCTTCGTCGGTGAGTGATCCCGCCCATCTTCCGTCTTCGGCGCCCCGCGAGCCCCGTAGGAAGAAGCGACGCGAGCAGAGGCGTCCTGAATGCAGTGAGTTTAGCGAATGCACGCCGGGCCTTTCTCCACGTGCTTCGCCCACGCCCCCTTCTCCAGTTCTATTTTCTCGGAGCGACCAACGCCCCTCATCTGATGCGGCTGGACTCGTCTCTTTTGGCGGATCTGCTGAGGAAAATGATGACGCAGTTTCCGTGGCGGCATCTGAGAGCGAGGATTGGTCGGGCTCCGCGGACCCCGTCCCCCCCTCTCAGTTGGATTCTTCCGACACTCGAGCGAACATCGACGCCGAACTCTTCCGTGTCATGTCTCGCGCTGTCAACGAGCTGGGACTCGAATGGGTTTCTCCTGTTGAACCGCCCAGAAGCCGCCTCGACGAATGGTTCCTGCCGGGGCGCCATCAGGCCCCTCGTCAGCGCGCCGCCCCCTTTCTGCCTGAGGTCCACGAAGAGCTCACTAAGAGCTGGCGCGCGCCCTTTTCAGCGCGAACGCGCTCATCTGCTTCTTCGACGCTCTCCACTGTTGACGGCGCTGAAGAAAAAGGCTATATGTCTCTCCCTCCACTGGAGGAAGCGGTCGCCGCACACTTATGCCCTCCCACTGCAGGTAGTTGGAGGTCTAAGACTGTGCACCCATCTAAGCCGTGCAGGACCACATCGGCCATCGCCAGCCGCGCTTATGCTGCCGCTGGTCAAGCCGCCTCTGCACTTCACGCCATGGCGACCCTTCAAGTCTTCCAGGCTAAGCTCCTCCGCTCCATGGATGAGTCAGGCCCTGACCCAGACACCTTTAAGGACCTCAGAAGTGCAACGGATTTGGCGCTGCGGGCCACTAAGACCACTGCTCAAGCCCTGGGCCGCAACATGGCCAGCCTGGTGGTTTTAGAGCGCCACCTGTGGCTGAATTTAACTGAGATCAGGGACGCAGATAAGACCGCCTTCCTCGACTATCTAGTTACACCATCCGGTCTCTTCGGCCCGTCTGTTAGCGGCTTCGCAGAACGCTTCACAGAGGCTCAAAAAGCTTCCAGCGCTATGAAGCACTTTCTGCCCAAACGCTCTAGCTCGGTCCAACGGCGCCCCAAGAGCACGCCGCGACCTGAGAGGGTAGTTTCACAGGTCCTCCAGCCCCGCCCAGCGGCTGAGACCAGCCAGCACCCGAAGCCTGCTAAACGGTTCCCGTTCACGAAGCGCCAGGGCCCACGGCCTAAGCTCACGCTCGATCACGAGCCCAAGAAGCCAACCTAACCAGCTTAAAGAGGGGTCATTGTCCCGCTGCGGCCGGACCAGCCCCAAAAGTCGCTCGAGTGCTACTCGCAGCCCCCTCTTCAGTTCAGGTGGTTGGAGCAGTTTTAAATGCAGTACATGGGCCCGTCACCTGTCACGCACCCCTGCACACAAACGCTGTTTTAACAGCGACCCACAAAAAGCACAAATCGAGCAAAATTTCTCACCTACATACATGTCAGTCCGAGCCCCCGATACTGGGCGTTCCAGATATGATAATACCTCTGGCTCTGCGGGCTCTAGCTTGGCAAGCTATCCCCGGAATTTCAGATTGGGTGATGAACATCATAAAGCGCGGTTACTCGCTTCAGTTCGCCCGCAGACCACCGCGTTTTCGCGCGGTTATACAAACCACGGTAAGGAGCACATTGAGTCATGTCCTCCGCACCGAAGTGTTAAGTCTGCTGGCAAAAGGGGCCATCGAGAAGATCCCCCCTTCTCAGAGCGAGTCAGGTTTTTACAGCCGTTACTTTCTTGTTCCAAAGAAAGACGGCGGCCTGAGACCCATTTTAGATCTCAGACATCTGAACAAGGCTCTCATGTCACGGCCGTTCAGAATGCTCACGACCAAACATATCCTGGCGCAAATTCGCCCAGGCGATTGGTTTTTCTCAGTAGATCTGAAAGACGCTTACTTTCACATTCAAGTGAACCCCCACCACAGGCCATTCTTGAGATTCGCCTTCGAGGGGCAGACATACCAGTACACAGTTCTACCATTTGGACTGGCACTGGCACCTCGCACTTTCACGAAGTGCATGGATGCAGCTCTCTCCCCCCTGAGGCAGCGGGGCATGCGCATCCTAAACTACCTCGACGACTGGCTCATACTGACTCAGTCAGAGGCGGAGTCACATACTCACAGAGCCTGGCTCCTCAGCCATTTGGAAGGTCTGGGGCTCAGGGTCAATTTTTCCAAGAGTATTCTGTTGCCCAGCCAACGCATCACGTTCCTGGGAACAGTTCTCGACTCCGTACTTATGAAAGCATGGCCCACACCGGCCCGTGCTTTAACGATTCAGCAGCTCGCAGCATCGTTCTTAAAGGGCTCTCATGTACCCCTCAGAACGTTTCAGAGGATCCTTGGCCTGATGGCCTCTGCATCATCAGTACTCCAACTAGGCCTACTGCGTATGCGTCCTCTTCAGCTGTGGCTAGCACCTCTGGTGCCACCCCACGCCTGGCACTCAGGCCACTTGATTATCAAGGTGGACCAGCGCTGTGTTCAAGCCCTGGCCCATTGGAAAGACGCCAGCTGGTACCAGCAGGGCGTAAGCATGGGGGTGGTTTCGGAGAGGAGGATGATTTCAACAGATGCTTCCAACCTGGGTTGGGGAGCTCTGTACGAGGGCAGGCCTGTCTCCGGCCTCTGGTCGAGCTCGGAGAAACGCCTACACATCAACTGTCTCGAAATGAGAGCAGTTTTTCTAGCCCTGAGAGCCTTCCTCCCATACCTGGCTGGTCACCACGTGTTGGTTCGGACGGACAATATGTCGGTGGTCTCTTACATAAATCGCCAGGGCGGCATCAGGTCTCGCAACCTGTTTGCCATAGCCTCTCAGCTCCTGCTATGGGCTCACACCAACCTGCGCTCGCTCAGGGCAGCTCACGTGCCAGGCACGATGAACATAGGAGCAGACATGCTCTCTCGGGGCAGAGTCCCCCCAGAGGAATGGTCTCTCCACCCTCAGACAGTTCTCCTGCTTTGGGAGGTCTTCGGGAAGGCAGAAGTAGATCTTTTCGCCTCAAAAGACAACTGTCACTGCCCAATCTTCTTTTCAAAGAGCAGGGATGCGTTGGCCCACGATTGGCCCAACCTTCCTCTCTATGCGTTTCCTCCGGTCTCGATGCTCCCTCAGGTCATCGAACGGATCAGGAACACGAGAAGCGCAGTTCTCTTAGTAGCTCCTCTCTGGCAAACCCAGATTTGGTTTCCAGAGCTGATGCAACTGTCTGTAACAGACCCATGGCCAATCCCAGTGAGGTGCGACCTTCTGACTCAGGCCAACGGGACAATCTGGCATCCCTGTCCCGACTTGTGGGCCCTACATGTATGGCCACTCAACGGGTACCCCAGGATCTCCCAGAAGGTGTCCTGAACACTATTAAGGAGGCTAGAGCTCCGTCTACCAGACGCCTCTATCACCTTAAATGGTCAGTGTTCTCCAGCTGGTGTTTAGCTCGAGGCCTCGACCCACACACGTGTGAAGTACCAAAAGTGCTTTCTTTTCTGCAGGAGATGTTGGATGCGGGTCGTTCCCCCTCCACTCTCAAAGTGTATGTGGCAGCCATTGCTGCTTATCACGTATTGGAAGCCGGAGCCTCCTTAGGTAAAAGCGACCTTATAGTTCGTTTCCTTAAGGGCGCCAGAAGGCTTAACCCGCCTCGGCCGCCGTCTGTACCGGCCTGGGACCTTTCTCTGGTCCTGCGGGCTCTTAAGGGGCCTCCCTTTGAACCACTTCAGTCAGCTGATCTTAAGCCCCTCTCTCTGAAAACCGCCCTGCTCCTGGCACTGGCGTCAGTGAAGAGAGTAGGGGACCTGCAGGCGCTTTCTACTAGCGCCTCCTGTCTGGAGTTTGGCCCTAATGACTCCAAGGTCATTCTTAGGCCAAGACATGGATATGTTCCTAAGGTGCTCTCAACTCCGTTCAGACCCCAGGTTATTTCTCTGTCAGCTCTTCCCACTGAGGAGGACAGTGATTCTCTCACGCTCTGCCCTGTCAGAGCTTTGAGAATTTATCTAGAGCGTTCGGCCTCTTTCAGACAGTCTGAACAGCTCTTTGTTTGTTTCGGGGGCCGAACCAAAGGCCTTCCGGTCACTAAGCTCACGCTGTCCAGATGGATAGTTGATGCCATTGCTCTGGCTTACACCTCACTGGGCCTTTCCTGTCCCATAGGTGTTAGAGCTCACTCTACGAGAGGTGTCGCCTCTTCGTGGGCTTGGTCGAGTGGTGTTCCGATCGAGGACATTTGTGCGGCGGCCACATTTGTGAGATTTTACAACTTGGATGTCCCTGCTCTGCAGGCACGAGTGCTTTCTATCTAGACCCTGGCTCTGTGGATCCAGACTAGTTTTTGACTCAGACACACGGTTGTCACCTTGAGTTGTGGGTTACGTAAGACTGGCCCTTGGCCATTTCTTATGGTTTAAATTTCTGGGCCCGATGTTTCGGTCTCGTTTATCTTGGCCAATTCTGTAACTTCCCGGTACTTGGTGAGTCAGAGCGGCCACAAGATTATAGCACGGCGTTTTAAATAGCGTTCCCACAGCGTTTGCAACGCAGTACGAGAGAACGTTCTCGTAAGGGAACGTACTTGGTTACTTACGTAACCTCGGTTCCCTTAGAGATAAGGGAACGAGTACTGCGTTGCCTTGCCATGCTGTTTATCTTGTGTCAGGTGTTTTTTTCGCTTCAGTCGATTATACCTGTCAAATGGCGGATTTTATCTGTATTTATATTCTATGGTCACGTGTATTTTCGCGCGCTTGACTTTGGCAGTGTGCCAAGCGCCCTGATTGGTTCGCGCGCCTCTGCCTATCCGCCATTGGTTCGTGCAGTTGCCACAGCACAGCCTATCAGCATGCTCGCGCGAGCCTGATGCTCTCGCCTGTGCTGCAGCAATGCGTTTTAAAATAAAGGCTTCAATATTCTCGAGAAAAGGAGTTTTCCCACAGCGTTTGCAACGCAGTACTCGTTCCCTTATCTCTAAGGGAACCGAGGTTACGTAAGTAACCAAGTACGTTATGTATCGTCATCACTGTCCCGTGTTCTCATTACGGCTGTCACTTTTGAGAAAAATCTCATTTGAACGGATATCAAATATCAAGCATTGTATTCGAATATATTCTAATATCTACGAGAAAAAGAAGAAAAAAAACGTAACGGAGATTCAATCACAAATTTATTAACAGTCTGACAGTCATAAACAGGCCTGTCTGAATTTTTCTTTTAAACAGCAGGTTATCAACTTAATCTATATTAAGTGTCACTATGCATAGCCAATCACAAAATCAGGCCACATGGAATAAAAGGTGCCGACCGGTTGTGCAGGAACGTATGCAGTCATTCGATGCTGGACGCCTGGCGATGCTCTGGCCGTCTGCTCTGTCTCTGACTCCGCCCTCATTACGGTAACTCCACAGGTGAGCGCGAAGATTGGATGTCGAGGATGCGTAAGTAAACTGTTTTTTTTTTTTTTTTGCAAATACGGCAAACTACCTTATCTTTAACGGTTACTTTACCATCTACGGTGTAGAACCCAAAATATTTCCAGACACTACTTTTTAGATGAGTTGGGGTCGTAATTGTCCGCTCAGGCTGGCCGTTCTGTGCGTTATCTTCCATTTTCAAAACGGTGGCTATTATTCGCTTGATTTGGTCATGGGCCTACGCTACAATACGTTTAGAGCACCTGCTACTGGATGAGATGGCAAACAATAAAATAAAAAACAAACGGTCTAATCATAGATTGTAAAAAATGCGCTACACATGGCACTTTAAAAACTGCTTAGTTTATTTATAGTTTGATTACGGATATTATCACTGTCCCGCGTTCTTATTGGTTTACACTCTGTTGTTATGTATCGTCATCACTGTCCCGCGTTCTCATTGGTTTACGTTCTGTTGTTATGGATTGTCATCACTGTCCCGCGTTCTCATTGGTTTACGTTCTGTTGTTATGGATCGTCATCACTGTCCGGCGTTCTCATTGGTTTGCTGGCATATGGGGGATTTAATGCGCAGGGAAAGGTGTCCGCGAATCGTTCGCCCAAGAGGAAAAATGTGCTGTTACTGCCATATCTCGATCCACAAAAATTGGATTGGAAAAAACAAGACTAACTAGACTAAATCAAGTGGAAAAAAAAGACATAAAGGAAACTATTTTCATAGTATTTTATTTTCTCCATAAGGATATTTATTATTAACAAAAACGTATAAACTGTTAAAGACAGACCTACTGTAAGCAGAATTGTAACTATTCATGGATTTCATCAGGTCCCTTTCCACAGGTGTATTAATCAAGCACAATGCAGTCTGCATTCATAATCTAGGTGCTTGATTTTATACACCTGTGGAAAGGGACCTGATGAAACCCATGAATACAAGGCTATGTTAATCGTAGTCTATGTGTTTGTTAAAGTCATCAATTTGCATTATTTCAACATATATTTAAAACGAATACTTATATTTTAATTTTCCCTTACATTTATTCTAATCATATTTTACATACATGTTATTTATAATAGGCTACTAATATTTATTATAATATACACATTTTTAACTCTTAATAAATAAATAAAAAACACTTACGTCATAAATTTAAATTGACGCCTGCCATGGTGTTTCTGATTTGTCATCTCTGATTTATATTAGTGCGTCCCCTGTTTTAAAGGTGAAGCATGTAGTTTCTGTGACATTAGTGCCACCTAGCGGAATTACAAAAATACAGCATATTTAGCAAATGGCTACTTTCAATAAATGGTCAAATATATCAAGAAACTTTTATCTGTGTTGCTATATGTCATGAGAGTAAGCAACTGAGCAGCGAACACTGTCTAGAGCGAACTCACTTATTATAAACCCACCCAACGTTCACCAGGTGCATTTCTGACATGACACGTCACCCAGCATACCAGGTTAAAAAACTCACCGCTCGCCACTTTTATATACATATTTTTTTTTATTTTTTTTTAATTTTTTTATAGGGATGCACCAATACCACTTTTTTCCAGAAAGAGTCTGATACAGATACTTAAATTTTTGGTACTCACCGATACCGAGTACTGATACCGATACCTGTATTTTCACTGCATTTGTAAAAAAAATAAAAAACAACAAATTTTTTTTTATATATATATATATATATATATATATATATATATATATATATATATATATATATTGTGTAGAGAAACCAAAATAATATAAATAATATTAGTTGGCTTAATTTGTTCAGCAAATATATATTTTCTTCAGTTATTTTCATGATTAATTAATCCTGCTAAAATGCATTGTATGAGTTTCTGTTACTTTTATTGTTCATTCTTTTGCTCTATCATATTTGATCTATCATTTAATAGCACAGCACATATTCAGAGCAGCTCCAGCAGGGCTCAGTGCTGAGGACTGGGCCAGCGGTTCAGATGTTTACCAGTGAAATATCACAATTCTCTATTATAATTTTTATACTACAGCAAAACTACAAGCCTGATTAATGTAAATTTACAACATTATTAAAGACAAGTAAATAGTCATTAATAAAACATGAACAAATAATCAAATTACAAATAGCACAAATAAATACAAGAAAACAAAGTAATCATATGTGAAATATCACTGCATATTCTTCACTGTATAAATTAAATATAGATGGAACTTCATAAAGTTACGAGAGGTATTTAGTCAACAGCAGTGAGTGATTTCTTTGCAGGTTTATTAGACTGCTGTCCCTTTAAGACCGAATGCACCGGTCCAATATGAATATACTGTCTACGTTTCCTTGAGATATAACTGACTATGTTTAGGATACTCGCCAAGACGGGTGTTTTTAAACGATTTAGTGTGAGTTTGTCCAAGCACAAGACGTGAAAGAGAATTCAATTCAGTATTGAAGAATTCAGAGACACAGGTTTTCGGGGCGCGCACTTCAGATGTTTGCGTTCATTAAACTTCTTGACTTGCAAACATCCTGTTATAATGTAGGGAACCACTCGTTATACATAAATCAGGTGACAGTTTCTACTTACAAATACGAGTTAGTTTTAATCCAAATGACACGTGTGCTGAGTGAACGATCAGCAGTCATGAGTCCCCTTGTCAAAAAATCCTATTGGAATTTCAGTTTATCCTGTAGGATCTTATTGGATTCTAATAGGATCTTATTGGATTCTTAGAATCCTATTGGACATTCTGATTTATTTTAATGGAATTTCAGTTTATCCTGTAGGATCTTATTGGATTCCAATAGGATCTTATTGGATTCTTAGAATCCTATTGGACATTCTGATTTATTTTAATGGAATTTCAGTTTATCCTGTAGGATCTTATTGGATTCCAATAGGATCTTATTGGATTCTTAGAATCCTATTGGACATTCAGATTTTTTTTAATGGAATTTCACTTTGTCCTGTAGGATCTAATTTGATTCTTATAGGATCGTATTATTCTTAGAGTCATTCATTCAAATTTATTTTCATGGAATTTCAGTTTGTCCTATAGTATATATATATTTTTTATTCTATATCTGTATTTCTGTATGTTGTACTGTTTTTCCAGGTAATTACAATTAAATATTATAAACATTTATACAGCAAGATCATTTTAATAATTTCAATTCAGAAATTATATACATTATAGACAGATTCATAAATAAAAGAATATAAATACAATTTAGGTAGAATGTCATTTAGTCGACACAATAAAAGGATTTATTTACACTTGCAGGAACACCATTGAATATAAAATATATTAAATTAAATATATAATATTAAACATTAAATGTATAATATTAAATATTATAAACATTTATACAGCAAGTTCATTTTAAACACAACATTTTATTTATTCATTAATTATTATCATTATTTATTTATTTATTATTGTAAATAATAATAATAATTATAATACAAAAGCTTGGCGTTAGAAAGTTAACATAATAAAAACTGAACGGAAAATAATTTGTATATTCATACAAAGAACACCGCCCACAACTCGTAGGCATGAACATTCAATTGCGCATGTGCATCCTTGCTCACACTGCAGCGCAACGGTCGGAGGAGACGAACTTTCTGTGACGAGCTGTGACAAACAATTGTAAGTAACATATTTAAATGTTTCTTTATATTAACATTTGACACAATCTAGAAATATTTATGTGTAAGCCTGCGTACAATGTTTTTTTCTTAACATAGACATGTGTGGTCAGTAACGTTAACGTTAGTCATCTGCTTTTCAGTATAGATCATGTTTAACGTTAACGGTCCTTACATTTATCAACTACTTACACCATAAGTAGAAACTTTTAAGTAGAAATACACCTTAAGTAGAAACTTAAGTAATTTCTTAAAGGTTATTTTTGTAATTAACATCACAATGGACTTAATCATCAGTGGCTGTCGGTTATGCCTCGGACATACGTTTCTGTTGCTGGTTGCTTAGTAACAGTTTAAAACATTATTTTGGAGGGAAATGACCCTTATCTGTTCTAAATCCACTGTAAACCTCGCAATATAAACGAGAAACAACTTGTGTTCTTTGACCTTGAGCATATCTCTCCTGAGAGAAAGCAAGCAACAGGCTGTCATAATGTACAAGATTCATACAGGCACGCAACTACAGTAACACGGCTAGATCCACCGGCTGGTGCGAGGCTATGTCTGAATATAGGTCCAGATCTAACAAAACCTCAACCAAGATTAATACACCTATAAAACATTCATGTCTTTTTACATTAAACATCAAAGCATATAATATTAGGATAAACACTCTTTGTTTTACCCACACATCAAGAGCATGTGATTGACTGAATATTGTCTTTTTTTTTTTATCCTATTTAGAAAATGAGGTTTATGTCAATCCAATGTATTGAAGATCCCCCAACATGGGATGTGCTTCCAACGAAAAAAAGAATGAAAAAAAAAAGCAATTGAATTTGAATTAATATTGATTCTGGAATAATTTTTTTAAATTTTAGAATCGTAAAAAAATGTTTTGTGATAGCTAGGTGAATCGATTTTTTTTCTCTCAACCCTAATCCATAGTAAGAATATCCCTATAAGAATATAGGCACAGGCTTCCCTTGAGGAGTTCTATTGTGAACATAGATGCCCAAAACCATTCCTCATTAATCATTATGGTTTGTAAACGTATGTTCTGTTTATTTCTTTCCTTACAGGCTACAAAATAAATTTAATATTGAAGCAAGTATAATTAAGAAGGCCATGTCCCAGAAATGTGCAGATGAATGCAAGATTTCAAAAAGGCGCCACAATGATTGTGTGTGAGTTTGTTTGAATGTAAGTCTGTAATGTATATAATCTGTAAAAAGTAATAAATTCATTAGTTATGAAAGAAAAAAAAGAAAAAGAAAATACTAATGAAATTAAAATAACAGAAAATGCATTTGTTGATTTGTTTGTTTTATTTCATCAATCCATTATCAGTGCCTTAGAAAATGTGTGCACTAATACTGTGTGCCCAAATCACCTGCCATGTTGTTTATAATGTGACTGCAGGTTGCACAACATACATTAAACAGTGAACAATGTCTACATTGAGGTGAGTTTAAGCAAACTGCAAGACACAATAAAAAAACTACCATTAGTAAAAGAAAAACATTGGAAAAGTGCACCTTTAGGATTCTAAAAAATTCTCAGGAAAAAAAAAGGAAATCCCATATAAACCGGAGTAGTGACCCAATTGGATCCCATTAAAATCCTGTAGAAAATACTACAGGATATTTATGCATTGTCCTATAAGACTATTTCTATCGGAATCCTATAGAATATGTATGTATAGTCCTATAAGACAATTCCTATTGGAAATCCTATAGGAATGGTTCCAAAATATGATAGAAATTCTAATTAGAATCCTGTACAATTTTCTTATTGGAATCCTTTAAGATTTTTTGACAAGGGTCTTCAACAGAAGTACTCTCTCTCTCTGTCTGTCTCTCTCTCTCTCTTTCTCTCTCGTCAGTTAACCTTAAGAATACATGCCTCGTTTTTCCTTCATTTGCCATTGACATCCGACTGACCTACTGCGCGTTTTTCTCTTATCAGCTCGCGCACACAGCTATATAGCCGTTACTCGTTTTGTTTAATATTCCACTAATCACATAAATTTACTTCATAGACAGTCTTCTCTTTTATCCCCATTATACTCTCTGTTGTCTGTGTTTCTTTGTCTCTATCGACTTCAAACATGTGTTGCTCAGTCAACAGAGTTTTGAGAAGAATCATGTTAAAGTTTTCTGAAGGTTCCAAAACAAAATCACTAAGCAATCATACTGTAAAATCCCTGATAATAACACCACATTTGGAACAAACCAAGTCAAAATCCATATCTATTGAAAAAATATATATTCATTATCTTTCCATGATACCACAATTGATTGATTAACTTTAATGAGACAGACAGCATATATATTATGACTTACAGAACCGTACGGATGTAATATAATGTTACACATCAAATGTTTTCCCCCAACAGTTCACAAAATGTTAATTTAAGACAAAACAGATAATGTTCGTGTGAATACTTGCCAAGACAGATATTTTGAAACACTGTAATTCTGTGTATGTGTGTATGTCAAGATCGAGCTGTCTGAGAGTTTTTGTGTCCGTCAGCGCGCGTAAGATCGTTTGTTTACATCAGCATGAGTTTGAAAATCACTCATGCCATCGAGAATTGGCTATGAATATTCACAAAGTTGGAATGCTGCGCTAAAACAGTATTTGAAGGTATTCCTCTCAGAGAACCTCAAATTCGACCAAAATTGACATTTTTCCTGCAGCTCATAATTAGTCAAGTCATCTTCATTTATATAGCGCTTTTAACAATGTAGATTGTTCCAAAGCAGCTTTACAGTGATAACAGGAGATTACAGTAACAGAGATTGTTTAGGCTTTACAGCAGCTCTAGAATAAAGTTATTTTCCAGATAAAGTTAGTTTGATTGATTCACTTCATTTGCGAAGATCATTAGTTATTAACTTAGGGGCCGCTAACACACACCGTTCTAACAGAAAACTCTTAAGTTCTTTCTGCGCAAACTTCAAAAATGCGAACCAGTGAGAACGCTGATGGCGTATTACATGCGTATTACGAGTTCAGTCTATAGGTATGTGCGTTTGAATATATGTGCGCAGGCGTGTAGTCCTTCCCTACAAACCAACCCTCAACAAACTACTTGACTGGCCTTAAAATTAATAATACAGAATTTTTTTATCGCTATTAGAAAGAATTAACATTCTGACTCATTCTGCTAGCACAGGACACACACACACACACACATACATACATACATACATACATACATACATACATACATACATACATATATATATATATATATATATATATATATATATATAACAGTAATATAAAAGGTAAAAGATAATATAATATTTAAACACAATGTTGCACTTTCTAGTCTCTCCAGTTTCAACTTCATGGTTTCACAATTTGCATTAATGCAAAACTTGCATTAACTTTTCCTTTCAGTGAACATGTAGATTGATTTGCTGAGCATTGTATTAACCTTCTCTCAACCTTCTCTCAACCTTTACTCCAACACACACTGACACTGCCTCTTGATATTGTTTTAAAATCACATCTTACCTGGAGTCTCTGTTCCTGATATGGTAAGAAGTCTGAGGCTGTAGTTATAGTTAAAGTTCTGCTACTGAGGAAACGTCTCATGAAAAAGTGTGTTGTCAGAAAAAAGTGTTCTCAGAAATGTTGAGAAAGGTTGGGAGTGGGAGAGGGGGTGGCCCAGTGGACATTGCCCCTTTGACCTTGAAATGCTTTCTGGCAGTATACAATCATTTTTGGCAGTATACTGTGTTTGTGTGACTACAGTGCCAGGGCTGAATGTTTGTCCCATCCGCCCCTGCATATAGGCCTACAATATACATTATATTCTGTATAAGATTATCTTATCTTATCACCCACCTGGATTTAATAAATAAGCAAATATAGCAGACAATATAATCAGGCAGATTAAATTACTGTAATTTTCTTGGTGATTCTGCCAAATAAAATACAATATACATATGTTTTATGTCATTGTAAAGCCAATTTTTTTGCTGCTTGCAACAAGTCCAAGCCCATTGCTGTATTCACCTCGTTTCTGGGTTTACCTCTTGTACCGATCGGTCTCTCTCTGGCCAGAGTCAAGCCAAAATCACAATTGTCATGCGAATGTCACTGGTGTAGGCCGGGGCGGGCGCCAGATGACCGGCCAAACCCCTGACTTACACCCCACTGTGAGGAGCCGACACCGCAGGTACACAACAGACAGACAGAGACAGTGAAGTACAGTAAAAAGTTCTTTATTGATTAAAACTCTGATTTTAGAACGACTCTCCGTGGGCAGGTTTCTTCGTGTCAACCAGGAGGACAGCCAGAATAGCCGTATTCTTCGAGGCTCAGGCAGAGAGAGAATGGAGGTAAGTTGCTCACCAGCGTAACTGTTCTCTTTGGGGCTCAGGCAGAGAGAATGAAGGTAGGTTGCTCACCAGCGTAACTGTTCTCTTCGGAGCTCAGGCAGAGAGAATGGAGGTAGGTTGCTCACCAGCGTAACTGTTCTCTTCGGGGCTCAGGCAGAGAGAATGAAGGTAGGTTGCTCACCAGCGTAACTGTTCTCTTCGGAGCTCAGGCAGAGAGAATGGAGGTAGGTTGCTCACCAGCGTAACTGTTCTCTTCGGGGCTCAGGCAGAGAGAATGAAGGTAGGTTGCTCACCAGCATAACTGTTCTCTTCGGGGCTCAGGCAGAGAGAATGAAGGTAGGTTGCTCACCAGCGTAACTGTTCTCTTCGGGGCTCAGGCAGAGAGAATGGAGGTAGGTTGCTCACCAGCATAACTGTTCTCTTCAGGGCTCAGGCAGAGAGAATGAAAGTAGGTTGCTCACCAGCGTAACTGTTCTCTTCGGGGCTCAGGCAGAGAGAATGGAGGTAGGTTGCTCACCAGCGTAACTGTTCTCTTCGGGGCTCAGGCAGAGAGAATGAAAGCGTAACTGTTCTCTTCGGGGCTCAGGCAGAGAGAATGGAGGTAGGTTGCTCACTAGCGTAACTGTTCTCTTCAGGGCTCAGGCAGAGAGAATGAAAGTAGGTTGCTCACCAGCGTAACTGTTCTCTTCGGGGCTCAGGCAGAAAGAATGGAGGTAGGTTTCTCTTCGGGGCTCTCCAATCGGGACCCCGCGGACCATCCTTACGCACCTGTTTCTAATTAAAACATTAGAATAGCCAGCGTTTGTGGGTTTACCCGAAACCGGAGATTCGGTGGGTCCCACGCTGAAAGCGCTCCCCATAGGAACCTTAACTCCGAATATTCGTTCCGTCTTCTCCGCGACTAGGCTTCCTGCTCAGCTCAGCTACCGTTCGGACGCTCTTGCTTACTGCTCCGCGCTTTGCTCTATCGCTTTTATATTTTATCTTCTATATTTTTATATTTTAGCTCCTTTTATCACCTAATTTTTACTTCAGCAAATCAGCACAGTGCTCAAACGACAAAGTTTGGATTACCACAAAAACGCAGAATTCTTCTACCCGACCAGCTTACATTCCGGGGAAAGGAAAACACAACTGCCTACAAGGATAAGAGAGAAAATGCCTCTTCTGGAATCTACTTGCTGCACTAACTGCCACAGACTTTTACAAAGGATTGCAGTTCTTGAAACAAAGTTATTTACGGGACCACCAAACCAGACGGAACACACAACAGAGCTTCGTCATGGACGCCCTCAGCATATAGCCGGTGAGTCCCATGAAACTAGTGCTCCTCGACAGGTACAGAAACAAGCCGATCGACTTACAAATCGATGGCACAAACAGGGAGCGAGACCCAAAGGCACTCGAGACATCAGATTGTCACGAGCCTCACATATTACCGCAGTAGCATCCTCTACCCCAGATACAGCTCTGACAAGGACTGCAAACACTGGTCTCCTACCAACACCTATACATCTTGAGAACAGATTTGAAGTACTAATGAATGTAAATGAGGAATCCCCAAACATGATGAATATGATCGAACACAGACTGTATCAGCCAGTAGCTAACACTGATGCTAACTGGCGCTCAAGGTCGAGCAGACAGCGGCACTCAGCTCAGAGCACAGCCGAGCCAAGGACTCTGATAGTGGGGGACTCCATAATCAGAAACATTAGCAGCAGGGATACAACTACATGCTGCCTTCCACAAGCTACAACTTCTGATATAAACAGGGAACTTCAAAACATTCTGATGAAACATAAGACTGCAAATCGACTCATAATTCATGTGGGGAAGAATGATATTCATAAAGAGCAGTCAGAACTCCTTAAGAAGGATTTCAATGAACTTTTTGAAACACTTAAAAGACTGAAAGTTCAAACATTCATCAGTGGACCACTCCCAGCAAGAGGAACAAACAGGTTTTCACGGCTGCTTGGGATTAATACATGGCTGCAAAAAACCTGCAATATAAAAGGAGTCAACTTCATTGACAACTTCAATCTTTTCTGGAGTCAGAGACAACTATTTCATCGGGATGGCCATCACCCAAACAAACTTGGTTCAAGAGTGTTAAAGGACAATATCAACTTCTCCCTCAATCGTCCTTCTGCAGTGTGTGTCAATCTGAACGACACACACACACCTGGAAACAGTATGAATGAACACGGGACTTCACTTCAGCAGCAAAATGGACATGCGGTTGACATATCACACAAGGACAATGATAACACCACTGAGCCACAACAACCTCTGCTCATGGACACCATCTCAGCTGAGCCCTGCCCACAGAGCTCACCACAGACAGTCATATCAGAACTGCTCCAAGATTCAGCACCCAAGGACGACTTCCTGGAAAACAGCCAGGGAAGCCAGGACAGCATATCCCAGCCTCCGATAACACCTGAGCAACAGCCCCTTTCACCAGATACTTTCTCACTCTCGCCAGCAACTCCACTTTTGTGCTTCTCACAGAAAATGGAAGAACTTGTGCATGCTGGAACCAGACTATCCCACTCTTTTGCTGCAAGCCCCCAGATACCAACCAAAAAACGTCAGGCACCTCAAACACCAAAGCCTGCGCGCCGAGCTCGCCCGCCCCCTCCTCCTGTGAGAGCTCTTCGGCCTCTTCGGCCAAAACGCCAGGGCCCACACCCTCCTCCATCTGCTCGAGGTGAACCAAAAACAACTGATACCAGCTCTCAGTGATGTATTTTGGGTTCCTGTTATGATAACAGTAACCTTCTCAAATGTTTACAGAACAAGCGGGAACCCAGTGTGCCTGTATCTTTCTCTATTGCTGTTCTATTACAAGATAGAAAGTCTAAGGCCTTCAATAGCCGTACAGCAAACCCAACTAATCTGGTGCCTATTACATGTCAAACTAAGATTGCTGTGGGGACAAAAAGTAAGACTGTTAAGTTAGCACTTTTAAACATTCGCTCACTTAAAAATAAATCACTTCTAGTCAACGACTTAATAACCACAAACAACCTGGACTTTATGTTTCTAAATGAAACCTGGCTAGAAGACAGCTGCAGTGCAACAATCCTCAATGAAACAGCCCCTCCTAACTTCACTTTTATGAGTGTCTGCAGAGCTGTTAAGAGAGGTGGGGGTCTAGCTGCTCTTTTTAAAGATATCTATCAATGTAAGCAAATATCATTTGGGAATTACCCGTCTTTCGAATATCTGGGTACTGTGTTAAAAGGTGCTCCTCGCATTTTACTTATCATTATTTACAGGCCTCCAAAATATTCTCCAGCCTTTGCTGAGGACTTTACAGAACTGTTATCAACAATTTCTTCAGAGTTTGACTGTTTTGCCATTGCTGGAGATTTTAACATTCACATAGATAATGCAGAAAACAATATGGCAAAAGAAATCAAAACTGTTTTAAAAACTTTTGATCTGACTCAGCATGTACATGGACCCACACACAATCATGGACACACTCTAGATTTACTTATCAGTAAGGGTCTAAACATTTCATCGATTGTTATTAAGGATGTAGCACTGTCTGATCATTTCTGTATTTTCTTTGATATATTGATCTCTCCTGCCATTGAAGCTAGATCTGTGTCTGTCAAGAAGAGATGCTTAAATGAGAACACTAGTGTACTATTTATGAAGGCTATATCTTTAACACCAAGCATATCTGCTGACTCTGTTGATTTTCTCCTTGATTCTTTTAATTCAAAAGTTAAAAATATAATTGATGATATTGCTCCTGTTAAAGTCAGGAAGAAGAGTGGCAGACAAAAAGCACCTTGGAGAAACTCAACAGCAGTGCAACATATGAAAAGACAATGCAGAAAAGCAGAGCGCATGTGGCGGAAGACAAAACTTGTAGTCCATTATAACATCTACAAAGACAGCCTGCATGCTTTCAATATGGAACTAGGCAAAGCTAGACAGACTTTCTTCTCAAATATTATAAACAGCAATTTAAACAACACACGCACTCTTTTTGCTACTGTAGAGAGACTGACAAACCCCCCAAGCCAGATTCCCAGTGAAATGCTCTCAAACAGCAAGTGCAGTGAGTTTGCTTCTTTCTTCTCTGAGAAAATCAATAATATCAGAAAGGTGATCAGCACATCCTTGAGTTGCACTGAGGTCAGACAGATCAGACCACCTGAGAAAGTAGTTACTATGTCTGACTTCAAAGAAATTGATGGCAAAATTTTGGAAGAAACCGTACAGCACCTTAAAACATCAACATGCGCTCTTGACACACTTCCCACATCTTTTTTCAAAAGTGTGCTAAACAGTTTAGAAGCAGATCTTCTAGAAGTGGTAAATGCCTCACTTCTCTCTGGGAGTTTTCCAAACTCCCTGAAAACTGCAGTTGTCAAGCCCCTCCTGAAAAAGAGCAATCTGGATAAGACCATATTAAGCAACTATAGACCGATCTCAAATCTTCCTTTCATAGGCAAGCTCATTGAAAAAGTTATCTTCAATCAGCTGAACAAATTCTTAAGCTCAAATGGATACTTTGACAATTTTCAATCTGGTTTCCGACCGCATCACAGCACAGAGACAGCGCTCATAAAGATAATAAACGATATTCGCTTAAATACTGATTCAGGAAAATTATCAGTGCTGGTACTACTCGACCTCAGTGCTGCATTTGACACTGTCGATCATAACATACTTCTTGACAGGCTGGAAAACTGGGTGGGGCTTTCTGGGATAGTCCTAAAATGGTTCAGGTCATACTTAGATGGGAGAGGTTATTATGTTAGTATAGGAGACCATAAGTCTGAGTGGACATCCATGACATGCGGAGTCCCTCAAGGCTCAATTCTTGCGCCACTCCTGTTCAACCTGTATATGCTCCCAATGAGCCAAATAATGAGAAATAACCAAATTGCTTACCACAGCTATGCAGACGACACACAGCTGTACTTAGCCCTATCGCCTAACGATTACAGCCCCATTGACTCCTTGTGCCGATGCATTGACGAAGTCAACAGTTGGATGTGTCAAAACTTTCTTCAATTAAACAAAGACAAAACTGAAGTTATTGCGTTTGGAAACAAAGATGAAGTTCTCAAGGTGAACGCATACCTTCACTCTAGGGGTCAAACAACTAAACATCAAGTCAGGAATCTTGGTGTGACACTAGAGTCAGACCTTAGTTTCAGTAGTCATGTCAAAGCAATAACTAAATCAGCATACTATCATCTGAAAAATATTGCAAGAATTAGATGCTTTGTTTCCAGGCAAGACTTAGAGAAACTTGTGCATGCTTTCATCACCAGCAGGGTGGATTATTGTAATGGACTCCTCACTGGCCTTCCCAAAAAGACCATAAGACAGTTGCAGCTCATACAGAACGCTGCCGCTAGGATTCTGAGCAGAACCAGAAAATATGAACATATCACACCAGTCCTCAGGTCTTTACACTGGCTCCCAGTTAAATTTAGGATTGATTTTAAAGTACTATTACTGGTATATAAATCATTCAATGGCCTAGGACCTCAATACATTGCAGATATGCTCACTGAATATAAACCCAACAGATCACTCAGATCATTAGGATCATATCAGCTAGAAATACCAAGGGTTCACTCTAAACATGGTGAGTCTGCTTTTAGCTATTATGCCAGCCGCAGCTGGAACCAGCTTCCAGAAGAGATCAGATGTGCTCCTACAGTGGTCACATTCAAATCCAGACTCAAAACACTTGTGTTTAGTTGTGCATTTACTGAATGAGCACTGTGCCGCTGTTCGTCCGACTGTTTGTACTGTACTGTAGCTAAAGAAAGTGAAAAGAACGTGTGAGTAAATGAGGGAGAAAAGAAAGTTAAAGGAAAGTTGATAGATGGAAGTCGAGAAAGAATGTGAACGCAGTGCTAAAGAAAGTGAAAAGAACGTGTGAGTAAATGAGGGAGAAAAGAAAGTTAAAGGAAAGTTGATAGATGGAAGTCGTAAGAAGATTGAAGGTTAAAAGAAGGAAAGATTTAAGTCTTAAGGGAATCCTTTGAAGGAAAGATCTATAATAATATTTTTTTTTTTTTTTTTAAAGCTAGGGGTGGGAGTGGCGCAATGGATAAGACACATGCCTTTGGTGTGAGAGACCCGGGTTCGAATCCACTGTGAGACACCAATGTGTCCCTGAGCAAGACACTTAACCCCTAGTTGCTCCAGAGGCGTGCGACCTCTGACATATAGCAATTGTAAGTCGCTTTGGATAATTTCTTTTTATTATTTTAATTTCTTCTATGTAAAGCACTTTGAATTGCCATTGTGTATGAAATGTGCTATATAAATAAACTTGCCTTGCCTTGCCTTGCCTTGCCTTGCCTAGTCACCCGTGACACGAACATGTATGTCGAAATGGAAGGCACCAATCTTCTTGGGAGAGCGGGCCGGATGTGTCGATACCTGATTCTCTTGGATCAGACGCTGGGTCACAACTTTGAGTTTTCCAGAGAGCCCCTCGAAGTCTCAGTGAGCATTTTCCAAATATGTGTGAACATATGCTAGATTGTGAGAGTTGCGCACCTGAACGGTCTGTCCCGCGAGAGCTTGCGTCCAGCACATTCTCACTCTTTTAGGCCTAATATGAGTCATGAATTATGGTACCGAACGGTACATTTCCAAAGCCACACCCTGAAAACTTAATCCATACAAAAAAATTAGGCTCATCACTATCGCATTGAGATGGTCGCTGATTACCAATGGATAATTTCCCTGCTTGTGCTGTGACATAAGGGTGAGAAATGTACGAAATGGAAAAAAATCTCACAAATATGAGCATCTTATGCACTAAGGCTCATATTTGACTGCTCTCATACATTTTTTTTGCTCTTTCACTATTTTGTGGTTTCTATGTGTACGAATGGGTCATTTGGCTGTTTTTACTGTGTCACAAGGGTGAGCAATGTGTGGAATTTCAAAAATCTCACAAATATGAACATTTATCAGGCTGCAATTTATCAATTGGTTGCAGTCTGGAGCCCTGCTGCTATAGGAGAGGAAGAATTTACTAAACTCGTTAAATCATCTAAATCGACAACATGTATGTTAGACCGTATACCGACTAAGCTACTGAAAGAGATGCTTCCAGAGGTCATAGATCCTCTTCTTACTATCATTAATTCATCTTTGTCTCTAGGATACGTACCAAAAACTTTTAAGCTGGCTATGATTAAACCGCTTGTTAAAAAAACGCAACTTGATCGTACAGAATTAGTCAATTACAGGCCGATCTCAAATCTACCCTTTCTGTCAAAGATACTAGAAAAGGCGGTATCCTCACAACTGTGTTCCTTTTTAGAAAGAAATTATATCTGTGAGGATTTCCAGTCAGAATTTAGACCGTACCATAGTACTGAGACAGCTCTCATTAGAGTCACACATGATTTGCTCTTTATCATCCGAACGTGGTTGTATCTCTCTATAAGTGTTACTCGATCTTAGTGCTGTATTTGACACTATCGACCACAACATTCTTTTAAATAGACTCGAAAATGATGTTGGCATTAGTGGAATTGCACTAGCATGGTTTAAATCATACTTATCTGACCGTTATCAGTTTGTAGGAGTAAATGAAGAGATGTCTTATCGATCACAAGTTCAGTATGGTGTACCACAATGCTCAGTACTAGGACCGTTGCTGTTCACTCTGTACATGCTACCCTTGGGAGATATCATTAGGAAGCATGGCATTAGTTTTCACTGTTATGCTGATGATACTCAGCTCTATATTTCTTCACGCCCAGACGAAACTTACCAATTCACAAAATTAACGGAATCAGGGCTCCAGACTGCGACCAATTGGTCGCATTTTGCAACCATTTTTCCTGCCGGTGCGACCAAATATTTATTTAGGTCACACTGGCGCGACCACAACGTTGGCGAGCAGCGAATCCAAACAAAATGAAAGCGGAACGAAAATGCGCTACTCCTTTATGCTTCACGGACTGTTTATTAGTTCGGACCAATAATAGACCGGTAACTTGCCAGTCGCGGGCCGATCTCAATCACGCGACACTGTTACTAGGAGATCCAGACTCTGGAGATCTAGAGAAGAAATCCATTGAATTTGCCTCAGAATTAATAACATCATCTCTGCGAGATCCAGTGAGAAACATTCCGATTCGGCGCAGAGTTCTCTGTTATAAACCATAGATATCAGATCAAACAGCGCTGACGTGGAAACCAGGAGAAACACTTACTGAAGGCTTTCAGTCCACAAATCAGCAACATTCACCATGGATTTAATGTAGTAACTGTAACCATAATGTGACAGAAATAGTCAAACGCTTACAAGTACTACTCATCTTTTTCCAGCACTTCAAAACTATCATATATAAATGTTATTTTTAATGTGATGACCAACACATGTTTTGTTCATCCTTCAAAAATTGTCTTATTTAAACCCTTATTTAAAAATAATAAAATAAATAAATTACCATAGTAAACAGTAGGATGCTTATTGGCTATTTTCACTCCCTAATATAAATTTTGTTTTCACTCGGTTTGCTTTTTAATTAATATAAAAACATTATGAATGATAATAATTAAAGTTAATTTCATCTACACCCTAAATTAAGCTTAGTGCTTTATTGTCAGCCCCAGTGCTACCAGATATGTTTCTGTAGAACTCAGTGGCTCCAGTGCCCTCAGATGTTAGTCTGGACCCTGTGAACTTCAAATAAAACTGCACATTGTAAAATCTGTACGTTAAGTCTATTTATTATTAAATAATTTGTCAGTATTACAGTTATTTTGGGGGAAATTTGAATAATTGCATTGCAAGCTCATTTAAGGCGTGTGCCCCTAAATTTTCTGCTTGCGCTCCTAAAATTTTCAGTCAGGGGCTCCAGCGCTCCTAGTAAAAAAAGTTAGTCTGGAGCCCTGGAAATGCATAGCTAATATAAACAACTGGATGACTAGTAATTTCCTACTACTAAATTCTGAAAAAACAGAGATTCTAATTACTGGACAAATAAAGTCCTCAAGTAATAACCTAGAATACTGTCTAACACTTGATGGCTGCTCTGTTAAGTCTTCGGCGTCGGTTAGGAACCTGGGTGTGCTCTTTGATACCAATCTTTAATTTGAAAGTCACGTTTCTAGTGTCTGTAAAACCGCATTCTTCCATCTTAAAAATATATCTAAATTACGTCATATGCTCTCATTGACAAATGCAGAACAATTAGTTAATGCGTTCATGACCTCAAGGCTAGATTATTGTAATGCTCTACTGGGTGGTTGCCCTGCACGCTTAATAAACAAACTACAGCTGGTCCAAAACGCAGCAGCTCGAGTTCTTATAGAGGATGATTATTATTATATCAAGACAGTAAAAAATAATAATAATACATTGATCTTATTATGAGCAACCATTTCAGAATACTTCTAGACAGTGGAGGATCTCCTCTTTCTTGCTGGCTCCATTACCAGGAAAAAGGAAGAGGGTAAAGTACAAAAAGCAAACCAATCCAAAAGGGCAAACCAATTAAAAAAAGTAGTCCAGTCCAAATCCAAAAATCTTATCTAATTAATATAACAATGCATCTACGATCCAAGATGGCGCCGCGGATGGCTGCCTCGGTGTTGAGCTCTCCAGTTGTTACACTGTTTTTGTTAGTTTGTCCTGTTTTATGTTTGTCATTCGCTATCAGTTATACCAGGGACGAACTGCTGAACATTCGGCAGTGCACACCAACTGATCACCAACCAGTTTTTGATTCTTCTGGCGTTTTGCGGAACATTGTCGTCGGTTGTGCCGCTGCACTGTGGAAACAGTATAAGACGCGCAGGCGTGGGAAGCGAGCCGGCACACTCGTTAAGCTCAGGCAGCGCGGATTCAGAACGGCGGTGCCTAGCATCCATCTGGCGAATGTCCGCTCTCTCCCTAACAAAATGGACGAACTACTTCTGCTCTCACGCAAAAACAAGGACTTTACCAACTCTGCTGCTCTGTGTTTCACGGAAACCTGGCTGAACGAAGCCATTCCGGACAGCGCGTTACATCTACCGGACTTTCAGCTGTTCAGAGCGGATCGCGATATGGAGTCAACGGGGAAAACGCGCGGTGGTGGGACATGCTTTTACATCAACAGAAGGTGGTGTACTGATGTAACTGTGTTAAGGAAGATGTGCTGTCCTGATGTGGAAGTGCTTTTCATTAACTGTAAGCCGTTCTACTCGCCGCGGGAGTTTTCCTCGCTCGTTCTCATCAGTGTTTACATTCCACCGCAAGCACACGTGAGTACGGCGCTGCAACAGCTGGCTGATCTGATCACAGAAACAGAACAACAACACCCGGACTCTGTTCTTATCATTCTCGGAGACTTTAATCAGGCAAAACTCACACGTGAACTGCCTAAATTCAAACAGCACATTACATGCCCCACCAGAGACAATAATATTTTGGACCATTGCTACACCACAACAAAGGATGCATATCGCTCCGTCGCCAGAGCAGCTCTAGGACTTTCCGATCACTGCCTGGTTCATCTTCTACCAACTTACAGGCAAAAACTTAAAACTGCTAAGCCAGTAATAAGGACTGTAAAGAGATGGACCAACGACACAGAGCAGGTCTTACAAGCCTGTTTTGAATGCACTGACTGGAGTGTTTTTGAAGCTGCTGCCAGCGATCTGGACGAGCTCACAGAGACTGTAACATCATACATCAGTTTCTGTGAGGATTTATGCATCCCTACCAGGACTTACTTATCATTCAACAATGATAAACCATGGTTCACACCAAAACTCAGACAGCTTCGTCAGGTCAAAGAAGATGCCTACAGGAGTGGGGATAGGATCTTGTATAATCAGGCCAGGAACACATTGACAAAGGAGATTGAAGTGGCTAAGAAGAGCTATGCCAAAAAGCTGGAAAACCAGTTTTCCTCCAACGACCCTGCATCAGTGTGGAAAGGCCTGAAAGACATTACCAACTACAAGACACCATCCCCC
The DNA here is from genome assembly GCF_965113295.1 of Leuciscus leuciscus. NCBI lineage: Eukaryota > Metazoa > Chordata > Actinopteri > Cypriniformes > Leuciscidae > Leuciscus > Leuciscus leuciscus. The sequence continues at coordinate 146,544 of NC_138726.1, read as the reverse complement.
AGCATCGACAGCAATAAGCATCTTGCGAACGAGCTGAATGTCTTTTACTGTAGATTTGAGACCCCCGATCAGACACCCCATACCCGCCCTGACCATCTCTCTACACAGCCATCAACACCTCCAGCCATCCCCCTCCCCTCCCCCCCTGCACTTCAGATCAGTGAGGATAATGTGCGTCAGATCTTCAGGAAACAGAAGAGAAGGAAAGCACCAGGCCCAGACGGTGTTTCACCAGCCTGTCTGAAAACCTGCGCTGACCAGCTGGCCTCTATCTTCTCACTGATCTTCAACAGATCACTGGAGCAGTGCAAAGTCCCTTTCTGCTTTAAACGCTCCACCATCATCCCAATCCCGAAGAAACCAAAGATCACAGGACTCAATGACTACAGACCTGTTGCCTTAACATCTGTGGCCATGAAGTCACTCGAAAGACTGGTGTTAGCATATCTGAAGGACATCACTGGACCCTTGCTGGACCCCCTGCAGTTTGCCTACAGAGCAAACCGGTCTGTGGATGATGTGGTCAATATGGGACTGCATTACACCCTACAACATCTGGACAAACCAGGGACCTATGCAAGGATTCTGTTCGTGGACTTTAGTTCTGCCTTCAACACCATCGTCCCATCACTGCTCCAGACCAAACTGACCCAGCTCTCTGTCCCTAGCTCCATCTGTCAATGGATCACCAGCTTTCTGACAGACAGACAACAGCTAGTCAGAATGGGCAAAATCACGTCCGACAGCCGCACCATCAGCACCGGTGCTCCACAGGGATGTGTTCTCTCACCACTGCTCTTCTCCCTGTACACAAATGACTGCACCTCTAAAGACACCTCTGTCAAGCTCCTGAAGTTTGCGGACGACACTACTGTTATCGGACTCATCCGGAACGGTGACGAGTCTGCGTACAGACAGGAGGTGGAGCAGCTGGCTCTTTGGTGCAGTTATAACAACCTGGAGCTGAACACGCTCAAAACAGTGGAGATGATCGTGGACTTCAGGAGAAACCCCCCTGCACTCCCTTCACTCACCATCATGGACAGCACTGTGACTGCAGTAGAGTCATTCAGGTTCCTGGGCACCACCATCTCTCAGGATCTGAAGTGGGACACTCACATAGACTCTATTGTGAAGAAAGCCCAACAGAGACTGTACTTCCTGCGTCAGCTGAGGAAATTCAACCTGCCACAGGAGCTGCTCGTACAGTTCTACTCAGCTGTCATCCAGTCCATCCTCTGCACTTCCATCACCGTCTGGTTCGGCTCTGCTACCAAAACCGACCTCCGTAGACTACAGCGGATAGTTCGGACTGCTGAGCGAATCACTGGCACTACCCTTCCCACACTCAAAGTACTGCACTCATCCAGAGTGAGTAAAAGGGCTCGCAAAATCACTCTGGACCCGTCACACCCAGCACACTTTCTGTTTGAACTGTTACCGTCTGGTCGACGCTACAGAGCACCGAGCACAAAAACAACCAGACACAGGAAAAGTTTCTTTCCCCAGGCCATCTACCTCATGAACACTTAAATGTTCCGCTACTGTGGAACAAACATGTGCAATACTTCCTCAGACATTTCATTATAGCACCTTATAACTTTATATATATTTATAATTTATAATCTTTTTATTTTTATTTTATTTTTATTTTTTCTATTTTTTTATTTATACCTATGTTACTTGTCTTGTCACTTTATATTGTATGTGTACTGGAAGCTACTGTCACCAAGACAAATTCCTCGTATGCGCAAGCATACTTGGCAATAAAGCTCTTTCTGATTCTGATATAAAGTAGCTACTATAATATTAACAGTATACACTGTTAGCTCGGATTTTATATCTAATAAATAAACAATTTAATTAAATTATTTAAGTTTGATTGCATTACTAATAAAATATAAGTAGATTCTACTAATTTGTGGACATAATTTGAATGTGTGAATAAATGTAAGTTAGGTGGACTCAAATTATGTTTTAAATTAAGTTTTTCTGTTTTTAAAGAGTTTTCTGTTAGCACGGTGTCGTGTTAGTGGCCCCTAAGTTAATAACTAATGATCGTTGCGACGGAAGTGAATCAATCAAAACTAACTTTAGCTGGACAATAACTTTATTCTAGAGCTACTGGAAAGCCAAAACAATCGCTGTTACTTTAATTTCCTATTATCACTGTAAAGCTGCTTTGAAACAATCCACATTGTTAAAAGCGCTATATAAATGAAGGTGACTTGACAAGACAAGATTGGCCCACAGGGGTCACAGAGGTCTCTCTCGTTCCGTGGTCTCGCATAGGGGCTGGAGCATTCGACACGAGGAGAAAGCCAGATGCGTCTCCTTCCGTGGGTGAAACAGCTCGAGCGAGAAGATGCATTGAGGGGAGATAGCCTTGAGTGTCTCCATCCTTCAATACAGGAAGATGGTTTTGGCAGGCTGACTCTGCATCCCCAAGCGCGCATGGCGGGGGGTATAACAGATTTTGATCCGGAGAGCATCTCGAGGGGAAATGGATATGCTTCAGCCGTCTGTCCATCCCTTCTGAGATGGGGGAAGCTCTCCGTTTCCTGACACGTGGATCAGGAACTCCCCTGCGAAGCTGAAGCAGCGGGTTTAGCTGGCTGCCTCAGGTCAACGCGTCTACGGGGCTGCTGGCGGGGCATCGGACGGCCACAAGCTCCCCAGACCGTGCAAGGTGGGGGAATGTCTCGGCTCATCACTCCTTCTAAGGGCTTCTTTCCATTGTGCGAAGTGGTCTCTAGGCACTGGGGAAGGAGTAGGAGGATCACGGGCCTTCCTAGGCATAAACTGCTTAAGAGCAGCTGACTGCGTCATTTGTCAACCACTGAATTAACCGCCTCTCCAAACAAGCCTGACTGGGAGATGGGGCGTCCAATAGGAAGACCCTCTCTTTCTCACGAATCTCAGTGAGATTCAGCCATATTTGGCGCTCGACAGCCACCAAACCCGCCATTGTGCGTCCAACCGCACGTGCAGTGTGCTTAGTAACACGCAGTGCGAGGTCGGTAGCTCTGCGGAGCTCTTTGACCGCTTCCAGCGTGAGGACCCCGTCCTCGTCCTTGTCAATTTCCTTAAGGTCTTCTGCTTGGTAGGCCTGGAGAATTGCCATGGTATGGAGCACCATTTCTGCCTGGCCAACCGCCGTGTAAGATTTTCCCACGAGGATGGACGCGGTCCTGCAGGGCTTCACGGAAGCAGAGGGCAAGACTTCCAGGAAGGAGCGGACGAAGGCGAAAGGTGTGTGGCCAACGTGTCCTCAACCATTGGAATGCACGTGTAGCCCTGCTCCACAGAAACAACCAGGTTGGTGAAGCCAGCAGCCGCAGCGCTAGTCGCTTCCAGGGCCTAGAAATCTCACAGTGAAGATCGCTGAAAAATGGCAGCTTTCTTCTAAAGTGTCGCGAAGAGGACTGACCACTCAAAAAATGTTTGTCGAGCTTGGAGGACTGAGAATCACAAGGCTCATCCGGCCATTCAATGCTAAGCTTCTCAGTAGCACGTGCTAGCACATCCACGAGCTCGGTGTAGGCTCCAGAGGGCCGCGCTTCCTAGCCGCTGGGCGGGAGAGCGTCGACCGTGGAAATCCTCAGAATCAGACGCCGCGGTGAATAAAACATCCACCAGTCGAAAGGAGACGACGTTGCGTGCCTCTGGACTGGGGTATAAATAATCGTGAAGAACCTCCACCAGAGAATCGGCGCGGCGCACGCCGATTCTCTGCTCACTTTCTAATGCCTCAAGCTCGACGTCCGATCCCCAGGCCTCGGCTTCATGAAGGGCGTGGGCCTTGTCATTAACAGCAGCGGCGGGGGAGAATTCTCACAAGACTTGAAGCTAGAAGCGCCAAAGATAGCCTCGCGAGCATGTGCTATGCCAAGACATTTCACACAATTACCGTGCGGGTCGTCGCTTGCAATGAAGCGAGAGCATGGAGGCAGGCAACGACGCAAATCCATGGTGCTTCACCGAGAGGAGAACGAAGTTCCACAGAGTGCGGTCGCTGAAGCGTCTATACGGGTTCAGTCAATCGGCACCGCCCTGAGGGCGTTCCCATTGCGTCATCGCTAAGCAGCGTCGAGTGAACCTATGAAAGAGAACCACAATTAAAAACACTGCTGTTGTTAGTTACATCCAAACGGGCCCCAAGAATTAAAGGTCCCTCCAGAAGCCAGTAAAGTGAGTACGGGTCTTCGGGCTTCTGAATGTGAAATAGACTCCAAACTTTAAAAAGATTCTTATAAAAAGGTGGAAAACACTCGGGAAGTTTTGGTTTACCATTATTCCATTTACCAATCAAAAGTGTTTCACATTTCTTCCAATTCACCTTTGCCGAAGATACAAGAGTAAAATCATTAATCAAATTAAATAAAATTTGTACATCTTTTTGTCTACTAACAAAAAACATTACATCATCAGCATAAGCAGATAAATATCTCTTTTTTTTTTTTTTGTACAGTTGGGCAAATGTAAACCATAAATGTTTTCCCTTATTTGTTGTAATAAAGGCTCAATGGACAAAGAGTACAACATCCCAGATAAAGAGCACCCTTGTCTTACACCTCTTTTAACCTGAAATGGAGCACATACACCGCCATTTATCTTCAATACACTTTCAATATCACTATAGAGTACCTGGACCTTCTTGATAAAATCTTGTTTAAAACCAAAAGCTTCTAAAGAGTTCCACAAATACGCTGATTTCACGCAGCCGTTATTTTGAAATCGAAAGCGAGGCTCCGGTGGGAAGAAAACCGGAAGTGTTGCCTTTAATCAGAGGAGAGTCATGAATGCGATGGCGCATTGTTGTGTTTAATGATGTTGTGTCAATTCTAAAAATGTACATACATTTCTTTCATACTTTAGACTATATACAGTGAAATTCATTTATAAATAAAATACTATTTTTATATATAATTCAGAATGTAAAAAAAGAAGTAGGAATGAACTATATACATATCCTATATTGGATATTAACATCCAATAGTGTAAATCTCGGCAGCAGCTTCAGGTTGGTAATCCAAGGCATTGTTGTTCATCTTTATTTCCGGGGTTCTTCCCACCGGAGCCTCACTTTCGATTTCAAAATGGCGGCTGCGTGAAATCAGCGTATAGGGGTGCTCAACCCTATCAAAAGGCTTCTCCTGATCCAGGGAAATCAGTCCAAAATCCAAATTTAGCAATTTTGACATCTCTAATGCATCAGAACTGGAGAACTGCTGTCAACAACTGATCTGAGAGGAACACAGTAGGACTGGTCTGGATGTATTACTCGTCTTATTACTCCAGCCAATCTATTTGCCAAAACCTTTGAGAGCAGTTTGTAATCACAACAAAGAAGTGATACAGGGCGCCAGTTCTTGATGTCTGTCAAATCCCATTTCTTCTGTATTAGCGTGATCACTGCTCTCCTGGAGCTCAACAGTAACATGCCTTTTGACAGACTATCGCTCAGCACTTGAAACAAGTCTGTTCCCAACTCTGCCCAAAAACACTTGTAAAAGTAAATTGGGAGACCGTCAATCCCAGGAGCCTTCCCAGATCCCATGCCTTGAAGGGCTTTATGTAGCTCTCCCAGACTGAGCACACCTGGAAGATCTACATTACCCTCCTCAGACATTTGTGGTCGGGATTTCAAGAAAGCGCTGTCCTCATCACCCTCCGTTACATACTCACTTCTATAAAGACTTTTGTAAAGACCAGCTGATCTGTTCCAGATATCGCTGGGATTTAGCCAAACTTGGCCGTCTTCAGACCACAGAGCTTTAGTCAATCTCTTCTGCCCATTTTATTTCTCTAAACCGAAATGTTTTTTTTTGACGCTGCATCCATATGAGTTATGCTTAGAAATCTAGGTCTGACCCACTGTGGTGTTCGCTCTGTAGCCCTGAGCGCAGTAAAGCCACCGCAGCTTCTCTACTCGTGCTCTGTACCCTTCTGGACAGTTACGGATCAGAGGCCCTGCTTTTCCACAACCAAACAGGCACTTTTAGCAGTAGTAACAAAGATGATGTAATCAAAATCATCAAACCTAAAACTAAGTGAAAGATCCAATTCCTCATCATCCTGAACTATCATGTATGCAAATCTCCTGAAGGACACAATAGTTGGACGTAGTTTCACGGTTGACGTCACAGGAAAATTCGAAGTGTGTAGTGCGCATGTCAGGGTCAGAACGTTCCATCGTGTGTTAACCAGATCATTTCTCGTCAAAATGCCTACTTGTTGTGTCGTGGACTGTGCAAATCGCACCAGTTGTGGAGTCAAGTTTTTCAGGATTCCTGCAGGATCTCATCCTTTTAAAAAAACAAATAGACGACATCTGTGGCCACAAGCTATTAAATGGGCAGACTGGGACAATGCTACGATCAAAGAGGCTTGTGTTCGTAGTGCTCACTTCATATCAGGTAAAGTCATCCTTTATCATCCCCATTAAACTCGAAAGCCTGGATTGCTTGAACAGTTTTCTGTACACTAGCCTATAATGCTAAGCTATGCTGGTTAATAGTTTTTTTTAAATGTCATGGACCTGTGTCATGCTACAGACGCAGCCAGCTGCTTGCAGTTAGCCGCAGGCTAGTGCCAACTTTGTGACAACAACATTTGTTTAACCCTCTGAGGTCGGCAAACGCGCCGAAGCGTTTTGCTGGATTTTTTTCACATAGCAGCAACATAAACTTAAAAAAATCCGTAATTTATGGTCATATAAATAAAATAAATACATGATTATTAACTATAGAGGGTCTTCTTTTTTTTGTGTACACTCACATTAACATCAAAACCTTGTTTTTATTTTTAAATAAATAAAATAAACAAGGTGCGCTTTCAGCTCACTCTGTCTCCGCAAAAATCTTTCTGAAACAAGTCTGGAAAATGAACTGAAACTCAGCTAATACTTATCACACAACCATGAAACATGCGTCTAAAGAAAGCTTTACATTTCTACTTTTAAATAAAACAATTCACATTCAAAACAAATATTCTCATGCAATGTAATCTGTATGAAACTAAAGAGAAGTACAGTTTCTCCCGTCTCATCTAATTATCTGTAATGAGTTCACACCCACTCGCAGAGCGCGCTATTCATAAGATAATGTGCTGAGGTGATCTATGCAAAATAGGTAAACGCCCCCTGAAATGCCTTAAAATCAGCAAGTTTCATTCATTCTCTTTCCTGCACCATTGGAAGATGGCACGAAGCGTTCACATTTTCCTCAGAAGAAGAGCGGGACTCTGACGACAAACGTTTTGCCGTGGATAATATTTCGGATGAGTAAGTCTTTTTAAATTTACTTGCATTAGTTGACAAGCTGTTTTATATAAACGTCTGTTCTCTTACGAGAGGTCTCTCGTACTGCGTAAGTATCTTACGCTAGGGGAAAATCCCTTTTCCGCGAGATATTGAAGCCAAAAAATTATCCGTAATTTGTATTATTGTTGCGGCAGCATACAGACATAGGCAAGACAGCTCGCGTGCCTATTGGCTGTTCTGCGGCAACTGCAGCAGCCTATCGAGCAAGGCCTAGCGTGACGTCAGACCCAATGAGGGTGCTTCGCGCCCACTGTGTCACGTCCCGCCGAAACGGGCGTGGCTTAGGCCTATAAATCCGGCTCGCAGGCAGCTGATATCTGATTTTTCATCTCTTCAGCGAAGCTCTCGCATCGCTGGATCCGGAGAGAAGCCGCGCCGTCTGAAGGAGCCTTTCAGCGGGACGAGTCGACACTCTGAAGCCGCTGGCCGCGCCGCCTTCAGTCGCCTTCCTGCTGCGCTATCCGGCGTTATATCCTTTCTCTGCTTCTGTGTTTTGTGTATGTGTGTGTGCTCGCTGCCGCGACACACATTCTCATTGCACTAAAAGAGCCCGGCGTCTTTTTCAAGACGCCCCTTTCCTGAGGACACGCAGCTCTCGCGCTCGCTGACGGCGACTGCCCTCACTGCGAGCTAGTTACTGCCTATGGTGACTCTGAGGACTCACCTGGCATCCTTCTCCGAGACTGCTCCTCCGCCCCCCCCCCCCCCAACCCGCAAAGCTCGCCGGTTCGCCCGCTTGCCTTGCCTGCTTGGGGGATGATACCTGCTCTCCCTCTGTTCGAGCCGCGCAAACCGCGCCGTTCACAGGGGATGTCAGGAGCAGACGGTCACGGGGCTAGCTTTCTCTCTCCCTCTGTTCGAGCCGCGCAAACTGCGCCGTTCACAAGGGAGGCTGGAAGCGGACGGTCGGGGTTAGTTTTTCTTTACGTACAAGAAAGCTACCCTGCCCCTGCGCCCCATTCACGCGTCACTCACCGGCGAAAGGAGAAAAAAGTGTTTATAGTCCCGCCGAGGCTGGACTGACCTGAATTTCTCACACATTTCTCAGTTCCCTGATCAGGCGACTGGAAATATCAATATTGCAGCAAACGAGCCTGTTATAATACATGCACGCCTGCAAGCAAACGCCGAAGAAAACATGTTGACGCTCTTATATGCTCGTGCATCTGAAAGCCTTTGTGTTCCCCCCTGTGGCTCAGTGGCGGAATCTTTGGTTTTTCGCACGAGAGACCGGTGTTCGAATCCCGGTCTAACGGCAGATAAATTATGCCTCCAATGCTTCGCTCTGTCAGTTCCCTGAAAGGCGACTGCAGATGTGTATTTTGCAGCCAACGAGCGCGTTGTACAACCCGCTCGCCTGCACCCAAACACCGTTTCTATGGTTTCCGTGCGTAACTGGCAAAAGGAGAAAAGAGTGTGTTTCTAGTCCAGCTGTGGCTGGACCAACCTCAATTTCTCACACATTTCTCTGGAAATGTCAATATTGCAGTGGACGAGCCTGTTGTAATACACGCACGCCTGCAAACAAACGCCAGCATGTTGACGCTCTCTGTTTCTATGGCAACTTCTCGCTCGTTCAGTTCCAGTAAATGCGACTGTTCCAGTGTATTCTGCAGTAAACAAGTCGGCGACACAGCCCTCTTGCCTGCACACAAACGCCGCTTTACGGCTACCCAGATAAATCCCATAAGAGTGTATTTTCTGGTGTCCCGGCCACGGCCTATGGTGTTATGAGTGTAGACAAAATGCCCACTGCCCAGTGCTCATTCCTACACACAAACACAGCCCGTCACACAGGGCTCACGCACATGAAATCGACCCAGATCGATTGCGCATTAAACATGGTAAATGTGCCCACTGCCCAGTGCCCACAAACACTACGTTCTGCATGTCTCAAGGTTTCTGTAAAAACGAAACCAACGTGCATTCGCTCTGCTCAGGCGGACAATGCTCTCAGTGTTGTAAATGTGCCCGCTATCCCGCGCCCACATTCACACATAGATTATGACAGGTCTTACGGGACTCGCCCAGCCCTCCCCCTCTCGGTTGACCACCGCAGAGGAGTCGAGCGCGGGCAATCTGCCCGCTGTTATCAGCGCGCCCCCTGCCTCAAATGTCATAAGCGCGACGCTTATGTTGCAGCACACCGAAGCCCCTCTGTCGCTGAGCGACCAGAGCATGCTTCGCATTCAACCCCTAGCCATTCATGCAAACGCATGGGCAAGGCTACCCGGGGTTTCAAAGTGGGTGCTAGACATTATAGAAAGAGGCTATTCGCTACAGTTTCGCCGACGCCCTCGCCGCTATGCGACGCGCGTCGAAACCACGGTAAAAACAGAAGTAGCACACCTACTTCGAGCTGAAATTTCGAAACTGTTGAGCAAAGGGGCCATAGAGCCCTTATCTCAAGCTCAGAGCGAAGGAGGGCTATACAGCAGATACTCCCTTGTACCGAAAAAAGACGGGGGTCTCAGACCCATACTAGATCTAAGGCAACTGAACAGAGTGCTTGCGAAGAGACAGTTCAGAATGCTCACGACCAGAAAAATCCTCGTGCAGATTCGCCGAGGAGATTGGTTTGTGTCAATAGATCTGAAAGACGCGTATTTTCAAATACAGATAGCGTCACGTCACAGGCGATATTTGAGATTCGCCTTCGAGGGCCAGGCATATCAGTACACAGTCCTACCGTTCGGCTTGTCCCTAGCACCCCGTACATTTACGATGTGCATGGACGCAGCGCTCGCACCCCTCAGACTACAGGGCATGCGAGTATTGAACTACTTGGACGATTGGCTGATTCTAGCTCAATCTCACTCAGTGCTCATAGAGCACAGGACCATTTTACTCGATCACCTCGAGAATCTGGGTCTCAGAGTCAATTGGGCGAAGAGTTCTCTGTCCCCCAGGCAGATAATATCTTTTCTGGGCACAGAACTGGACTCGCTGTCTATGATATCGCGACTGTCACCACAGCGCGTACTGGACGTTCAGCGCGCAGCGAGCTCTTTCCGCTGCGGTGCATCTGTCCCACTCAAGAAATTTCAGAGGATGCTAGGTCTCATGGCCTCAGCATCATCAGTACTTCAGCTGGGCTTGCTTCGCATGCGCCCGCTACAGTTCTGGCTGAAAGCGCGAGTGCCGCGCCAAGCGTGGGCTTCCGGTCTGCTTCGTCTCAAGGTCAATCAGAAATGCATCGCAGCTCTGAAACCTTGGAAAGAAAACGACTGGTACCAATCAGGTGTAAGCCTGGGGACTTCCTCGAGTGTGAAGGTAGTGTCTACGGACGCATCCACCTCGGGATGGGGAGCGCTGCTCGAGGGCAGACCGTTCTTCGGCCAATGGTCAGAACGGGAGAAGCTTCTAAACTGCCTCGAAATGCTGGCAGTAGACAAAGCGCTGACGCGTTTTTGTCCCCAAATACGAGGACACCACGTCCTGGTCCGCTCGGACAACATGTCAGTGGTGTCCTACGTAAATCGCCAGGGCGGCCTCAGGTCCCGAAACCTGCACAGGCTGACAGAACGCCTCCTGGTGTGGGCTCAGCGCAACCTGCTCTCACTGAGAGCAGCGCATGTGCCAGGGCTCTTAAACGTAGGACCGGACAGACTGTCCAGGAACAATGTTCCGACAGGCGAGTGGTCTCTATACCCACAGACAGTCCAGCTGCTGTGGAAGAAATTCGGCAGAGCGGAAGTAGACCTGTTCGCGTCTCAAGAAAAAGCTCACTGTCTGGAATTTTTTCTCCAAGAGCAGGGACGCGCTGGCTCATGTATGGCCCCGCCGCCCGCTCTATGCCTTTCCTCCCGTCTCTCTCCTGCCTCAGGTGATAGAACGGATCAGGGAAGAAGGATGCTCAGTGCTACTCGTAGCGCCGTTTTGGAAAAACCAACCCTGGTTCCCAGTTCTGATGCAGCTAGCGAGCACTGCCCCATGGCCAGTGTCAGTGAGGAGGGACCTCCTCTCTCAGGCCAAGGGCTCTATTTGGCATCCGTGCCCAGAGCCGTGGTCCCTTCATGTTTGGGCCATCAACGGGTACCCGCTGACCTCCCAAGTGGAGTGTTAAACACGATCACGCAGGCTAGAGCTCCGTCTATGCGACGTCTCTATTCCTCGAAATGGTCAGTGTTCTCCAGCTGGTGCACAGCTCGTGGCGTGTCGCCCCCAGACTGTGGGGTGACGGAGGTTCTCTCCTTCCTACAAGAGCTGTTGGACAGGGGCAGGTCCCCTCCCACGCTCAAAGTTTATGTGGCGGCCATAGCAGCGTTCTCAAAAACAACGCTTGGTCAGTCAATAGGAAGGAACGATTTAGTCATCCGCTTCCTTAGAGGAGCTAAGAGACTGAATCCTCCCAGACCTCCCTCAGTCCCTGTATGGGACCTTTCTACGGTACTGGAAGCCATGAAAGGTGACCCATTCGAGCCTTTACAGACGATTGATCTTAAACACCTGTCTTTCAAGACAGTGTTTCTTCTGGCTCTCGCTTCAGTGAAGCGCATAGGGGACTTACACGCGCTCTCAGTAAGCGCGACGTGCATGGAGTTTGGGCCTAATGACTCAAGAGTTATACTCAAACCTAGGCACGGTTATGTTCCAAAATCCCTCAACACACCGTTTAGGGCGCAGGTCATTTCCCTGTCAGCCCTACCGGTCTCTGACGAGGAAGGAGACGCGAGCTTCCTTTGCCCAGTCAGGGCATTAAGAGCTTATGTGTCTCGCTCCTCTGTCTTCAGACAGACGGAGCAGCTCTTTGTTTCGTTCAGCGGACGTTCCAAGGGACTAGCCGCGTCGAAACAGAGCCTATCCAGATGGATAGTTGACGCCATTGCGCTGGCGTACACTTCCAAGGGCATGCAGTGCCCGTTGGGAGTCAGAGCGCACTCCACGAGAAGCACGGCTTCATCGTGGGCCTGGTCAAGTGGGATTGCCTTGCAAGATATATGTATGACGGTAGGCTGGGCCTCCCCGTCTACATTTATAAGGTTTTATAACCTAGAGGTTCCCGCCTTACAGGCCAGGCTGTTGTCGGTCTAAATAAACCAGTACTGTCTGTTCTGATGCTATCGGTTCAGAATACTGTGTCCACTGAGCACTGCTCGCTGAGCACTGTTCGCTGATCGACCATAAAATTCTTATGGGCAAATGAATAAGACCCACAATTTTCCATCAGTTCAGGCCGTACTCCGCCCTGTCTGTATGATGTCATTTACGTCTGAGGGACGCTGCTATATGTGGAAGAGCGCGGTTCCGCCCCTCCCTGTGAGTTCCCTTGGTGATTGTGCACTATATGAACCCCGGTCTTTCGCCCTGGGTCTTTGGTGTCAGATCCCAGCACGCACGGCGTTTTATATTGAGTCCCCTAGCGTAAGATACTTACGCAGTACGAAAGACCTCTCGTAAGAGAACGTACTCGGTTACTAACGTAACCTCGGTTCTCTAGAAGAGGGAACGAGTACTGCGTATCTTGCCGTGCATGCACACGCTCTGGTTCGCTTCGGCGATGAAAAACCAGATATCAGCTGCCTGCGAGCCGGATTTATAAGCCTAAGCCACGCCCGTTTCGGCGGGACGTGACGCAGTGGGCGCGAAGCACCCTCATTGGGTCTGACGTCACGCTAGGCCTCGCTCGATAGGCTGCTGCAGTTTCCGCAGAACAGCCAATAGGCACGCGAGCTGTCTTGCCTATGTCTGTATGCTGCCGCAACGCGTTTTACAATAATACAAATTAAGGATAATTTTTGGGCTTCAATATCTCGCGGAAAAGGTATTTTCCCCTAGCGTAAGATACTTACGCAGTACTCGTTCCCTCTTCTAGAGAGAACCGAGGTTACGTTAGTAACTGAGTACGTTTTCTTTCGTTTTTAATAGTTTTGTTTAAAATAACACATTTCGAGCTTTCTACATATTTCTCTGGTATTTTAGGCAAAGCTTATGATCTTATGTTTGGGTTCATTTATGAGGCAAGCTCCAGTTAAAATGCCGACACGGAGCTCTATTGCCTGCTATTTTAAATTCTTATGTATTAAATACAGGCAATTGGTTGATGAAATAACAATTAAAATTAAGATACAATTAATACAAAATGAAATTCACTTTAAAGAGTAGGCCTGTTTAAACTTTTCATGATTTTTATGCACTTTTCATGCATAACTTATTTGCACAAACGCGTTTCGGCGCGTGCCTTCAGAAGACTTTATACAGCATAGCCTAGACTTGCTGTATAATATGTACAACGATGTTTAGATCATAGGCCTGTATGAAAGTTAGAATTTTGAAATTAATTTAGAAAATATTATGTATGTTTAGATTATATTTTGACTAGTGTTTATGCTGCCTCATTATCATCAACGAAGAGTGCTTGCAAATATCTATTGCAAATGTGTGTATGTGCTGAAATGTGTAAATATGCCCAGCTGATGAATTGCAAATGTGTTAATGTTTGCATTGTGCTATCTCCGTAATGGCCCATTGACACGCAATATATATGCCTACAGCACGTGTCTACAATTATTCGCATCGGTTATTCATATAGACTAATGGTAGGCTAATATACTTTGAAATATTTATAATAGTTTTCAACTTTAAAAAAAAAAAGGAATGTAGCTGCATCTCCTTCATCTGCAACTCGGAGGGCGCGCAGAAACACAGTCGAACATCAGAAAGAGTAAGTACATATTTACCCATGTTCGTTCAATTTTGTTTATATAGCCTACTTAATACAATATGAGCCTGTATGACTTTATTTATTTTTGGAGGTTGGTTGATAATGTTACATATTTTTTCTTTGTGTTATCTTATCAGCATGCTGATGCCCATCAGTTATGCATGTGCTGGAATAGTACTCTAAAATATATGATAATAATAGTTTTCACCTTTTTTTGAAAGGAATGATGTAGGTTCTGCAACTCGCACTAAGAGGGCACGCAGCAACACAGACAGAAATCAGAAAGAGTAAGTACATATTTACCCACTATTTTATCGGTGTTAGAACTGATGTTGTTTTATCAACATGCTGACTGTCCATCAGTTATGCATGTGCTGGCATAGTACTTTGTTCAACCTTTATTAATATTAATATTATTATTTTTATAGGAATGTGGTAGCATCACTCTCAACCTCACCTGCAACTCGCACTGGGGTCGTTCAGTTTTGAGAACAACTGAAAAGTAAGTACACTTATTCCCTTTCTTTCAGATATTAGTATAATTCTGTTTACATATTCTGGTTTTACATAGTCCATACAAACATTATGTGTCTGTATGGCTTTGCATCTGGTCAATGTTACTTTTAATGATTGAAATGCAGTTGTTATATTTTGTGTAATAAACATGCTCACAGTTGTTTGTTTGTTTTACAGCTATAAAGGTGATGGTGATCATCAGACGCCTGTTGCAAAGAGGGCCAAGACAAACATTCAGACAAGCAACAAGCAGTCTACTCTGTCATGGAAAACAGAGACTGACATTGATATGGTTCCACAGACTCTGAGATTCCTGCCTGCACGGAAACCTGGCCCACAGCTGAGTCCTGCTGATGCACACACTCCTCTGAGTCTCTTCAAAATGTTTTTTTCTGAGAATGCAGTGTCAACTGAACATTTGAGAAGAACATTTGCACAGTTGGTCGCAAGATCTGTGTGCTTTGCAAAGGACAGCTTGGTAAAAGGCAGGACACACCTTGGAAATGCCAGGCATGTAATGTTCACTTGTGTCTTCAGTTGAACAGGAACTGTTTTCAAAAATGGCACCAAGACATGTAACTATATTCTATCTGCCTTTATTTTAGTTTATTTTGCTCATTTTGCATTATTTTGCTTTATTTTGCTTAGAGCCCGCATCAACGGGGCATAAGCATTTACTGTGATATACCTGCAAATTTAGAACATTTAGTTCCTCCACATAAGAGGAATTACAATAAAACAGTGAAAAACTCCTCTACTTTGTCTAGGCTGCCTCACTTGATGGGCCATTAGACATTGGGGGAGTGTCTGTCACACCCCTGGTCTGAATCTCATTAATATTGATGGGCCATTACCCCTCCCACGCATAAACCTCTTCTGACAAAAAAACTGTTTTACAAAGTTAAAATCAATGTATTGTTTTATGAAAACGATTAGGCAGGATATTTTTCACATGATTTTGAAGCCAGAACTCGAAGCGACAACATACATTAGTCAAAAGTCTTGTGGACACATATTTAGTATGTGTTTTGTGGTCTTATTTCAGCAACTTTCATTTAAATTTTTTCAAATAACCACGCATAAACATTATTCTCTTAAAAATTCAAACATATAAATGCATGTTTTTCACATATTATGGTAGCCCTGTTTGTGCTATATAGAGTGAATTTACACCTTTGCCATTAACATGTTTATAAACAACTTAAAAAAAGCACAGAGCATGTCAGAGCATGTCAGAACACCTCCAGGGCCCAGAAAATCCCTCAGACCCCAGAGGGTTAACAGCTGTGCGTGGGCCGAGTGGTCGAGATAAACGTCATCACGTTGTGTGCGTGGTGGCTTCTGGGACAAACCATATATGGAAGATCAACTTCCGTCACCTTCCGTCACGTTTGTCTGCGGGCTGCAGCTGGACCCTTCTCGTTTATTTACAGCCTTACAGGGGTCAGTTTAGCCCAGTGGCAGAAACTACACTGCCCACTGGTGGACACTACTGGTACCTGTGAGGAGTGATGTGCCCATGTTTACACCACAATTCCAATAAAACCAAACTCAATACAAACAACATACGAACAACAAAATATAAGGAAATAATTAGTTTCAACAATTACTAAGATCAACCCAGGGTGGGTTAAGCGGGCATTTACAATAACAATAAATCTAAATTGAACGTTAAAAAGCAAACAACAGCAGATCTGTGATCTATTGGCAGGTACACACACAGCACTCCTCCTTTGCTTTGTTACATCCTTTCTTGCAGGCTAAAATCAACGTACATAATACAGACTTGGAAACTGTCAGCTGATAGTTATCAGTCAGTTTGGACGGATCATCTTCTCCAAACCTGCATGGAAACAGTCAGTGTGACGTTTCAGCTGCTCTGAGACAGTGAGAGACAGCCGACGGCTCTCAGAGGAGAAGTCATGAGAAAAAACATGGACGTGATAAACACAGCTGTAGCTTCCTTGGTGGGCGGACTCTGCAGCAGGAAACAGGAAGTGGGCAGAGTGATTGACAGCTGTGTGATGTGATGGAGGAGGTGAAGGCGAGCTCGAAGGAGCCTCTGGGTACTGTGGCTGGATGGAGCAGCTGATGTTGAAGGTGGAGCCCCTGGACACCTGAAACCCCTGCTGCTGGGCCTCGGAGACCCCGTCCATGGAGGAGGACACAGAGACCAGCAGGTCTGTAAACACACAGATGATGAAAGGTCAGATTCACCCCTGAGAAAGGAAGTGATGTCACAGGTATGACACGGGTAACAAACATGGAGCAGAGCGATGACAGACTGTAAGAGGAGGGACTGGATCCACCTGGTGGGAAACACAGAGACAGACAAACAGACAGGTTCCTCCAGGTGTGTCCTGTCAGGTGAAGCTTCCAGAAACAAGCCCACCTCTCTACACTTTAGGAGGTCATTGCCCTGGAGAACTTTACAGTTCAGTCCAATGGAAACCACTGAGACACTGAGACAGAGGAGAGGACACACTGGAGACATTACTGTCGTAGATGATGTCATAGATGATGTCACTGACGGGCTTACCTGAACAGGTAGTGAGTGTTCCTGCACAGCGACTGGCTCCTCCCACCAACCTGACATCATCAGGCTCTGAACAGAAACAAGAGAGTCATCAGTAAAGAAGTGAATTCAAGAGACTTGACTGCTGATTCTGCTTCTGTGATTCTTTCTTTCTCTTTTCTTTCTCTCTTTACCTGTTGAGGTGTGTTGTCCTTCCGCCTGGAGTCCTGTGACTGGACAGAAAAAGCACTCGGGTGCAGATGACCAGCAAAATGCACTATCCTACCTGATAAAGATTCCCAGAGGAATACTCATTAATCCGTTGTCAAGAGTCACTTGCTTTAAGAGAAACAGGCCCTGTCCCAAACAGGGGAAGTAAAGGTAATTGTTTTCTTCTAGAGAGTAATGTTTTGATAAATGCCACACAGTATGTCATGTGCAGCTGGATGGTTTCTTCATTGTTTTGTTGTTGAAAATGTCAGGGAGCCTTGCCTTTCAAGCACTAACAATAATAAGGTCAGCCCTGCAAACTTGAAATGATCGAAAAAGGCTGTTTTGTACATGAACACATTCTCTGGTTTCTCTAGTGGAAGGAAAGTGTCAAATTTATAAATTAGCACAAAAAGGAAACACTTTTAAACCATTACTGCGTAAAAGATTTAAAACCACCTTTTGCACTGTGACCATTTTTTTTGTATCAAGCATCCACTCACATCAACTAATACTCATTATCATGTTTGCTGCTTAATGTGTTGCAACCGAATTTCCAATCACGTTACACCGTGGGGCTTGCCTTTGTCTCTGTGAAAACATCCTGAGAGTTTCATCATGTGGTCACAAGGGGCAGCGTCCTGCCTGCATTAGGAGACAGACTGGGTAATAGCTCTCTCCCCACACTATTTAAAAGCCCTATTGCAGTGGTGAGGAGAACATCCTGCTCAGCATCACACAAATACAGTAAGGCCCAATCACAATTCTATTTTATACCCCTTTGCCTACCCCTAACCCTTACCCCTTGCCCCTTGAAACAGAGTGGCAAGGCGTAGGGGTGAAAATATTCCCCTAAGAAATGGGACACCACTACTACACCGTTACACGTCATTATACGTCGTTGCTAGCGCCTACGTCACAGGAGATGCGCCAATGTTTATCACAAACTTCCAAGATGCTGTCGTCAGCTGTAGTCTTGCGTGAGTTACAGCTATTTTTTTGCATTTTTCTTCTGAAGTTCGCAGAAAACAACGGAGATGACGATATCTTCGACGCCTAATGCGTTTCCTGCGTTCACACCAAACACGAATAGAGTGTCTGGCGCGAGTGATTTCAATGTTAAGATGCGTTTATGCACGTCTGGAAGTCTTGCGGCGCGAATGAGGCGTAAGTTACAGCGCGTCACAGTGGACGCGAATTCGCCTCAATCGAGCGTCCACTTCACTTCAAACTTTTGCTTTTTACACGCGTCATATTGTTAGCGAACTTTAACGATTTTTTTGCAACCGTTTCTTTGAAGAACATGACCGTAAATATGATCACAAGATTGAATGCGACATAAAGAAAATGATTATTGGCAGTCATTTCGTTTGAAGTGTGGTCCAGAAAAATCTTCGTTTCAAGGGCTATCTGGCCCTTCCCCTTACCCCTACCCCTCCAACCAAAAGAGAATCGAGACAACCCTACCCCTTCACGGGAATGCGCAAAATGGAGGGGTAGGGCCAAGGGGTAGGGGCAAGGGGTGAATTGGGATTGGGCCTAAGTACATCATGTCTTCAACTTTTTTCATTTTTTATTCAGTTTTTAACAAAACTATGAGGTAAAATATTAGGTATTCGTTAATACTGATGCATCAATGTTTACTATAAGAAGTATTTCACTGTCGTAGCTGCTCAAGGTGGCGCTAGTTTTAACTCTTTCTGTACAGTCAGCTTGTTTAGTCCAGTGGTTTCCAACTTCCAAAGGGTCACAAAAAAATCTGAAGGGAAGAAGAAAAAAACAAAAAAATTCTGATACACAATTGTGTATAGCATCATAATTTTTGCTTTGATTTGGAATAAAATATTGATCATTTTGCTTCTTTGTGCATTAAACCGTAATTTAAATGAACCCCACCGAAATGTGACAAGGAGCTCCAACTAGACACAAAGGTTGGAAGCCACTATCTTAATCTTTAACAATGTGTTATATTTATAAGCTCATTTATTTTATTTTTTTTAATAAATAACTGTCAAATAAATTAAGTGGTGTAAAAAGTAGAACATAAAGTAGCATACAATGAAAGTACCTTAATATTGCCTTACACACATACTTAGGTAGTGTACTTGAGTCATACTTGCCAACCTTGAGACCTCAGAATTAGGGAGATATTCAAAAGGAGTCATATTATATCACACACACAAACGTAAAGAATATAATTCATTTATTTGACACTTCAATTCCTTAAGGCCTTCTCATCAGGAGGTTAGACCCTAATTTGTACAATAACAACACTCCTCTACTGATGGTTGTATTTGAAGGTGCAATGCTTCGCAGCCAATAGCACAGCACTTGAAGGAGCGTAGCTATGAGCAGCACCTGTGAAATTCAATTTGCAGGAAAGTAGTGAGTTAAGCGTTGAATTGTCAATCCTTGTTCTATTCTCTGTCACTATCTTTCTAACCATTCTGAACACCCTCTCTGATGATGCATTGCTGTGTGGCACACACAAAAGTGCCTTCATTAATTGCACCAGATTCTGGAATCTTCCATCTCTCCCTAGCATAGCCCAAAACCTGTCGATCCTTGCTTCCTGAGGAAGATCTTCCCTGCCAAGCACCTGGTACTCCACTACTTCTTCCCTAAGGCTATCCAGGTCCAACCGCAGCTGTATATTATAAAAAAACACAAGTCCCACCCCAAAAAAACACAAGTCCCACCCCAAAAAAACAAGTCCCACCCCAAAAAACAAGTCCCACCCAAGTCCAACCCCAAAAAAACACAAGTCCCACCCAAGTCCCACCCCAAAAAAACACAAGTCCCACCCCAAAAAACAAGTCCCACCCCAAAAAAACACAAGTCGCACCCAAGTCCTACCCCAAAAAAACACAAGTCCCACCCCAAAAAAACAAGTCCCACCCCAAAAAAACACAAGTCCCACCCCAAAAAAAACAACTCCCACCCCAAAAAAAACACAAGTCCCACCCAAGTCCCACCCCAAAAAACACAAGTCCCACCCCAAAAAAACACAAGTCCCACCCAAGTCCCACCCCAAAAAAACACAAGTCCCACCCCAAAAAAACAAGTCCCACCCCAAACAACACAAGTGGGTCATCATCCCACCCCAAAAAAACACAAGTCCCACCCCAAAAAAACACAAGTCCCACCCCAAAAAAACACAAGTCCCACCCAAGTCCCACCCCAAAAAAACAAGTCCCACCCCAAAAAAACACAAGTCCCACCCAAGTCCCACCCCAAAAAAACACAAGTCCCACCCCAAAAAAACACAAGTCCCACCCAAGTCCCACCCCAAAAAAACACAAGTCCCACCCCAAAAAAACCAGTCCCACCCCAAAAAAACACAAGTCCCACCCAAGTCCCACCCCAAAAAAACACAAGTCCCACCCATTATAGGCTAATGTTATTTTTTTTATTTAATCAATGTTGATTATGAAAGTGAGCATATGCAGCATGAGAAAGATAAAGATACATCATGAGATGCAACATTTGACTGGAGACATGGAGTGGGTAAGACATGATTTTGACCACTTCATTGAGTTTTGTTTTGTAGAAAGACTATTTTTAAAAGATTTTCGTTTTGTATAAATTGTATCTTAATTTTGATCAATGTTTTATCAACCAATTGCCTGTATTTAATAAATAAGAAGCAAATATATAGCAGACAATGTAATAAGGCGCCGGCACAATCACTTGCATTGCACGTGAACTGGAGGGTGGCGAAACTCAGCTTGTGCCTCACAGATTTGAGAAATATAGGCTATCTATTATAGAAAGCTTGAAATGTCTACTTTTAAACGAAACTATTCAAAAAGAAAACAAATAGGCTAGCCTACTCTCTGATTATGTAATCTATATGAAATGTGCATTTCACATGCATTTCTCTCTAGCGTTCATGGCGAGTCCGCATCGCCAACTTCATCTTTGCAGTGACACAGAAAACACCAGTTTATTAATAAACAATTAAATGTCTCCTTGCTATTTTTGACACATTCATACTTTTGCCGGTTCTTTGTGGCAATCTTTATGCGTGCGGCCCAAGCGGCAACCTCCCCGTCTCTCTCTTGAAACCAACACGGAAGTGAGTTAAACTGCAATTCATTAACTGGCCGCTTGGCCTGGCTGCAGAAGTGAGTCAAATCTGTATCTCCCTCATGTTAAAATTGCTAACTTTACAGCAGAAAAAAACATGTTTACAGCCTGGATCTCTATGTGGCTTTGGTCTATACAGCTAATTTTGCCCTTCATAACAACTGTGAGGGGGGTGAATTTTTTTATAACTCGTCCGTTTAGTTGATTAATATTTAAATTTAAGGGTGTGGCCACTTGAGTGACAGATGGATTGCCGCTGTCAATGCTAGCCGTTTGTCTGCTGTTACTAGCCGTCACTTCACCTCAGCAAATGTTAGCTGCTGAACTTGCCTTCTCTGCAGTGTTTGTGCTTTTTTTCGGGATTATTTCATAAAATTTAATACTTGGGTACAAAGCCCACGTCTTTGGATTCCGTCGTTATCGTTTGAGAGAACAACCAGCGCTGTATTTCAGTTGTTTTCCTCTGTGAACATGGATGGATGTCTGACAATTTCTTTGCTTTTTGGGGTTCTCAAATTTAAAACGTCAATAAAGGCTCGTTCATTCTGCTATCATGGAACAGATGGATTATAATATGCTTATGTACTGTCAGATGAAATCATGCAGGCGTCGGCGCTTTCTCCGTCCGTGCATTAAATGCACATGAATGAGCGCGGATTTTCTAGCGCATTTACTTGCACTTCAAAGGCAATATATCTATGGTTTAACGGTTTAACCAATTTGAGAGGCGGCCAAAATCAGAATTTAAAATGGACTGAATACGCTCTCTACGAACTTGAGCGATGCCGCGCTGACGGACCATGAAAGAGTGACTGACATGTAACGTTATGCACATAAATCACTGTCACGCACAAACACTCTCGAAGTAATACACAGTCTCACTTGTAGCCATGTCTTTTAACTATTATAATATTTCGAAGGGCAAAAATAGGAACTTTTAATTGGCTTTACATCATCAGCTAACTCGATCACGTCGAGCTAGGTGATTTCAGATAGCCAGGCTCATATCTATGGCCAGGCTTCTTAGCTCCACTCACGCCCCGCCTGTTTGCCTATTTTCTGTTATCCGGGAGTGACGCAAGGCCAAGATGGCGACGGCCGGCTCCGCCCACTTTAGGCTTCAAAAATGCTCTTCAGAAACCTACGGGTGACGTCACGGACACTACGTCCATATTTTTTTACAGTCTATGGTGCGGCCATGCGCTTGAGTGCGGCTATATTATGTACACGCTCATTATCCTGTATATAGCCTATTTAAGTAATACAATTTATATAAAGGGGGGATTTGTCCACCAATGATTTAAATGAACAACTACTAGTCGACTAGAAAAAAACTTTAGTCGGAGGTAGCCCTTATTCCACATATTTTCGAACCAGCAGGCCATTCTGGGTTGAGCGAGCGACCCTGGGCGGAATTATGCAGGGATCGAGCGGAATATTCAGAAATGCGCTCTCCGCTCACGAGCTCTGATCGGAACAAAGCATGACAAATTCAAACTTTATTTCATTTTCTCCGTAGCTTGAACACTCACTACATTAGGCATAAGAGAGTTAGTTAACGCAG
>NC_138726.1:0-113462 GCF_965113295.1 Leuciscus leuciscus | reverse complement strand
CACACAGACACAGAGACACAGACACACAGAGACACAGACACAGACACAGACACAGACACAGACAC
The DNA here is from genome assembly GCF_965113295.1 of Leuciscus leuciscus. Lineage (NCBI taxonomy): Eukaryota > Metazoa > Chordata > Actinopteri > Cypriniformes > Leuciscidae > Leuciscus > Leuciscus leuciscus. Next base: position 113,397 of record NC_138726.1, on the reverse strand, counting down.
ACAGACACACACACACACACACACACACACACACACACACACACACACACACACACACACACACACACACACACACACACACACACACACACACACACACACACACACACACACACACACACACACACACACACACACACACACACACACACACACACACACACACACACACACACACACACACACACACACACACACACACACACACTCTCATGCGGGACGGGCACGTGTGTGTGAGACAGACAGACACCTGGGCAACACACACACACACGACGGGCATGCGTGTGTGAGACAGACAGACACCTGGGCAACACACACACACACACACACACACACACACACACACACACGACGGGGCATGCGTGTGTGTGTGTGTGTGTGTGTGTGTGTGAGACAGACAGACACCTGGGCAACACACACACACACACACACACACGACGGGCATGCATGTGTGTGTGTGTGAGACAGACAGACACCTGGGCAACACACACACACACACACACACACGACGGGCATGCGTTGTGTGTGAGACAGACAGACACCTGGGCAACACACACACACACACACACACGACGGGCATGCGTGTGTGTGAGACAGACAGACACCTGCGCAACACACACACACTCTCATGCGGGACGGGCACGTGTGTGTGTGTGAGACAGGACGGGTCTTACCTTGATGGTTTTGGCCTGCAGTTTGAGTCCGTTTAAAATATTTATGGCTTTTTCTGCATCTTTGGGCTCCACATAGTTCACAAACCCGTAACCCAGACTCTGACCTACACACACACACACACACACACACATTATGGATCTGAAGCTGACATGATGACATCAGCTCACTAGCTACAGGGTCATTCATCAGGTCATGTGACTGTTTGAACTCATTTATGTCAGTGACTCAAAGAGTATTTTTAGGCAAGGATTCATACTATCTTTCACAGATGAGTGCGTTCATATCATATCACGACATTTCAGGCAAAACCACGACGGTTATGGAGCAGTAAACACTAGCACTAGCCAAACTTACATTAGTGAAAACGTTTTTTGAGGCTCCTTGAAGACTCAGTCAGAACAAAGAAACAAATGAAAAGTAATAGGACAAATAAATATAATAGAACAAAGATGAAATAAATTAACAGTGCTTTAAAATGTTCCTGTAAGTCTAACAGTGGTACTGGCCTGGGGTGCCATCTGCTGGACGGGGCGCAAAATAAAAAATAAATAAATAAAAAGTTAATTAAATGTATGTATCTATTATGAAAGCTGCGCACACGCTGTACACTTTTACTGTGCACTGTCCACACACTGCTTGTATTTGTCCATTTCTTTTACAAGATTATACAATCCTAAAAAACGACTGAGTCACTCTGACAGGCAGCTGTCAAACTCACGCGCGTTGCTCAGCAACCAGGAGTGGCGCGAAAACATCTGACAGCTGGTTTTAGCGCTTTAAATGATGGCGTAAAAGTTGAACATGGACAGGTTACCACGGTAGTGGTAAAACTAAACTTTTTGTAGTTCTAAACTTTTCCTGGTTTAGATGAACACTATCTAAGGCTGCATCGAAAGGTAACTTTGCGTCTGCTGCCATGTTAGATCCATAGATATAAACAAACTGCTTCGGTGTGTCGCATAAAAAAAAAAAAGACTAAAAAAATATATATATTCAACGAGACAATAGATTTCTTATTCTATGGTACTACCTCCATTATATGGTGGTTATAAGTTTTGAGGTACAAAGCAGGGGTTTTATGTTCACGTTTGTTATAATTAAGGGTGTCACGATTTCGATTTTAAATCGAAATCGATCGAAATTAATGCTCAGTCTCGATTATCGAATCAAAAAATGGAATCGTCGATGCTGCCACGCCCCATATGTCACGTCAGCTCGGCTTGCCTGTAATAGGTAAAACTCCTTTTCTCGAGAATATTGAAGCCTTTATTTTAAAACGCATTGCAGCTGCACAGCGAGAGCATCATAGCTCGTATGAGCGAGCTGATTGGCTGTGCTGCGGCAACTGCACGAACCTATGGCGAGTAGGAGCGCTTGGCGCCCTGCCAACCTCGAGCGCGCCAATTTGGACGCGGCTGAAGTGTATGAAAAAACTCGCCAAAGGACTTTAGGTTTAAATCGACTGAAGCGAAGTACCTGATATGAGCGAAATAGCACGGCAAGGCAACGCAGTACTCGTTCCCTTATCTCTAAGGGAACCGAGGTTACGCAAGTAACCAAGTACCTTCCCTTACGAGAACGTTCTCTCGTACTGCGTTGCAAACGCTGTGGGAACCCAATTTAAAACGCTGTGCTATTCGCCTGTGACTGCTCTGAGGAGTCCAGGGAGCCCCGGGACTATAATAGGTTATATTGTTTAAGTTTCCAATTGACTGAAGATATAAGTTATTGTTACATTAAGTTGTTAATAAACGTTTTAAATTTGACAATGTAGTGTGTGGTACATTGCGAACAAAGGTCAGATATTATTATATTGCATAAAAGTCTAAAAATGGCATAGCTTGTGCTTTCAAAAAAAAAAAATCGAGAATCGAATCGAACCTTGACTTTAGAATCGAAAATGTAATCGAATCGAGGATTTGGAGAATCGTGACACCCTTAGTTATAATATTACATCATTTAATTAAGGTCCCGACGCTTCAGTTCAAACACACTGATCCCAGTTCATTTTACAGTTAGAAATTGCATGTCATTGTTTGCGCTGCGAGAAAGTGAAACTGAAAAGATTTAAAAAAATCAGCAGCTTAAACATTATTCATTATTCTCGCCTTGGGCACCAAATAACCTAGAGCCGGCCCTTAGATTGATTATTAATGACAGACGGCAGCAGGTTTATTAGGCTGCTGTCACTTTAAGAGCTGCACGAATACAGTACTGACGCACACACTTTATGATTTCTTATAGTCATGTTTGTGGTCTCTCTTATTTTGAAAATTGTATCGATTAGATGTTGCAGCTCTAGTCTTAAGTGAATGTAAACAGTTATATATATTATATATAACAAAATGCGTGTATCAGTATATTGGAGCCGTGCAGCTCCTAAAGTGACAGCAGCCTAATATTCCTGTTAATCACACAAAAGACATCATAATATTTATGCAATTTGTTTATTATATGTGTATAGTATGTTTTGTGTGTACTGTGAGTACTTTACTGTCTTATACTACTACTACTCACTGCTCTCGGCTGAGTAACGTTTGTAACTTTAACAAGGATTAATCTATATTTAATGTATGCGGTGTTAAAGCTGCGGTGTTAAAGCTGCGGTGCGGTGATAAAGCTGCGGTGCGGTGCGGTGTTAAAGCTGCGGTGCGGTGTTAAAGCTGCGGTGCGGTGTTAAAGCTGCGGTGCGGTGTTAAAGCTGCGGTGTTAAAGCTGCGGTGTTAAAGCTGCGGTGCGGTGTTAAAGCTGCGGTGCGGTGCGGTGTTAAAGCTGCGGTGTTAAAGCTGCGGTGCGGTGTTAAAGCTGCGGTGCGGTGATAAAGCTGCGGTGCGGTGCGGTGTTAAAGCTGCGGTGCGGTGCGGTGTTAAAGCTGCGGTGCGGTGCGGTGTTAAAGCTGCGGTGCGGTGTTAAAGCTGCGGTGCGGTGATAAAGCTGCGGTGCGGTGCGGTGTTAAAGCTGCGGTGCGGTGCGGTGTTAAAGCTGCGGTGCGGTGCGGTGTTAAAGCTGCGGTGCGGTGCGGTGTTAAAGCTGCGGTGCGGTGATAAAGCTGCGGTGCGGTGCGGTGTTAAAGCTGCGGTGCGGTGCGGTGTTAAAGCTGCGGTGCGGTGCGGTGTTAAAGCTGCGGTGCGGTGTTAAAGCTGCGGTGTTAAAGCTGCGGTGCGGTGTTAAAGCTGCGGTGCGGTGCGGTGTTAAAGCTGCGGTGCGGTGTTAAAGCTGCGGTGTTAAAGCTGCGGTGCGGTGCGGTGTTAAAGCTGCGGTGCGGTGCGGTGTTAAAGCTGCGGTGCGGTGCGGTGCGGTGATAAAGCTGCGGTGCGGTGATAAAGCTGCGGTGCGGTGCGGTGTTAAAGCTGCGGTGCGGTGCGGTGTTAAAGCTGCGGTGCGGTGCGGTGTTAAAGCTGCGGTGCGGTGCGGTGCGGTGATAAAGCTGCGGTGCGGTGCGGTGTTAAAGCTGCGGTGCGGTGCGGTGATAAAGCTGCGGTGCGGTGCGGTGTTAAAGCTGCGGTGCGGTGCGGTGTTAAAGCTGCGGTGCGGTGCGGTGATAAAGCTGCGCTGCGGTGTTAAAGCTGCGGTGCGGTGTTAAAGCTGCGGTGCGGTGATAAAGCTGCGGTGCGGTGCGGTGATAAAGCTGCGGTGCGGTGCGGTGATAAAGCTGCGGTGCGGTGCGGTGATAAAGCTGCGGTGCGGTGCGGTGTTAAAGCTGCGGTGCGGTGTTAAAGCTGCGGTGCGGTGTTAAAGCTGCGGTGCGGTGCGGTGATAAAGCTGCGGTGCGGTGTTAAAGCTGCGGTGCGGTGTTAAAGCTGCGGTGCGGTGCGGTGATAAAGCTGCGCTGCGGTGTTAAACCCAGCAAACACAGAACGTTCCCCTAACGTTCCCATATGGTTCCCATTTGGTTATTTTTTTGGGAACCAAATAAGAACGTTCTAGGAACGTTCTCTGTAGGTTATTTTTAGGTTTAATTTTTATAACCTAAAGAGAACGTTCTGGGAACGTTCCCTGCAGGTTGTTATTTAATAACCTAAAGAGAACCTTCACAGAACGTTCCCTGCAGGTTATTTTTAGGTTTTATTTTTATAACCTAAAGAGAACCTTCCCAGAACGTTCCCTGCAGGTTATTTTTAGGTTTAATTTTATAACCTAAAGAGAACGTTCTGGGAAGGTTCCCTGCAGGTTATTTTTAGGTTTAATTTTATAACCTAAAGAGAACCTTCACAGAAGATTCCCTGCAGGTTGTTATTTAATAACCTAAAGAGAACTTTCCCAGAACGTTTCCTGCAGGTTATTTTTAGGTTTTATTTTTATAACCTAAAGAGAACTTTCCCAGAACGTTCTCTGTAGGTTATTATTTTAATATCACTTAACAGGCAGATTACCAACTGACAACGTCGTCAGTACGGTCCCCTAAGGTTATAAGATAACCAACAACGTTCAGATCTATTCGCAATAACTTTTTATTAATGATATTTTAAATTATGTTATACATTTTAATTCTATATGTTTATTTAAATGCTGCGTGACTTTGAAGTGTTTTAATGCGCATGCGCGTAATCAAACACTGGAGCGCGCACGTGCGCTCCTCAGCAGATGGAAATCAGAAACGTCATCAACAACTGACAAACAACAAAACCCCCGTCTGTCGCTGTTGGTTTCACTGCTTTCAGGTAAGTTTAGTCAACAAAATCTCACAAATAATACACACAAACGTCCCTGACACATTTCTTACGTGTAATTGACACGCTTCTGTTGAATATTTACTTTAAAGAAATGGTTTTGTGTCTTTGAAAAAGTCCGTTAGCATCTAAGCTAACCGGTTTCAGAAGAGAACGTTAGGCCTAAGTTACGTTAAGTTAAGGTCTTATTTATGAAAGTTTGGGTTTTTAAACACATATTTAGTGTAGATAACAGTTTTTTATAGTTTTGCTGGTAATTTGTCAATGGGTGATTGGAAGTAAGCTAATTTATTTAACCTAAAAGAATGCACTGTATTGTTAACTTAATCAGTGACGTCACTTACCAATATTGCTAAAATGTGATTTCAGAATAGCGAGAGAGAAAAAAAATCCTCTACAACAAGGGGTGAGTTATTGTTTAATCATGATAATAATTCCATATGCATTTATTTCACAATATATTATCTTAAGATTTTTATATATTTATCTTTTCTGCATTTCACCTCTGTTCTAGCTTGGTTCCTTTTATTAAACCAATCCCATGTAATATTGTTGGCTCTGTGACAAATAGCTTGTTATGTTCCTAGATCATCATGCTGTGATGGCCTGCTGCACCCCCTGTCCAAGACAATCTCCATCTCCAATCAACCACCACCTCAAACATACAGTGCACTACTGTTCAAAGGTTTGGGGTCTGTAAGATTTATGCTTTTGAAATAAGTCTCACATTTTAAAATCATTAACCCCAGGGTTTTTCAGTGAGATTGTCCTTGAGAAGCCTGTAGGCTAAATAATCAGCTAAATAATAGGCGACTAATACAATATTATAATGGTCATAGTTATAATAATAATTCATTTAACTATTATGATAACATGATATCCTGATCATTAGTATATTTTATTTTATTTCTTTAGGTCTGTTTTGAATTATGTTGGCCAATGAGACTGACACCATACTGTCCAACTCAAAGGTATTTATGTATTTGTATGTTTTTTTTTATTGATCAATACTGAAATTCTTTGTACTTTTAAATGCTGAATGTGGTTCAGGGGGTCGACAACTTTAGGCAGTTATTTTTCACAGATATCTTGGGCAGCTGTGGCTCATACTCTTAGCCTTTACAAATGTTTGAATTGATATCCCCAATGCAATATCAGGGGGTAAATATATCATTAGAGTTCTTAAAGTTATGTCTTTACTCTTGTTACCAGATATAATCCCTATTGTTTGGCCCTGTGATTCTTCAGGACAAGACCTTGATGCCATCCATAGTCAGTAGATGAAGAAGGTGAGTTTAGCCAAATTCAGTTCTCTTTCCCTTTCTTTTGAGCTTAAACGGACACGTGCACGCAAAATGCGTGTCATTTATATTAGGTCTGCGCATTCGTCTTAAAGGGACAGTAGCCTAACGTACCCGCAGCTGTTTGTGTCGCCAATGGTGATCAAACATCAAAAGAGAAAATGACTTGTAGCTTTAGCAAAGATACATTTAATTAATTTATAGTTATTTTATTTTTACAGTGAAGACTTATTTTACATTTTGATAATTCAATTTCTGTACCTGATGTTTTCAGATTTAACTGAAAAACAATGCACTGCTTATTTCAACTGTATTTTTCTTCTATTGTATTTATCTATGCTTGTTATCTATTGTAATTTTCTATGCAGGTTCACTCCTCTACAAAATCCCCCCAATAGGGGTTATGCGGAGCGCCCAGCGGTCGAACCGGAAGAGGTCTAAGCATTTCTGCTTTTCACTTCTGTACACATCTGCAGCGGTAGGTGATCTCGGTTTACTGTTCATTTTCGCTTATTACACTAAAATTCTTATTTCTGTTTTAATTAAAATGTCACGAATGCTAAAATATCAGAAAAGGGAACATCCGAACAGCAGTTTTTGTTGTGTGCCGATCTGCTCTATGTCGGGGAAAATGAGTAGTACAGAAGTACAAATGGGTTCTGTACTCATAAAGTGACATCAACATTCGCGTCAGCAGTAGCATTCGCCATCAGGCAAATGTTATTTAAATAAACTCCTGATGTACTTACAAACTTTCCAATGCCTGGTTTAATGAGTACAGAACCTATTTGTACTACTGTAGAAGTTTGGTACCATTCTGGCCATTATTAGTGGGGTAATTTACCAGATACAAACCTGGAGCCGCGCATGCACTAAACCATACGGCTGATATCTCTAAATAAACTCTACATTTTTCAATATTGTGCAGCCCTAATATTGAGCATATCTTAAAGTGAACTTGGAATGATAATTTGTGATACCAGATGAGATGTATGTATGATAGATTTTGAACTGTAATATTTTTAATTTTTTTTTTCAGGTTTTCTGGGATCCCAGCGGAAGGCATCAAGGCAAATACACGATACCAGCAGGGCTCGTGCTCTCATATCTCCTACAGCTTGTGACACACAATCCCACCTCACTCTTTTCATTTGCTCAGGATGAATTTTAATGCCATTACAGGGCTTGAATTTTGGTATGGGATTGTGTGTACATGTAACGCGTTGTCTTTTTATTTTCTTGTTAAATTTGCAGATGGTTTTGGGAGTTTAAATGTTTTGAGCGGAGTGAAGATTGGCACATTCATGTATATTGTATATAAATGAAGACTTTTTCAATTTTGTTCTAAGTTATAGGCTACAGTTTGCAAAAAGATAGTTTTAATTAAAATGTTTGTGCAGTTTTATTTATTGAAATATTTTCATGTTTGAAATATTAAATGTAAATTACTGTTCCTGAATACATTTTGCTAACGCTGTTTTTGATTACTTATTTTAGGTTGATAATTAAACAATGAATCAACAAAAACATGGATTGTGTGCTGATTTATTTATTTAATACAAACTGATTGATTTACTTATTAATTATAGTTTCTGTAAATTCATTTTATTGTAATATATTCATAGGATTTTTAAGTGTTTGAACAATAAACAATGTAGAATATGTTGTTTGTAGACCTATAATTTGTGTACAGGCATATCAGGATGTGTAGACGTTAGGAGAACCTTCCGAGAACGTTCCGAGAACCTTCCGGGAACGTTCCGAGAACCTTTCGGCAACGTTCCAGGAACGTTCCCCTAACCTATAGGGAACGTTCTATTAACGTAAAGAAAACTTTCCTGGCTAACCAATAGGGAACGTTCTTGGGAACATTCCGGGAACGTTCTGGGAACCAAAAACTAACGTTCCCAGAACGTTCCCAGAACATAAAATTGTTAGCTGGGAAGCTGCGGTGTTAAAGCTGCGGTGTTAAAGCTGCGGTGTTAAATAGGGCTGGTCCGAATACCATTTTTTGAGCTTCGAAGCTTCGGTAGTAATGAACATCGAATATTCAAAGCTTCGGAGAGAGGGTGCTGAACATATTCTTCTCTCTAATAAAGGCAGTATTCTCTATGTGTCTGTCTGTCCGTTTGCATTTTGATTATTTCGAGAACCGTTCATCCAATCGACTTCACAAGGGAGTGCAGTGTTGCATTTGGTGCAATATAGATGGACACGCGAGACACGACACATTCAGAATTAATAAACTTTTAGTAAACTACAGAACAGCGCGAGCGGGAAGCGGCGCACCTCACGCGGGCAGGGCTTATGCTCCGAGAACGGACACTGCACTAGTGATATAAAACAAACACACAAAGACACAACAGGTCTGTTAAATTAAGCAATACTTTTAAGGTAGTCTAATATTTTTCTGACTAACAAATTACTGCCACAGTAAAGGGTAGATTTAAATAAAGAAAAACTAAATTTAAATAAAGAAAAAACAAAATTTAAATAAAGAAAAAACAAAATTTAAATAAAGAAAAACGAAATTAAGTTAAATCAAAAACGAGATTAAACACTCCCGTTGCTGTAACACTTTTAGGCGTTTGTTCTATTTCTAGCATGCACGCGTTTTCCGCGTGGCTTGAGCAGGCAGTGTGCAAACTCCAACCTGTTAACATGGGAGCCGAAATAAAAACGGACACGCCACGCAGCTGAGACGCTCACGCCACGCAGCCATTGTGTCGCCGGCCTTATTCAAGCGCGAATGAGAACCGTTTCGCGGGGGATCCCAGGTGTGCCAAAAAAAAAAAAAAAAATTTCTCATCGAATACCAACCCACCGTACGAATATTCGATTATTCGGGTCCAGCCCTAGTGTTAGGCTGCAGTGTTACAGCTGCGGTGTTACAGCTGCGGTGTGTGAAAGCTGCGGTGTGAACGATGAGGTGTGAAAGCTGCGGTGTGAACGATGAGGTGTGAAAGCTGCGGTGTGAACGATGAGGTGTGTGAAAGCTGCGGTGTGTGAAAGCTGCGGTGTGAACGATGAGGTGTGAAAGCTGCGGTGTGAACGATGAGGTGTGAAAGCTGCGGTGTGAACGATGAGGTGTGTGAAAGCTGCGGTGTGTGAAAGCTGCGGTGTGTGAAAGCTGCGGTGTGTGAAAGCTGCGGTGTGAGAAAGCTGCGGTGTGAATGATGAGGTGTGAAAGCTGCGGTGTGAACGATGAGGTGTGTGAAAGCTGCGGTGTGTGAAAGCTGCGGTGTGAACGATGAGGTGTGAAAGCTGCGGTGTGAACGATGAGGTGTGAAAGCTGCGGTGTGTGAAAGCTGCGGTGTGTGAAAGCTGCGGTGTGAACGATGAGGTGTGAAAGCTGCGGTGTGTGAAAGCTGCAGTGTGTGAAAGCTGCGGTGTGTGAAAGCTGCGGTGTGTGAAAGCTGCGGTGTGTGAAAGCTGCGGTGTGAACGATGCGGTGTGAACGATGAGGTGTGAAAGCTGCGGTGTGTGAAAGCTGCGGTGTGAAAGCTGCGGTGAGAACGATGAGGTGTGAAAGCTGCGGTGTGAAAGCTGCGGTGAGAACGATGAGGTGTGAAAGCTGCGGTGTGAACGATGCGGTGTGAACGATGCGGTGTGAAAGCTGCGGTGTGAACGATGAGGTGTGAAAGCTGCGGTGTGTGAAAGCTGCGGTGTGAAAGCTGCGGTGTGAAAGCTGCGGTGTGAACGATGAGGTGTGAACGATGAGGTGTGAAAGCTGCGGTGTGTGAAAGCTGCGGTGTGAACGATGCGGTGTGAAAGCTGCGGTGTGTGAAAGCTGCGGTGTGTGAAAGCTGCGGTGTGTGAAAGCTGCGGTGTGTGAAAGCTGCGGTGTGTGAAAGCTGCGGTGTGTGAACGATGAGGTGTGAAAGCTGCGGTGTGTGAAAGCTGCGGTGTGTGAAAGCTGCGGTGTGTGAAAGCTGCGGTGTGTGAAAGCTGCGGTGTGTGAAAGCTGCGGTGTGTGAAAGCTGCGGTGTGTGAAAGCTGCGGTGTGTGAAAGCTGCGGTGTGTGAAAGCTGCGGTGTGAAAGCTGCGGTGTGAACGATGAGGTGTGAAAGCTGCGGTGTGAACGATGAGGTGTGTGAAAGCTGCGGTGTGTGAAAGCTGCGGTGTGTGAAAGCTGCGGTGTGTGAAAGCTGCGGTGTGAATGATGAGGTGTGAAAGCTGCGGTGTGAACGATGAGGTGTGTGAAAGCTGCGGTGTGTGAAAGCTGCGGTGTGAACGATGAGGTGTGAAAGCTGCGGTGTGAACGATGAGGTGTGAAAGCTGCGGTGTGAACGATGAGGTGTGAACGATGAGGTGTGAACGATGAGGTGTGAAAGCTGCGGTGTGTGAAAGCTGCGGTGTGTGAAAGCTGCGGTGTGTGAAAGCTGCGGTGTGAACGATGAGGTGTGAAAGCTGCGGTGTGAACGATGAGGTGTGTGAAAGCTGCGGTGTGTGAAAGCTGCGGTGTGAACGATGAGGTGTGAACGATGAGGTGTGAAAGCTGCGGTGTGTGAAAGCTGCGGTGTGTGAAAGCTGCGGTGTGTGAAAGCTGCGGTGTGTGAAAGCTGCGGTGTGTGAAAGCTGCAGCTGCGGTGTGTGAAAGCTGCGGTGTGTGAAAGCTGCGGTGTGAACGATGCGGTGTGAACGATGAGGTGTGAAAGCTGCGGTGTGTGAAAGCTGCGGTGTGAAAGCTGCGGTGAGAACGATGAGGTGTGAAAGCTGCGGTGTGAAAGCTGCGGTGTGAAAGCTGCGGTGAGAACGATGAGGTGTGAAAGCTGCGGTGTGAACGATGAGGTGTGAAAGCTGCGGTGTGAACGATGCGGTGTGAACGATGCGGTGTGAAAGCTGCGGTGTGAACGATGAGGTGTGAAAGCTGCGGTGTGTGAAAGCTGCGGTGTGAAAGCTGCGGTGTGAAAGCTGCGGTGTGAACGATGAGGTGTGAAAGCTGCGGTGTGTGAAAGCTGCGGTGTGAACGATGCGGTGTGAAAGCTGCGGTGTGTCTGCGGTGTGTGAAAGCTGCGGTGTGTGAAAGCTGCGGTGTGTGAAAGCTGCGGTGTGTGAAAGCTGCGGTGTGTGAAAGCTGCGGTGTGTGAACGATGAGGTGTGAAAGCTGCGGTGTGTGAAAGCTGCGGTGTGTGAAAGCTGCGGTGTGTGAAAGCTGCGGTGTGTGAAAGCTGCGGTGTGTGAAAGCTGCGGTGTGTGAAAGCTGCGGTGTGAACGATGAGGTGTGAAAGCTGCGGTGTGTGAAAGCTGCGGTGTGTGAAAGCTGCGGTGTGTGAAAGCTGCGGTGTGTGAAAGCTGCGGTGTGTGAAAGCTGCGGTGTGAACGATGAGGTGTGAAAGCTGCGGTGTGTGAAAGCTGCGGTGTGTGAAAGCTGCGGTGTGAAAGCTGCGGTGTGAACGATGAGGTGTGAACGATGAGGTGTGTGAAAGCTGCGGTGTGAACGATGAGGTGTGTGAAAGCTGCGGTGTGAACGATGAGGTGTGAAAGCTGCGGTGTGTGAAAGCTGCGGTGTGTGAAAGCTGCGGTGTGAACGATGAGGTGTGAAAGCTGCGGTGTGAACGATGAGGTGTGAAAGCTGCGGTGTGAACGATGAGGTGTGAAAGCTGCGGTGTGAACGATGAGGTGTGAAAGCTGCGGTGTGTGAAAGCTGCGGTGTGTGAAAGCTGCGGTGTGTGAAAGCTGCGGTGTGTGAAAGCTGCGGTGTGTGAAAGCTGCGGTGTGTGAAAGCTGCGGTGTGTGAAAGCTGAGGTGTGAACGATGAGGTGTGAACGATGAGGTGTGAACGATGAGGTGTGTGAACGATGAGGTGTGTGAACGATGAGGTGTGTGAAAGCTGAGGTGTGAACGATGAGGTGTGAACGATGAGGTGTGTGAAAGCTGAGGTGTGAACGATGAGGTGTGAACGATGAGGTGTGAACGATGAGGTGTGTGAACGATGAGGTGTGAAAGCTGCGGTGTGTGAAAGCTGCGGTGTGTGAAAGCTGAGGTGTGAACGATGAGGTGTGAACGATGAGGTGTGTGAACGATGAGGTGTGTGAACGATGAGGTGTGAACGATGAGGTGTGTGAAAGCTGCGGTGTGAACGATGAGGTGTGAACGATGAGGTGTGAAAGCTGCGGTGTGAACGATGAGGTGTGAACGATGAGGTGTGAACGATGAGGTGTGAACGATGAGGTGTGAACGTTGAGGTGTGAACGATGAGGTGTGAACGATGAGGTGTGAACGATGAGGTGTGAACGATGAGGTGTGAACGATGAGGTGTGAACGATGAGGTGTGAACGATGAGGTGTGAACGATGAGGTGTGAACGATGAGGTGTGAACGTTGAGGTGTGAACGATGAGGTGTGAACGATGAGGTGTGAACGATGAGGTGTGAACGATGAGGTGTGAACGATGAGGTGTGAACGACGAGAGACGCACCGGTGATCTTGTCCCGCACGATCTTGCAGGACTCGATGTCGCCGATGCTGCCGAACAGACTCTTCAGCTCGTCCGGCGACATGTTCTGCGGCAGGTAGTTCACGATCAGGTTGGTTTTGCTGTCGTCTACGGGTGACGTGCAGATCGACTCGTCACACACCTGCGTCTCCATGGCGACGGTCACCTGTGACCAAAACAGGAAGTAACATCAGATTAACCATTCAAACATGACCTCGTCACGCGCCACGTTTGAAGATCGGAGAAACGAGATTAGAGAACTCAATCAGAGATGATTTTCAGCAAAAAACAAGTTGTGAAATGCGAAACTATTCATTTTAAAATGACCAACAGGAGAGTGTGTGAACAACAGGAGAGTGTGTGAACAACAGGAGAGTGTGTGAACAACAGGAGAGTGTGTGAACAACAGGAGAGTGTGTGAGGAGGCACATTTCCTTTAGCTCAATACCGTCGCTTCACACTGTAAAACAGGATTTCTTATGCCGAAAACACTAACGGACAGTAAAAGACCAAAGTTGGGATTTTAAGAAACATTCAAATGAAGATCACGGCGATTAATCAGAAAGAGCATTATTTACCCAGCTAAAGATAATGGTTTAATCAAGCACAATAACATAGATATGAAAGTAAAACATACAAACTAGCCTAAAGATTTAAGATTTCAGTTATTAGCTTTTAATTGAAATTATGAAAACAGGTTTTTAGTTTCATTAAACGGCTCTATGAAACACCAGCTGATCCACAACACTAACACCACACACACATAACACATGCTGTTGTATAGTTGTAGACTCAGTGTGTACTGACTGTAGAAGCTACTGCTAACTCACATAGACAACAACTGCTGAGAACACTGTGTGTGCCGCCCAGGCCGAGCGCACTCGACCACGCTGAGTGAACGATTCAATGACTCACTCATAAAGACTGGATGAATCAGAGTTTTTGAATGAATGATTCAATGACAAAAAAAAATTCAGTCTCTTGTCGCCACCTACTGGTGTAACGATGTAATGACAGTCTTTATTTGAAGCATCAAGTTTCTTTCAAAAGGTGATTTGGTGTTTGTTGATCGTTACTGTAGACATCAGTGTTTATGTCTGAACTATACACTTTTATCCCAGTACTTCTGCTATAATATGAATGACTAAGACATAATATTGATACTGTGAGGTCGTACAGTACAGCGGCTCTCTCTGGATCAGAAAACAGATCTGGACGTTCGCTGTGATCGTAAGCGATTATCAGCCGATAGCGATAATTCTTTATATTTGAAAGCCGATAACCTTAAATCCAAATTTTTATATCGTTTTTGAGAGCCTGATTACAAAAACAAAAGTCTCATTAAAAGCCATGCACACGATTATAATGTTCTCATGATAATTATGTGCAGCCGATAAGACACTTTACTGTATTTTCTTTTAAGTGATTCCAATCATATTTTAAGCAATTCATAAACATCATGTTGAACAGTGCGCATCTGAAGTGTGTCAGCTGAAGGAAATACATTATCAGCTTTAATATATCGGACACATTCTCACATCAGGCCGATCACATTAAAAATGTACATCGACGGGGTCGAATGTGACAATGTGCGACTTATGTTCAAAGTGAAATTATACTGAAGTCGTTACATTTCGTACAAAATACCACCTGATATTGATAGATCACACTTATGAGTTCTTGACCACCAAAAAAAAATAAAAATAATTATATATATATATATCTGTCGTAAACATGATCTCTTAAGTTTTCCTGAATAAAACTTTCACCCCTGCTCTCCTCCTACTCAGTTTATGTGTGTATGTCATAGGCGTAATTCTATGGGGGGACAGGGGGACACGTCCCCCCCAATATTCAAAGAAGGACAATTTGTCCCCCCCAATATTTGATCATACTGTATGATTATGCGGGCAATATCGATGTGATTGCAAATATGTCTTTCTTTCCAGCTCCGAAAATATAAAATCCCGGCCGGTCCATTTCCCAAATCCATTCGACTGACAATAACAAAACCTATTTCTCCTGAAATCCATGTCATGTTTTCCCTATACCTTTAGTAGCTCGTGCACCGTCAGTGAGTTAGGAAAAACCAAACAGAAGAAGAGTTAGGAGCGCGAAATCTGACAGAGCAGGTGACGGCGGTGTCGTCTCACATGGTGAAATCTCATATGGCAGGTGACGGCGCCACGGCGGTGTCCTCGCAGAGAAACCGAAGTACAGTTGTAAATTTATGTTTCCATTTATGGGTATTGCCAGAGTTTTTCCTGCATAAAGAATTATAAGGCGGCTGCCTCCGTCAAATTTCGTGCCGCCTCCGGCTCTCGACAAAACTCGGACAGACAGTCACATGGTCAGATACACTTTCCCCACCGTGATGGTTCTGTTGCGGTTATAAAAATATTTAAAATAATCTAATTTAATACAGTTATAATTTTTCAATGTAAATTATTTAATTTGATTGGTAACAGCCTAGTGTCTTATTATTTTAATTGGATATATTTATCAAATTTAAGAATTTGAAATGAAAGATGGAGCATACAGTTAATAAAATTAGGGGGGGAAATGCCCTTTATAAAGGCACAAAAAATTATTCTGAGTGTTTTCAAACAGTGATGTAATGAAAAATTGACAATTTTAAGTTTGAAGGGAGTAAAGCCTCTGTTTAGGCTATTAAGGAAATATAATTTTGCCAAAAGAAGAACTTTTATTTTAAATAAATGTTCATTTTAAATCAGCCTGTCAGTGTGATATGTTACCATATTATCATGCTTAACACTAAGAATTTGAATAATTGTAATGTGATGATCAGATGCAGATATCTAAATCAGAGAATATCATAGGTTCGGGCGGTTTGCGGGTGGATTATTTATTTTTAACAGTGGATTCGGGTGACTCAAAGTGCACCAGATTAATGAATTTACCTTTAAAATGTACAAAATTTTCTTCCGGGGGAGCATGCCCCCGGACCCCCCTAGAGGTACCAAGTACACAGCTGTCCCCCCCAATGTGTGATTGACAATTTCGCCCTTGGTGTATGTACGTACATACATACACACATACATACATACACACACACACACACACACACACACACACACACACACACACGTATATAAAAAGACCATTAATATTCACGCAAAATAACGGGACTCAAACCTCTTAACTTTGAAACGCCTTTTTCTGAAACTTCAAAATAGTATGACGTGACGTTCCTTCCTTTGATGAAATCACGTGACGTTCCTTCGTTTGATGACGTCACGTGACGTGGAGTTTGACACGCGTTTAGAGCCACTGATTCACAACGAAAGATTCGTAAACGAGTCGAAGCTTCATGAATCAGTGTTTGGAAAGCTTCACGAACTCCAGCATCGGCAGGGTTAGAAACACAGCGTCTGTTAAGAGTTCACCACAACCACAACTACAGATAAATACACCACAGGAAAACATCGGGTGAATAGAGATTCACAAGTTAACTCGGCTAAATCTGTCAGACAGATACACACACACACACACACACACACACACACACACACACACACACACACGATTACACAGGTAAGGTAACTCAGGTGTATAAACAGGTAAACGGGGAGCTGAACTCGTGCTTTCCTCAGAATCGACACGTGCAGTAACTGTAGAAATACAGTGTAAATGTACATTATAAAACTAACGACTGAAACATTAAACACTGCCAGTTCTCACAAACAAATCTGATTAAACAGCTTTTTTCATTTAGCGAGGAAACACTTATATCCATCATATCAAAAAGAAGCCCAATGTAGAAATAGATTAAATAAATCGCTTTATTACCTGATGTGGGATTATATCACCGGTGTGCACTGATCAGCGCGCGCGCACGGTAAAGGTGGGCGATGGCGGGAAACTGCGGCTCTAAGAAGACTGGCATGTGAACGAGCCAATCATGGAGTCTCGTTACGATTCCCTCACACGCTATTGGGCGATGTGAAGCGCGAGGGCGGAACCTACGTGAACCAGCAGGTGCGGCGGATCAGGTGTGATGAGGACTGGGTTCAGGGTCATTTACTAAAAAGGAAAAGTTTTTTCTTTTTCTTTGCGTTTTCGCGTAGGCCTACACACGCGACGCTGTCAAAACGATTCCGTTCACATATCCGCGGAAATATTTTTCTGCCAGGCCAGTAGGTGGCGATGGCGAGGCCACTGTAAAGAAACACTGGTACGCGACTATAGACTTTAAACATTTACATTTTTTTTATGCAAATATATGAAAGGACTCGCATATAGAAACAGATTCAATTGCTTTCTTATTATTTGAATGATAAATAGTATAATAATAATAATAATAATAATACATAGGTCTTATAGCGCTTTTCAAGGAACTCAAAGACGCTTTACAAATGAAAACAAACAAACAAAGACGAGAGTGCTATTATAGATTGTAGGCGAGCTGAAACAGGTGAGTTTTGAGCAGTTTTTTGTAGGTGGTCAGTGAGTCCGAGTTTCTGATGTGGATGGGGAGTGAGTTCCAAAGGGTGGGGGCAGCGATGGCGAAGGCTCGGTCCCCCAAAGTTCGGTGCGTTGATTTGGTGATGGGTTTGGGAAATAGTCTTCATATATGGGTGATTCTTAGACTATGGGCACTTTTATGTACTTATGTCATATTTTTAAAAATACATATAATTTTGGACAAATTCCTCTTTCTTTTTCAAACTAACAATAAAACCTCGTTAAAAACTTTTTACTACCTTTCTATTATGATTTTTTCATACTTTTCAACCTCCTAATAGGTGTCAAAATCACTGTTCTCTTACGAGAGTACTCTCGTGTTGCGTAAGCTAGCTTACGCTACGGGAAAATCCCTTTTCTCGAGAATACTGAAGCCAAAAAATTATCCTTAATTTTGCATTAATTTAAAACGCATTGCTGCATAAGCAGACCTAGGCGAGGCAGCTCACGCGCCTATTGGTAGCTCTGCAGCAACTGCTGCAACCTATCGAGGGACTGCCTGTGACGAAGCACCAATGAGGGCGCGGGCGCCCGTGCACGTCACGTCCCGCCAGAATGGGCGTGGCTTAAGGCTATATAGCAGAGTCCAGATAGGTTGTTCTTTGATTTTTCATCTCTTCAGCGAAGTGGTCACATCACATCGCTGTTCTCCAGAGAAGCCTGCGCCATCGAAAGAGCCTTTCAGCGGGACGAGCCATCTGCTTCGCAGACAGAAGCCGGCGCCTATATCCTTTCTATCTTGTATTTGCATTGTGTGTGTTCCCCCCGCGACACAAGCATCTAAAAGAGCAGAGGCGTTGTTTCAAATGCCTCTTTTCTCCACACGGACCACGCGCTTTCCTAGGGCGGCTGCCCGGAATGCGAGGCTATGGCTATGTCGACCCTGCGGGCTCGACTAGCCTCCTTGACGTGGACCCCGCCCCTCCGCTTCTCTCTTCTGGGCCGCGCCATAAAAAGCGCCGTTCACAGAGAACGGCGGAGGTCATCCCTGAGATCGCTTGCATGCCGGCTAACTCCCCGTGTGCATCGCTCTCTGAGTCATATTGCAGCTGAGCTCGCGGCCAGCTTTCTTACGTACAGAAAGCGGACCCGCCCCTCGCGCCCTCCCATCCAAATGGCGGGGTTCGAGTATTATGAGCGTTTTAAACATATGAGCCCATGCCGGTTCCACCCCACGTGACTCACATGACGCTCTGTTATATGCTCACGCTGACTGAAAGCTCATGTCATTTCCCCCTGTGTCTCAGTGGTGAAATCTAAGGCCATGTCCACACTAATACATTTTCGTTTGAAAACGCATCTTTTTCTCTCCGTTTTGGCCTTCCGTCCACACTGAGACGGCGTTTTTATTAATGAAAACGAAGCTTTTTGAAAACGCACTCCAAAGCGTATACATTTGAAAACGCCGTGTGGACTGTGAAACCGGAGGGATTTAAAAACGATGACGTAAATTTAGTCATGTGACGCATATTGTACCAATAGATATTCATGTTTATACCAGTATTGTGCCTGTTATGTGCTATTCACTTTCACACTGTTGCTAAAAAATATTCTACATTGCACACTCTTCATATCACAGTCCTGCAAAGATGACATAATTTAGCCTACTCACATTTGCTGTCCTGCGGTGATACATGAGAGCAGTCGCGTTTTAGACCAAACATATGGTGTCTGCGTGCGACCTGGACGCATCAGTGAATGGTGAGATATTTTACTAAATAAAATTATCCTGTCAGAAGAATTGCGCGATAACTTCATTATTTATTTTTCCATCTGAATCATATCAGTGAGCTTTTGTGGGGTTTTACACATGCGCAGTAAAGGTGAATTGAGTGTTTTCAGGCGTTTTTCAAAAGTTTCTCATCCACACTGAAACGTCCGAAAACGCTTGAAAACGCTAGTGTGGACGGAGAGCGTTTCTAAACGAAAACACCGTTTTCAAATGTATCCGGATTAATGTAGACGTAGCCTAAGGCTTTCGCGCCAGAGACCCGTGTTCGATCCCGGCTCTGGTGGCAGTTAAAACTTATGCTGTTTTCCTCTGAGCTCGCAGCCAGCTTTCTTACGTACAGAAAGCGGACCCGCCCCTCGCGCCCTCCCATTCAAATGGCGGGGTTCGAGTATTATGAGCGTTTTTAAACATATGAGCCCATGCCGGTTCCACCCCGGGTGACTCACATGACGCTCTGTTATATGCTCACGCTGACCGAAAGCTTATGTCAGTTCCCCCTGTGGCTCAGTGGGAAAATTCAAGGCTTTCGCGCCAGAGACCCATGTTCAATCCCGGCTCTGGCGGCAGTCAAAAAACGTATGCTGTTTTTCTCTGAGCTCGCGGCCTGCTTCTTATGTACAGAAAGCGGACCAGCCCCTCGCGCCCTCCCGTTCAATGGCGGGGCTCGAGTACTATGAGCGTTTTAAACATAGGAGCCCACGCCGGTGCCCCCCCGCGTGACTCACATGACGCTCTCTTATTGCTCACGCTACTGAAAGCTTATGTCATTTCCCCCCTGTGGCGCAATCTAAGGCTTTGGCGCCAGAGACCCGTGTTTTTATCCCGGCTCTGCGGCAGATATAAATTATACTGCGCTCTTTTCGACAACGCTTCGCTCTCACAGTTCCCACAGCAGAGGTGACTGGAGGAGTGTATTTTGCAGCCAACGAGCCCGTTATACAACCCGCTCGCCTGTACCCAAACGCCGTTTTCACGGCAACCCAGATAAATCTCATTATGTCTGTTGGTCCGGCTCATGCCGGAAGTGTTGGCTCACGCCGATGGTGTAATAATTGTAGGTTCTGTGCCCACTTCTCAGTGCTCACTCCTACACATAAGCACGGCCTGTTCAGTGTTGCACACTCATTCACGGCCCACATCAATAAAACCGGCTCACGTCGCGTGTGTTTTAAATGTAGAAAAGGTGCCCGCTTTACAGTGCTCACCCCTACTCACAAACACAGGTCGCTCTGTGACACACGCTCACTCACAGCCCCTGTTAATAAACACAAAATGCGTTCTGTGTGCAGAGAACCCAACAATAAACACAAATTGTGTTGTGTGTGAAGAGCGCGCGCTCACTAGCAAACACTGTATGCTATGTACCACACACAGTGACCAGAGTCCGAACACCACTCTCCCTCTAGCTTTAAGCATAAAAGCATGGGAGATGATCCCGGGCGTGTCAGACTGGGTACTGAACACTATAGAACGAGGCTATTCACTGCAGTTCGCTCGCAGACCCCCACGCTTTCGAGCCAGGGTCGAAACCACGGTGAAAGACGAAGTGGCACACCTACTTTGCAGAGAGATTGCGAAACTGAAAAAAAAAAAATGAAAAAAAAGGGGGGCTATAGAAACCGTCCCTCTGACACAGAGCGAGTCAGGTTTCTACAGCAGGTATTTCCTCGCCCCAAACAAGGATGGCGGTCTCAGACCCATCCTAGATCTCAGACGGTTTTACAAAGCCCTCATGCGGAGATCGTTCAAAATGCTCACGACCAGACAAATTCTCGCGCAAATTCGCCCGAGAGACTGGTTTATCTCTGTGGATCTGAAGGACGCCTATTTTCAGATTCAAATAGCGCCCCATCACAGGCCTTTCTTGCGATTCGCCTTCGAGGGTCAGAGCTATCAGTACACCGTCCTGCCGTTCGGTCTATCTTGGCACCTCGTACATTCACAAAGTGCATGGACGCGGCGCTCGCTCCCCTGAGATGTCAGCTGATTATAGCACAGTCAGAGGCAGAGCTGATAGCCCACAAAGCTTTATTACTCGACCATTTACAGGATTTGGGTCTCCAAATCAACTGGACCAAGAGTCCGCTGTCTCCCAGCCAGAAAATTCCTTTCTGGGGACAGATTTAGACTCAGTGTCAATGACAGTGCGGCTGACGTCACAGCGCGCGCTGCAAATTCAACGCTCAGTAACGTTTTTCAAGGTCGGCAGCATCTTTCCTCTCGAGAGTTTTCAGAGGATGCTGGGTCTTATGGGTTCGGCCTTGGCAGTGCTTTGACTGCGCTTGCTTTTCACGCGCCCTCTCCAGCACTGGCTGAAAACGAGGGTCCCGCTTCAAGCATGGACCTCCGGCCGCGTTCGCCTCAGGCACTGGACCCTTGGAAGGTGACAGACTGGTATCAGTCAGGCGTGGATCTGGGAACAGTCTCGAAACGAAAAGTAAACTCGACAGACGCCTCCAACTCAGGTTGGGGCACCCTCTACGAGGGCAGGCCAGTTTTTTGGTCTGTGGGCAGCCCAGGAAGGGCGCTTACACATAAACTGTCTGGAGATGCAAGCGGTCGAGAACGCCTTGGGACATTTTCTCCCCTTCCTAAAGGGCCACAATGTCTTAGTCCGTACGGACAACATGGCGGTGGTGTCTTACACAAACCGTCAGGGCGGTCTCAGGTCATGGAGCCTCCACACGCTGGCATAATGCCTCCTCGTGTGGGCCCAACTCAATCTGCGCTCGCTAAGAGCAGCGCATGTGCCAGGCTGCCAGAATGTGGTTCCAGACATACTGTCCAGGGACAATGTTCCCCCCGAGGAATGGTCCCTGCACCCTCAGGTAGTCCAGTCACTATGGGACACCTTCGGCAGAGCGGAAATTGACCTCTGATCGCGCACTGCCCAATATTTTTCACGAAAGATAGGGATGCGCTGGCCCGCGACTGGCCCAGCCGCCCGCTCTATGCGTTTCCCCCGATCGCGCTATTACCACAGGTGATCAAGCGAATCAAGGAGAACGAATGCTCTGTGCTCCTCGTGGCACCGCTCTGGAGGAACCAAGTTTGGTTTCCGGAGCTGATGCAGCTAGCGAGCACGACCCCATGGCCGATTCCGGTGAGGAAGGATCTCCTCTCCCAGGCCAAGGGCGCGATTTGGCACCCGCGCCCCGACTTATCAACAAGTACCCACTGATCTCCCAGCGGGAGTGTTGAACATAATTACACCGGCTAGAGCGCCCTCTACTAGACGGCTCTACGCTTCTAAGTGGTCAGTGTTTGCTGGCTGGTGGTCGGCTCGAAACACAGATCCACAACGCTGTGGCGTTACGGAGATTCTCCCCTTTCTTCTAGAGCTTTTGGATGAGGGCAGGTCCCCCTCCACGCTCAAAGTATACGTGGCAGCCAATGTGAAGTCTGCATCCTCCGAAGGCCGTATTTGAAGGCCGATTGCGTCACAGCGGCGCGTCGAAACGTCACAGCGGAGCGACGAAGGATGTCCCAATTCAAAGGCTGCACACTTCGGAGGTCGCATTTGAAGGCCGATTGCGTCACCGCGGCGCGATGAAGGCTGTCCCAATTCAATTCTGCATCCTCCGAAGTCCGTATTCGAAGGCCGGTTGCGTAATCGCGGCGCGACGAAGGCTAAAGCGACGCCAAATGCACCCTTCGATTCCCCGTGAAAGGAAGGATAC
This sequence comes from Leuciscus leuciscus, assembly GCF_965113295.1. NCBI lineage: Eukaryota > Metazoa > Chordata > Actinopteri > Cypriniformes > Leuciscidae > Leuciscus > Leuciscus leuciscus. Next base: position 90,416 of record NC_138726.1, on the reverse strand, counting down.
ATAAATCCTTCTTTATTTTCCAACTTCCAACTTTATTACACTTATCAAGGGGTGGTAGTGGCGCAATGGATAAGACACATGCCTTTGGTGTGAGAGACCCGGGTTCGAATCCACTGTGAGACACCAATGTGTCCCTGAGCAAGACACTTAACCCCTAGTTGCTCCAGAGGCGTGCGACCTCTGACATATATAGCAATTGTAAGTCGCTTTGGATAGAAGCGTCAGCTAAATGAATAAATGTAAATGTAAATGTAAATAAATGGACACTTAGCGGACTATCCTACCCCATAAGTCATCGCGCGTCGGTGACGACAGCATTTTTATAAAAAAAAAAAAATGACGGCCGAGAGTTCGCTGGTGGACGGCAAATTCACATTTAAATGTAAGTATTATGTTTTCATTTACTCAAATAGCTAGTGAAACCACAGTTAAAAGCCACAAGTTTTTCTTTCTTATAAACTTCATCTTAACTTAAAATCACCATTGCGTGGCTTCATTTGTCAGGTGGTCTGAGGCAAAACTTGTGCTAATATTAGTTTAATAATTGTTTCAGGGAGCAAGGAGCAGACAGCTCAATTTATTAAACTGCAATTAAAAAAATAAATAAACGAAATAAATTAAATTACATTTTATTGTAATATATGCACTAGTCTGTCTAACTTGTGTAAATAAGAAATATCACTCACCCTATAAAGCCCACAACAATAAGAAAAGCAGTAGATAAGGCAATGAGGTTTCACTTTTATGTGTTTTTGTAGTGCTGTGCTTAACCAAATTTGAGTATTCATGAATATGATTTTAAAAATACAAAGTAAGAAAGTTGAGATCACATCTTTGCTGAAATGTATTGTGCTGTTGTTATTAACAAGCCATGGTTAATTTGCTCTGCCTTAGGATTGCACGTGTCCTGGGACAGGAGAGGGTGTGAGTGGGAAACCCACTGCTGAAACTTGGCCCTGGTTTGTCCTCATGGATGAGATGTTGGGACAGAGGCATTGCACCCTCATTGCCTCAATCCCTGAGGACACATCAGGGCCGAGTTCAGCAGTGTGTGACCAAGAAGAGGAAGAGCCAGAGGCAGCAGCATCAGCATCAGCACCAGGACCAGCAGCATCAGCATCAGCACCAGCACCACGATGAAGGCAAGACAGAGAGGACGAGTTTTTGGACTTGATTAGAGAAGACATGGGACTGCAGAGGCGAGGAGAGCACAAGAGAGAATGGACAGGCTGTTTTCTCCTCTTGAAAGAATCATTGAGAAATATATATATATATATATATATATATATATATATATATATATTCTTGTTTAACTTTTTTTCACTTATATTTTTTAAAAGGAAAAAAAAATTATGCAACTTTAAATGTGTAAATAAAAGAGAATTCTTTGCTCGGGACATTGTTTATTTTTGTAATGACAGTCATCATTTCTACATGAAACAAATTCTTCTATAACTGTTTTCCCCCAACTATTTACAACATATTTTAAACATATCAAAATCAACATAAACTTTTAAATTTACAGTACATAAAATAAGAAAAAATGATGTAGACTTTTATTCAGCTGAGAGGGAGACCCTGGTTTGCTGCTGGACCGGGATGGGCTCCACAATAGAGACCCTGGTAAGGCCTCCTGCTGGTGGGACATCATCTGGGATGCTCTCCAGAGTGTTTGACTGCATATTTACACTATCCACGTCTACCAACAGGTTTGCAGGGCTGACTCATGGAATAAATATTGAGATACTTTATTACACTGAAGTACTTTAAATAACCACTAATACCGCTTTGGGGAAAAACTACTAGTCATATATTTCAAACCTTAGTTAAGCAAACTTATCTTGCATACTCTTACTCTTGATACCTTAAGTACATTAAAGTAAAGGAATTCTGGAGGAAAAAAAACCTTGTCAGGGTTTTTATGATGGTTCTGCTTTTATATTACTGCATATGTTGCATTTTACTTCTGAATATTTTCAAGGTTGATACATTTAAACTATATACTTTTGTGTAGTTTATTGTAAAACAATGCATCATATTGTAAAATAATTTTGTAGTGTTGCTGTCCTGTGTGGGAAAATCACTTCGAGTATTAACGATGTAGTTCCTTACATACCACCACTGGTTATTTTGAAAATTAAACTAACAAAATGTAGGCCTATTGTCACAATATTAACAAATTGTTGCTAACTACAGCACTGTCCCATTTCAAAGAGTGCATCTGAAGCGCTCGGACCGGTCTAGCGGCGGAGGATTGTTCTTGTCGCCTAGCAACAGTGACTGACAGCTGCCGATGACGAGTGGGAGTAACATTCGCACTGGACTTTTTATATTCAACTGAGTTTTATATTCAAATAGGGTTGAAAACCTGTGTAAATATATTTACCATGGTCCATTTATGTGCATAATAAAAAGAATACACTAGCCTACAAAATCGCATCAAGGTAAGATATAAATGAACATTTGAATCTTCGGCTAAGCCGAAAGTAGGCCTACATGACCTGGTCCTCCAGTAAAATATAAAACATAAAAATGAAAATAGCCAATTCTGGCTCCATAGCTGTTTACTTAATTATATCAAATGAATTGTCAGGATGGCAGCATACTCTCGCACCGTTGCTTGGCGCCTGGAGCGGTAATCGGGAACACCTGGCTGCACAATTAGGAAATCCTACGAAGGCTACATGGTGTGTCATTCGGAGGACGCATAGGCTGCATCGTTTGAAGTCCGCAGCCTTCGAAGGATGCAGTCTTCACATTGGGACACAGCTATAGTAGCGTTTACAAAACCTATGCATGGCCAGTCACTGGGAAGGAATTATCTCATCATCTGCTTCTTGAGAGGAGCTAGGAGATTAAACCCTCCCTGGCCCCCTCTGGTTCCGGTCTGGGACCTCTCCATGGTCCTGGATGCCATGAAGGGTGAACCCTTCGAACCACTTCAGTCCGTGGATCTGTGGTATCTTTCGTTAAGACCGTTTTCCTCATGGCTCTCGCCTCAGTTTAAGCGAGTGGGTGACCTCCACGCGCTCTCTGTGAGTGCTACGTGCATTGAGTTTGGGCTTAATGACTCCAAAGTCATCCTCAAACCAAGACACGGTTATGTCCCCAAAGTGCTTTCCACTCCGTTCAGACCACAAGTCATTTCACCGTCAGCTCTCCCAAGATCTGATGGTGAGGGCGATGTGAATTTTCGCTGCCCTGTCAGGGCATTAAGAATATATGTTGAACGGTCTGCTGCTTCAGGCAGTCAGAACAGTTCTTTGTTTCTTCATGGCCGTACCAAAGGGCTAGCCACGTCGAAACAGAGCCTATCCAGGTGGATAGTTGATGCTATCGCTCTAGCTTATGGGTCTAAGGGCCTTCGATGTCCTCTGGGCATCAGAGCTCATTCCACCAGAGGCATGGCCTCTTCGTGGGCATGGTCCAGCGGAGTTTCACTCCAGGATATTTGTATGGCGGCAGGCTGGGCCTCTCCGTCTACATTTATAAGGTTTTATAACCTGGAAGTTCCCACCTTACAGGATAAGCTGTTGTCAGTCTAACATAACACGTACTGTTCTGCTCGACTCAGATCTGCGCAGACTGTATATTATATACGTGCTGCCGGCAAGGAAACTAGATCGACAGATCAGGCTGATCGTTCCCCCTGACTGTGATTATACACTCACATCTGTCCCTTGGGTTCAGATGTCTTCTGACTGACAAAGCAGTTATTAAATCATTCTTATGAGGTTCAGCCCACGGATGTCTATCCCGGCTGTTGTACCGTACTAAGCACCCATTCCCCCTTCTCAGGAATGGTTAATTATATTCTTAGGCCCACCCTGGTCGGCCCAGATATTACCACTATTATGTGTAGCCCCGGGCACATGCCCTTGGGAATATATGTGTGGACATTACTAGCACGCACAGCGTTTTACATTGGGTTCCCGTAGCGTAAGCTAGCTTACGCAACACGAGAGTACTCTCGTAAGAGAACGCTCTCGGTTACTAACGTAACCTCGTTTCTCTCTAGATGAGGGAACGAGTGTTGCTTAACCCTGCCGTGCTTGTGCTACTTTCTGGTTTCGCTTCAGTATGAAAAACCAAAGAAAACGTACTCGGTTACCTAACGTAACCTCTGTTCTCTCTAGAGAGGGAACGAGTATTGCGTAAGTTTAGCTTACGCTACGGGTAAAGTCATCTTTTCTCGAGATATGAAGCAAAAAATTATCCTTAATTTTTATATCTTGTCAACGCAGTGCGGCAGCAAGCAGACCTAGAGCAGGCAATCTAGCGTGCTCATAGGCTGCTCTGCGGCAACTGCAGCAGCCTATCACTGAGCCCTTGGCGTGACGTCACGCCAAATGAGCGCGAGCAGCGCGCCTACGCGTCACGGCCCGAGGCGGGGCGTGGCAGAGGGTATAAATATGGGCTGAGAGGCTGCTTTCAATGGTTTTTGTCGCAGAAGCGAGTGAGCTCGTGGCGCGAGCACGGCGGGTTACGCAATACTCGTTCCCTCTCTAGAGAGAACAGAGGTTACGTTAGGTAACCGAGTACGTTCTCTTACGAGAGGTTCTCTCGTATTGCGTAAGTTTAGCTTACGCTACGGGAACTCCCTTGTCAACGCCGTGCGCGCCCGGCATCCACTGAATGAGTCCCAGGGAAGCCCGGGGAACACGAGAGTGTGAGCCAGGCGGCCAATGATATGGCTAGCGCAAGTACATAAGCACATAGTAGGGGGAACAGAACGGCGCGGCCGGTCTGACTAACCAACCCTTATATTGTACAGCTCAACCAGGAGGGCTAAATCAAACAGCAGTAGCCCGCGCACAGAAGTGGGCCGGCCTACGCGAGATTTAGACTGATAAAAGTTTAGCCTGCAGGGCGGGAACTTCTAGATTGTAAAATCTAACAAATGTAGACGGGGAGGCCCAGCCCGCCGCCGTACAAATGTCATGAATAGAAATTCCGCTAGTCCAAGCCCATGACGAGGCCATGCCTCTAGTAGAGTGGGCTCTGATGCCCAAAGGGCATTGCAGGTCTTTAGACGCATAAGCAGCTGCAATAGCGTCCACTATCCATCTGGACAGAGTGTGTTTCGAGGCGGCGAGACCCTTGGTGCGCCCACCAAACTAAACGAAAAGCTGCTCCGAGCGCCTCATGGCGGCGGAGCGCGTAATGTAATTTCTCAGCGCTCTGACAGGGCAAAGGAGATTACTGTCAACTTCGCTGCCGGTAGCCGGCAAAGCTGAGAGAGAAATGACCTGTGCTCTGAAGGGTGTGCCCAACACTTTGGGGACATAACCGTGTCTCGGTTTGAGAATGACTTTAGAGTCATTAGGTCCGAACTCGAGACATGCCGCGTTAACTGATAACGCATGCAGGTCACCCACACGTTTGACTGAAGATAGGGCTATCAGAAAAACGGTTTTGAGCGTGAGGTATTTCATATCCACAGTTTCCATGGGTTCAAAGGGATGCGCTTTCATGGCCTCTAAGACCAGGGAAAGATCCCAAATAGGAACCGAGGGGGGTCGCGGGGGGTTCATCCTCCTAGCTCCTCTAAGGAAGCGGATAATGAACTCATTCCTCCCTAATGCGCGGCCCAGCGCCGAGTCGGAAAAAGCTGATATGGCCGCAACATATACTTTGAGCGTGGAGGGGGACCTGCCCATGTCCAACAGCTCTTGGAGGAAACAAAGCACACGCGACACCTCACATGTTTGTGGATCCAGCCCCTGGGCGGTGCACCATTTATTAAACACAGACCATTTAGATGTGTAGAGCCGTCTCGTAGAGGGAGCTCTAGACTGTGTGATCGTGTTCACAACCCCTGTTGGCAAGTCAACGGGTATCCGTTGACTATCCATACATGCAGAGACAACGCTCTGGATGAGGATGCCAGATCGAGCCGCGGGCTTGAGAGAGAAGGTCTCTTCTTACCGGTATCGGCCAGGGGGGTGTGTCCGCCAGCCGTATTAGATCTGGGAACCACGTTTGATTCTCCCAATACGGGGCTATGAGGAGCACCGTGTGGCGCGCTTCCCTGATTCTCCAGATGACTTGTGGCAGCAGAGAGACAGGGGGAAAAGCGTAAAGCGGGCCGCTGGTCCAGGTTTGGGCCAGCGCGTCCTCGCTCTTGGAAAAGAACCGTGGGCAGTGCGCGTTGTCTTTTGACGCAAAGAGGTCGACTTCCGCTCTGCCGAAACGGCGCCACAGTGACTGGACTGTTTGGGGATGCAAAGACCACTCCCCCAGGGGAACATTGTCCCTGGACAGTCTGTCTGGACCCTCGTTCAGGAGACCCGGCACATGCGCGGCTCTCAGCGAGCGCAGTGAGTGCTGAGCCCACACAAGGAGGCGTTCCGCCAGGGCGCAGAGTGTTTTGGATCTGACACCGCCCTGACGGTTCACATAGGCTACCACTGACATGTTGTCCGTGCGGACTAGTACATGGTGGCCCTGTAGGTATGGGAGGAAGTGCTTGAGCGCTTTCTCGACCGCCAGCATCTCTAGACAGTTTATATGAAGGTGACTCTCCTGGTCTGACCAAGGGCCATAGACCGGTCTGCCCTCTAATAGCGCTCCCCAACCTAGGTTGGACGCATCTGTCGAGACAACTTTCCGGTGCGAGACAACTCCCATCGTCACTCCCGTGCGATACCATTCGGCTGCTAGCCAGGGCTGCAGGGCTGAAACACAGCCATGATCCACTCTGACTCGTAAGCGGCCGGCCGTCCAGGCTCGGTGAGGCACTCGCGCTTTCAGCCAGCGTTGAAGCGGGCGCATGCGCAGTAAGCCCAGCTGGAGCACTGCTGCAGCTGAGGCCATATGCCCCAGGACTCGCTGGAATGTCCTCAGCGGAACCTGACTGCCCGTCTGGAAAGACGCGGCGAGATGTCGAATGCGGAGCGCGCGCTGCTCTGACAATCTGGCCGTCATAGCCACCGAGTCCAGTTCTATTCCGAGAAAGGAAGTCGACTGGCGGGGCAGTAATGAGCTCTTGGTCCAGTTGACCGAGAGACCCAAGCATTCCAGATGGCTGAGAAGCGCTGTTCTGTGAGACAAAAGCTCTGCCTCTGACTGCGCGAGGACTAGCCAGTCGTCCAGATAATTCAGTATCCGCATTCCTTGTCTCCTCAGGGGAGAGAGAGCCGCGTCCATGCACTTCGTAATGTACGGGGTGCTAAAGATAGACCGAACGGCAGGACGGTGTACTGATATACCCGACCGTCGAAGGCGAATCTCAAGAATGGCCTGTGACGGGGTATTATCTGAATCTGAAAATATGTGTCCTTTAGATCGAGAGAGATGAACCAGTCTCCCGGGCGAATTTGCGCGAGGATTTGTCTGGTTGTGATCATTTTGAACGGCCGTCTCATGAGAGCTTTGTTCAAATGTCTCAGATCTAAAATAGGTCTCAGCGCTCCGTCCTTCTTGGGTACGAGGAAGTAACGGCTGTAAAGCCCGACTCGCTCAGAGAAGGATAAACCTGTTCTATAGCCCCTTTGCGCAGCAGCTTCGCTATTTCTGCTTGAAGCAGGTGCGCTGCTTCTAAAGTCACTTTTGTCTCCGTCTGCGCTAGAAAGCGCGGGGGGCGACGAGCGAATTGAAGCGAATAGCCGTGTTATATAGTATTCAGCACCCATTCTGACGCGCCCTGAATAGCTTCCCATGCTTTTGCACGCATAGCTAGGGGTCGAATGGTCTCTGGGTTCAGATCGCCGCGCTGAGCGGGATGGGGAACCTGTATCAGAGAGGATGGGGCGGCGACGCGCCGCCAGTGCTCGAACACGGGGGCTGGAAAACAGTGCTGACTGGCTGTACAGCATATGATGGCTCGATCGCTACGGATGGAGCGAGTTTTGCTGCTAAACACCCCTGGCGCGAGAGCGGCGTGGGGGTTGTCATGTCTGAAAGTGGGTGCGCGTGCTCGTGAGCGGGCGCAGAGTTTACACTTATAACACGGCCAGTGTTTGGGAGCTTTGTAACCCGAGGTAACTGAGTGGCAGAGCAAGCAGCGGGTAGTTGTGAGCACAGGGTTGTGGGCACATTTACTACACTTGGTACTCGAGCGTGTGTCCGCTTTATGAGAGTGCGCTCTGAGCGTGTTACCATGGGGATAGTGTTTGTGTGTAGTGGTGAGCACATTTTCTACACTTATGACACCTTCGGCCAGAGCCGGAATGTTTGTGAGCTTTGGAGGATCTGCAACCCGGTGTAACTGTGTAACAGAGCGGGCAGTGGGTAGGTGTGGGCACAGAATTGTGGGCACATTCTCTACGCTTAGCACTCGAGCGGCGCATGCCCGCTATGAGAGTGCGCTCTGTGAGCGTTACCGGGGAGACCGTGTTTGTGTGTAGCAGTGAGCACGTGGGAGTGGGCACATATTCTACACTTATAACACCATTGGCGTTATAGGAAACTGATAGAGCGAATGCTTTGATGGCTCATATGTTTAGACGCTCATAAATACTCAAGCACCATCCTGAGAGCGGGAGGGTGCGAGATGCGGGTTCACTTTCTGTATGTAAGAAAGCTGCCGCGAGCTCGGAGAAGCCAGCAGAAAAAATATATTTATCTGCCGCCAGAGTCGGATTCGAACTCGGGTCTCCAGCACGGAAGCCTAGTGTTCTGCCACTGAGCCACAGGGGCACACATAAGCTCTCAGTTAGCGCGAGCATATCACAGAGCGTCGTGTTTCGTTTCGGCGTTTGTTTGCAGGCGCGCGTGTCTTAAACAGGCTCGTTTACTGCAGTATTAGTATTTCCAGCCGCCTGAACTTTAGAGGGGACTGAGAAATATGTCAGGAACGGAGTTTAGTCCGACCTGGGTGGGACTTCCTCTTTTCGCCGGTGCTCGTGACGTCCGCTCTGATATCCTTTGAGAACGGCGCGGTTGCGCGGCTCGGACAAAGGGAGAGAGAGCGGGAAGATGTCATCATGTGCTGTGACATCGTTAGTTTGCAGACGTGCGTGTATGAAAACAGGCTCGTTTACTGCAACATAGATATTTCTAGTCGCCTGTAGCTTAGGAGGGGACTGAGAAATGGAGGTGGCCGGTAGGTGACGCGCACGACCGAGACGCGGGGTAGCTTTCTTATAACGTGAAGGAAGCCAGCCCGTGACCGCCTACTTCTGACATCCCTTGTGAGCGGCGCGTTTGCGCGGCTCGAACAGAGGGGAAGAGCGCAGGAAGGGCGAGCGTCGTCATGTTTTGCGTAGCGTTAGTTTGCAGGCGTGCGTGCAAAAAAACAGGCTCGTTACTGCAATATATGTATTTCCAGTCGCCTGAGCTTAGGAGGGGACTGAGAAATATGTCAGGAATGGAGGTTAGTCCGCTAACACTCTACTCTCCTTTAGCCAGTGACGGGGGGGTAGCTTTCTTGTAACGTAAAGGAAGCTATAGCCCGAGACCGTCCGTTTCTGACATCCCTTGTGAGCGGCGCCGTTTGCGCGGCTTGACAGAGGGGTCTGACGTCATCTGCTTCGTCCCCTGAGGCGACGGCAGTGCGGGCAATGGCCGGCCGCTGCACGTCGGTGAAGGGCGGGGGAGAAGGAGAGAGCGAGGCTCGCGGGAGGGGCTCCGGCGAGCGCTCAGCTGTCATACCCGGCTCGCTGTACGCAGCCGCCCGGGTAGAAGGCCAGGCAGAGAGCGCAATCACAAGGCGGTCTCCGTCGCTGAGCGTGGCTCTGCACGAGCCACAGGATGAGCGAGGCATTTGAAACAACGCCTCGCGCTCTTTTAGATGCAAAGTGTGTCGCGGGGCGAGCACACAACACACACACATAGAGCAAATAAAGGATATATTCGCCGGATAGCGAAGCAGGCAGGGATAGCTGAAGGCGGCGAAGGCGGCCGGCTTCCTCAGGCAGAATCCTCGGCTTGCAAGGCGCTGGTTTCAACGGCGGCTTCCTCAGAGATCAGCGATGCCTAGAGCTTCGCTGAAGAGACAAAAATCAGTGAAAGCAGCCTCTCAGCCCATATTTATACCCTCTGCCACGCCCCGCCTCGGGCCGTGACGCGTAGGCGCGCTGCTCGCGCTCATTTGGCGTGACGTCACGCCAAGGGCTCAGTGATAGGCTGCTGCAGTTGCCGCAGAGCAGCCTATGAGCACGCTAGATTGCCTGCTCTAGGTCTGCTTGCTGCCGCACTGCGTTGACAAGATATAAAAATTAAGGATAATTTTTTGCTTCATATCTCGAGAAAAGATGACTTTACCCGTAGCGTAAGCTAAACTTACGCAATACGAGAGAACCTCTCGTAAGAGAACCAAAGAATCTGGACTCTGCTATATAGCCTTAAGCCACGCCCATTCTGGCGGGACGTGACGTGCACGGGCGCCCGCGCCCTCATTGGTGCTTCGTCACAGGCAGTCCCTCGATAGGTTGCAGCAGTTGCTGCAGAGCAACCAATAGGCGCATGAGCTGCCTCGCCTAGGTCTGCTTATGCAGCAATGCGTTTTAAATTAATGCAAAATTAAGGATATTTTTTTGGCTTCAGTATTCTCGAGAAAAGGGATTTTCCCGTAGCGTAAGCTAGCTTACGTAACACTCGTTCCCTCATCTAGAGAGAACCGAGGTTACGTTAGTAACCGAGAGCGTTTTCTCCTTGTCGCACACCCAGGCTTTTTAACTTCAACAATGAAAATACAGTTTAAAAATATGACTTATCTGGTAACTATTAATATACCTAAATAAGCACTAGTAAAATAATTAAAATACATTATAGTATTTAATGTGAGACCACCATCAATATTACTTTTTATACAAAATATAGCTGTCCCACAGTATTGGTGTCATTTCCTCCACAACACTGTAATGTCCCTTTAAAGAGTTTGTGTGAAAGATTGTTTAGGTGGTTTCTGTGGAAATGTTCAGAGACATCAGAGCACATGTTGGACATGGAGGCAATTTTACATTTTCATCAAGAACAAAATAAGAAAAATCAAGGTAAATATTGCTTGATCAGTTAATATATAATAAACATTTTAAGTTAAATAAGAGTATTTTGCATACATGAAATGCTAAGTATTAATTCAAAGCTAATCAGTGAAGCTATCTTCCATTTTTTTACAAAAAACTACAGAAATATCATTTCCACCACACTGCCCTCTACCACACTGCCCTCTGTGGTGGAAATGACAGCATGTGGGAATGACATTTATGGTTACAAAGTACAGTTGATATGGATTGCAAGAGTAGATTTGTGTAATACTTTTTATATTATAATATTATAATAAATTACAATACTTTTTATATTTATATTTATATTATTTTTATTTCTAAATTATACTTTTATATTAATTGATTTCATTTAGATAAATGAAAATTCAATTTTGTTGCATCATTTATTGCTTATATTTTTGCCTTGCCATCAGTTGTGTCAGTTATTTACAGTATCCACTGTAACCGTTCATCTGTGAGACAAATCAGTTGTAAACATCAAGCTCAGCACTACACTAAACACAGTTGTGGTTATGTTTAATGACTTTGTGAATTGAGTTTACTGAGTGTGATGAGTTTAAGAGTTTTTCTAATAAATATATCTACTGTTTCTCTACATTCACGTTAATCCTTTGTCATTTCCAGCACCACACACATTTTTTAAAAAATATTTAAAAAGTTCTCATCACACATTAAAAATGTATCCACAATTTACGAGATCATGCTCTACTTCATATAAAAATTCAAGTTATTTATTTTCTAATAAGCTCTTGCCCAAACCAATATTAAATTTCAGTGTGACAGGTGTACAGTTCACCATTTGGTCCTTAGGGCAGTTAATTTATCTCATTGACAAATGTATAATTATTGTAAATTGTGGAAAAACTGATAAAACTAGTTACAAAAAATGATCTTAGACAATTCTTGAGTGGCATTATTATTCTATTTTTAACAGCTGTATATTGAGATGTGGTGGAAATGACATTTGTTCATTGCAGGTCAGAAAAAATTCAAAATATTAACAATTTCTATTGTAATCTAAGTTTGTCCTCTTACAGACCTTAAAACTAGACAAATTATTTAAACTTATGAGACTGTGTTACATGACTTTTGAACAAGTTTTTTTTTATTCAACTTCACAAGCCTCACTCACACACACACACACACACACACACACACACACACACACACACACACACACACACACACACACACACACACACACACACACACACAAGGGGGTGACAGTTAACAGGTTAAAGACCTCCAGAGCTCCTCAACTACACACACACACACACACACACACACACACACGCACTCTCTCTTTCTCACACACACACACACACACACACACACACACACACACACACACACGCACGCACGCACGCACGCACACACACACAGGAGCATAAACAGAATAATATAACAGATGCCACGTTCATAATTTTTCTATAATCAATGATATGTCTTGTGTCCCCCTTTGTTTACTTTTGCTGAGCTTGTAGAGTAAGAACTGTTCATTATCAACCAGCACGACTGTAGATTATATGATCTGAAGAACGGGAAAGGGCTCGGGAAAGAGGCGCGAAGCGTCATCATAAAGTTCTGCGCGATAACATCCAGGGAATCACCAAACCCGGGGATCTATGATGGATGATCAACAACTCGTGCTCTACCGTCTGAGCTAGTCGGGCTAACCGTAACGCTTTTAAAGACCTCCAGAGCTCCTCAACACACACACACACACACACACACACACACACACACACACACACACACACACACACACACACACACACACACACACACACACACACACACACACACACACACACACACACACACACACACACACACACACACACACACACACACACACACACACACACACAAGGGGGGTGACAGTTAACAGGTTAAAGACCTCCAGAGCTCCTCAACTACACACACACACACACACACACACACACACACACACACACACACACACACACACACACACACACACACACACACACACACACACACACACAAGGGGGGTGACAGTTAACAGGTTAAAGGCCTCCAGAGCTCCTCCACTACACAGCATGTTTAACCACAAACTGCAAAATAATTCAGAAGCTCTTATAGGCAGAAGAAAAGGAACCAGGTTCTCCCTCGACAATACACTGTGATTTTATGAACTTGACAAACAAAGTAAAACCTGAGATGATGTCATAAAAGTGAGGTGAATTCCAGACAGGACAACATCCTCTAAATATGAAAATCATGGAAAATCATGGAAAACATATATCCATACATTCCATATATCATGGAAAACATGAAGATAATATAAAAAGTATCTTGAATACTTATATGAATACACCTCTACATAATGATTTCACTTTATGAAACTGTAAAAACAATTTGCAAACTCTTTTTAGAGTTTGGATGATGTCACTATAAACTAATTTTATGGAAAAGATATGTGATCCTTTTTATACACTAAAATAAATGAAATCATATTGGGTAAACTATTGCTTTAGGACATTTAATGTAAAGGTATAATCTGCATGCATAATACAAATGCTGAGAAGTTATGCAGAATCTTAGGGGGTTTCTAAGGGGAATCCCGTGGGAAGAAAGAAAGAAAGAAAGGGAAAGTAAGTTCCAGTATATAAGCAGTTTCAGCCTGCAGTGAGATTACAGTTTCAGCCAGCGGTGAGATTACTACAGGTGTGGAGATATGGACAGGTTATACAGTTATATCACGAGTCTGGTAAGACTACATTTTCATCTCAAACAAGATTCTTTGCATTGGATTTAACTGGTAACATGTGTAGAACAGAGCTGAGAGTGTTTAGTGGCTGAGAGCTTCATCAGAATAGCTACACATATTAACACTTACAAAATGAAGTGGTAACCTTGGTTTATACGGTTTATGTGGTGGTAACATTTACAAATACTGGTTTAAATTACAGTTTTAAAAAAGTGTATAAAATGACAAAAGTCATAAAAAATCATATAATATAAAGTATATGCCAGTATTTCTCAAGTGGGTAGCGGAGTTTCCAGTCAAAGAAACGACAACAAACGTAATTCTGTTTTTCTGATGAGAGACTTTTATTGTGAAGGGCTTGCGTGAACGCTTTTGTCAGACCCAGTTTAAAGGGATAGTTCACCCAAAAACTAAAATTCTGTCATCATTTACTCACCCTCAAGTTGTTCCAAACCTGGACAAAGGAAGATATTTTGAAGAATGTTTGTAACCTAACAGTTGTGGGGCACCACTGACATCCATAGAGGTTTTTTTTTCATACTATGGAAGTCAATGGGACTCATCAACTGTTAGGTTACAAACATTCTTCAAAATATCTTCGTGTTCAGCAGAACAAAGAAATGTATACAGGATTGAAACAACTTGAGGGTGAGTAAATGATGACAGAATTGTTGGGTGAACTAACCCTTTAAGTAAAGAGTAGAGATGACGATTTCAAAACCCTGCTTCATGAAGCTTCGAGACATTACAAATCTTCTGTCCCGAATCATTGGTTCCGATCGCGTACACACTGCCAGAGTCACGTGATTTCAAGTAAACGAGGCTTCATTGCGTCATAACTGTTCGAAATTTCAATATTTCGTCGGTGGGGTCGAAGATCTGTCAACCCATGAATCACTGAACAAGTGTCTGTGGGTTTTACCTGATCTCTGATCAGTTTTAATCATGTGTAGACGTTTTAAATGGTCTCTTATTGGCCTGTTTAGCTGTTTTACCAATGATTTGTATGCAGGCATGTTTATGATATTAGTCAGCAGAGCAGTTGTTTCATTAACAGTTCATGTTGTGTATTCACCATGGTAACTTTTGTTTACATAATAACCCCAAAATGTCGCTTTTATTTTCACTTTGTGTTACATTGTGTGGTGGCTCATACCAAACGAACAACTTTATTGTATTGATATTTAATAGCCAATGTAATTTGACAACACATGTCATTTTCACTTTTTTACAGTATAAACCGTATTATTAAAACAAAGAAGCACAAGTTGTGGGCATGTGTAGAATTTGTGAGAATTTAGTGAATAATACTACAATCTGAAATCTGTTCTCACATTCTGTGCAAGCCTATTGATTACTGAGAAATCAGAAGACTAGACTTTTAATTCTAACTTTATTTTAAAATAACCTTTGATTTGTATTATGCTTTGAAGTGGGAGAAGATCAGCGCAGTGTTCTGGGGTTCAACACCTGATCAGACGAAGCCATCGGACACTAGCTCAGACAAACCTGATCAGACGAAGCCATCGGAGAGTTCAGACAAACCTGATCCTGATCAGACGAAGCCATCGGAGAGTTCAGACAAACCTGATCAGACGAAGCCATCGGACAGCTCAGACAAACCTGATCCAGATCAGACGAAGCCATCGGAGAGTTCAGACAATCCTGATCAGACGGAGCCATCGGAGAGTTCAGACAAACGTACGCCGCACATCTAGCCCATACTCTGTAGTTGTGTTTGTGCATAACACTAGACCAGTCGAAGGTTTGGACTGAATTTGTTTCTTAAAACCATTTGGATCTAAATGCTTTTGCTTAGTTTTTAATGAGTTGTGCATATACTTTAATAATAAAAAAATATATTTTTTCCCATAATTCCCATTCTTCCACTGGCGTTATTTTATAGTTTAAATACTTAGATTTAATTAAATTGTTAGATTAGTCGTTTTTTTTAGCAGTATGTGTAGTATGTAACCACAGATTCAGCAGTTTAACTGCAGTATTAAAGTTGATTAAAGTTAAGTTGGTCTTATTATGCACAATTCATCAGTCTTATGTTATTCCAATTAAAATAGGTTTGTCCTCAGAATCCTGAATCAAAAAGTTTCTGTTTTCAGATGACATCCCAGTCACTAAACCTGCTCCAGCGTTGGTGTCGGTGGTCCAGGAGGGGAACAGTCCCGCACAATCCCCCGCAAACTCACATTCAGGTCTGTCTGCACTCTGGGATGAAATTCCCAATCAAATACAGACTGAGTTTCACTTAGAAATATGTCCCATATTACACATTACCAATGCCATGTTTCTTTGACTTCAGGCCTTCAAACCTGTTTGAACTGAACTCTGATTTATGATGCACAACATCCTTCTGGGATCTTGATGTATGTGTTCTCAAGGTCATTGTTTAACTCTGTCGTTTCAGTTCATCAGATCCCATCACAGTATTACCCAAACTCCCTCACTGACCCTAATGAGATTGCAGAAGTGGAGAAGATCAACCTCAAAGTAAGATGTGATGGGAAGTTCATGGGCGTGGACATGTTCCCACAGGAAAAACTCTCAGTTTTACTAAAGGAGGCCTGTGACATGGCAGGGAAGAAACCAGAGAGGATGTCTCTGGTTTATGAAGGTAAACACAGCATTCGTCAATCGTTTCTTGAGGTTGATCTGATGCACCAAACTTAAAAACTTCAGTTTGATGAGTGAGCCTGCACATCAGTCACTGCTAGAATTATTTATTTTCAGGAGAACATCTGGACGTGGACGAGAGAGTGTGCCATTATAGTCGACTACGAGGAGGAACCACAGTGAACTTGATTCGTATCTAAATCATGCCTGGAATATCCATCCGGATACACAAATACACTACAAGAAATGCTATACTTAAGCTCATCATGTTGCTTTAAAACCAGTGTCACTGTAAATGTTAACTGCAAGTATTGTATTGATGTGCATGTTGTATATTCTCTGCAGTCTTACCTCAGCTATTTTTTTTTAATGACACTTTTTTTGCCATGAGACATATTGTGAAAAACAGTATTAAGTCTCCGCCCGATCGGTCCAACAACAGTTTCTGATAAGCTTGTGAAAGATTACTGCGTTACTGTCTTTTCAGTGTGGCAAATTCATTGAATTACCTCTTTGTTTCATCTGACTCCAAAAATAAAAAAGGCCAATAGATGTTTGTTAATCGTTAAATGTATGTGAATGTTTGATTATTCGGTTGAACTCTATTGAAATTACACCCATCCGGATTCCTATAACACTTGAGTCTCGCACCGGCTGGTTATACGATCTCATAATCACAAACTCGTCAGTCTCGGTCATTACACAGAGGCGATTGACTAATATCCTAGATGGCCGTACTCCACTTTGCTCATTCTAGAATATATTATTTAGTCCCCATAAATCTGAACACACTGGATTAAGGTTATAGATTATATCTAACCAGAGGTCTCAACCATTACCATAGAAGCAAAGCTGACCAACTTAACTACTTCTTATGGTAACTTTGTATAATCATGCCGTGGTTTCCCACATAAACTTATCAAAAATTTAGTTTGGTCAAACTTTCCTGTAGCTTTAACAGTAGAGCGCTGGCGCTTGCAACGCCAAGGTCATGGGTTCAATTCCCAGGGAAAGCAAGAGCTGATAAGAAGGTAAAAATGTGGACCTTGAAATGCTTTGGATAAAAGCATCTGCCAAATGCATAAATGTAACAACACTCTTGTTGTTCTAAATGGAAAACCCATTATTAGCTTCTACATTTCTATGTATACATTGTGTCGATGTGTTAGTCCATTCCATAATTTAGCAGATTGTTGTATCCAAAGAGACTTATGAAGGAAATACAAAGCAAATACAAAATGCTAGAAATCCATAGTTTCAAACACTGTCCAGAAAAGTACAAGCTGGAACAAGCAGAGAAATAAGAAATAGGGAGAACAATAAGTTGTTTTTAAGGCACTTGCTTTAAATGAGAAACTCATTCAGAGCTTTAACACAATCATCATTCACAAGCCGAAGACTGAGAAACAAATGACGTTTTATTTTATTTTATTTTTTTACGTGCTATGATGTACAATCCGCTTATGAAAACAAGTTAAAATATTAATACTGTGTGATCAGACGTATTTATGACTATGATGATGATGATGAGTATTATAAGGCCAGAGATGAGAGTCACAGACAGACTCGGGCTGATGTTCTTGTGCTTCAAGCGGCCCAAAACACCATCTGTATCAAAGCCTCCCCTCGACCCTCACTGATGCTGATTTCATTAAAGTCTCTTTCAGACTGTTTGCTGAACACACAGAGGACGCCTTCAGACTTTACACTCTTTTACAGTGAAACTTTCCATCAAATTTACACGCGGCTTTTCCCCGTGGCAGATGCTCGCCTTGGATTTGATCTGATAGAGTCAAAATAAACATTTCCTCTTCGCGTATTTTAGTCTCCAATGAAAGCCCAGAACCTCTGCTTGCTGTTCACTTTGTTTTGACTGCGAAAAAATATTTAATCGCTCTAGTTTTGGCCCAAATGTAAGAGAAGAAAACACAAGAGTCCGCGGCTCGTGGACGCGCACAGACAGCGAGCGGGCAGGTTGAGTCTACGAGGTTCTCATGTGTTGTTTAAAGGCGCAGCGCAGCTCGTGCGCTGTTCATTCACTGCTGAATCAGACCCTGTTTGAAAGCTGCTGATTATCCGATCGGAGAGAGAGAGATTATGGCTGAAACCGCTCCTGCCCCGGCTGCTGCCGCCCCGGCCAAAGCGCCCAAGAAGAAGTCTGCTGCGAAAGCCAAGAAAGCAGGTCCTGGCGTCGGCGAGCTGATCGTCAAAGCGGTGTCCGCGTCCAAGGAGAGGAGCGGCGTGTCTCTCGCCGCGCTGAAGAAGGCGCTCGCTGCCAGCGGCTACGATGTGGAGAAGAACAACTCCCGCGTCAAGATCGCCATCAAGAGCCTGGTGACTAAAGGGACTCTGGTGCAGGTCAAGGGAACCGGCGCCTCGGGCTCCTTCAAGCTCAACAAGCAGCAAGCCGAGAGCAAGAAGAAGCCCGCGGCCAAGAAAGCGGCTCCTAAAGCGAAGAAGCCCGCGGCCAAGAAACCCGCCGCTGCCAAGAAGCCCAAGAGTGCCGCAGCAAAGAAGCCCGCAGCCGCTAAGAAATCACCCAAGAAGGCCAAGAAACCCGCCGTCAAGGCCGCTAAGAAGGCGACGAAGAGCCCCAAGAAGGCGAAGAAGCCCGCGGCCGCGAAGAAAGCAGCCAAGAGCCCGAAAAAGGCCAAGGCGGCGAAACCGAAGGCAGCAAAGCCTCAAGCCGCCAAGCCTAAAAGGGGACCTCCCAAGAAGAGATAAACACCTACTGTGCTTCATTACATCAAAGGCTCTTTTAAGAGCCACCCACTAACTCTGAGTAAAGAGCAAAACTTGTTTATTTTAATAATTTGTTTATTTTGAAAGCAAATAGCCCAGACTACTTGGATTCATGCAATCTGAACAATGTAAAACTAAGATAAGTCACCTAATATTGGAAAACTCTTAAACCATTTTTATACATATAATAAAAGGGGCAAAACGCTAGTGAGGGTCCAGACAGTGATCACAGTTCAAATAAGATGTATAACAGTACAACATATAAATACACACACACACACACACACACACACACACACACACACACACACACACACACACACACACACACACACACACACACACACACACACACACACACACACACACACAGGCATAACACTATACTGGAGAATTGTGACAATAGAAACAATAAGCAGTGATAAAACTCCAATATTACAAGAGGAACACAGTACAGTATCAGGTCAATGTGCACAGAGTATACAGTGTGGTAAGGGTGAAACACTTTTATAATATCCATTTTTGTATCTATTTGAATATTCTACCACAAATATTTCAATGATTTCATCTATTTACTTGCGCATAACTATTCCCGCCAGAAAGGGGGGTTGGGCTTTGGAGGGAAGTTCAGTGATTGGTTTAAATGCTATCAGACTCTAAGCCAATGGGCGACTGGCACTCTCATTTAAAGACAGTGTGTGGAGGCGCTGCTCTTCATTCAGTTACTTCGACTGTGAAGATTGTAGAAACTGATTGTTAAAATGAGCGGCAGAGGCAAAACCGGCGGCAAAGCTCGAGCGAAGGCCAAGACACGTTCGTCCAGGGCAGGGCTGCAGTTCCCCGTCGGCCGTGTCCACAGGCTCCTCCGCAAAGGCAACTACGCCGAGCGCGTCGGTGCCGGAGCTCCTGTGTATCTGGCGGCTGTGCTCGAGTATCTGACCGCGGAGATCCTGGAGTTGGCTGGAAACGCCGCTCGGGACAACAAGAAGACCCGCATCATCCCCCGTCACTTGCAGCTGGCGGTGCGCAATGATGAGGAGCTGAACAAGCTTCTGGGCGGAGTGACCATCGCTCAGGGTGGCGTGTTGCCCAACATCCAGGCCGTGCTGCTGCCCAAGAAGACCGAGAAGCCCGCTAAGGCCAAATAAGCGCTGCAGTCTCTCACTGACGACCAAAGGCTCTTTTAAGAGCCACTCACTTTATCTGATAGAGAGCGCTTTTCTTTGTTAATAACTATAAACAACATAACCTCAACAGGTTGAGGATAAATCCTTACGAAATAAATATTTATTTACATTCTCAATTTCTTTAACCAGACACTTAAACTGACACACTTAACAAGTTTTTAATGTATTCCTGTTATACATTATAAAATATAAGATTTATAATTTTATAGTATTAATCCTATTTATAATTTAAAATTTTAATCCTATTATAAAATTCAAAACTCAATATATAACTATAAATACCAGGTTATGGTGTTTATAGTCTTTAACAAAGAAAAGCGCTCTCTATCAGATAAAGTGAGTGGCTCTTAAAAGAGCCTTTGGTCGTATTCCATATTTAATCAAAAGTAACATTTCATATCCAGCTGTTGCTCTCAGGCAACATTTTACCATAGAGGAACACAATTATTACCAAACCATAATATCAAGTTATTTTCTCCATCTTCATCTCCATCTTCACTCTCTCCCTGCAGGATTCACTGTCACTATATCCTCCTCTTCCTCATCACATCAAATGCAGTTGTTTTATACCTTTTTAGGTGCTATAGAAAATGTGCAGATCATAATATGTGCACATTTATTATCTGGATTACTATTTTTATTAGTGCATTACAAAATCATGCAAAAATGCAAATATTTTTAGATAATGTTTACCCTTTTCCTTACAAATATAATATATTTGTATCCAACAGTATGTCTGATGTGCCGTATGCGATTCCTTTGCGGTACAATATTGCCTTGAGGCAACACAGTTTTCTGTTGTGTACTCTAAAACATTTGATGATATATAATGTAAAGTTCTTTAAAATACTTCTTTACTTACCAGTGAAGGTGACTCATATTTTATGTGGGTAATTAACTGGATGCAAATGAGTGAAAAAAATATGGAGGCATGTGACCTGTGCACATGTGCTGAAACTAGACACAAAATGGACCCCTGTGGGTCATGTGACCACTTTTTTGCACTTTCATTGATCAGTATTTCTCCCCTGAGAAAGGTTTGGCCAATAAATGGGTGTCTCATTTTAATAAAAAATAAACTAAAATAGACTATGTTGCCTGGAGGCCAGGGTTAATTGATTATACAATATCAAAAACTATACATCGGCTTCAGAAGATTTCCAGTGTAACAGAAATTGATCAGTGTTACTGAAGGGTCTTTTGTCCTTTAATATCTGCTCT
The DNA here is from genome assembly GCF_965113295.1 of Leuciscus leuciscus. Taxonomy (NCBI): domain Eukaryota; kingdom Metazoa; phylum Chordata; class Actinopteri; order Cypriniformes; family Leuciscidae; genus Leuciscus; species Leuciscus leuciscus. The sequence goes on along the minus strand of NC_138726.1, from coordinate 68,952 downwards.
ACTGTACGATCCTGTGTTTTACATTATGTGTGTGTGTGTGTGTCTTAATATCTGCTCTACTGAACGATCCTGTGTTTTATATTATCTCTCTGTGTGTGTGTGTGTGTGTGTGTGTGTGTGTGTGTGTGTGTCTTAATATCTGCTCTACTGAACGATCCTGTGTTTTACATTATCTCTCTCTCTGTGTGTGTGTGTGTGTGTGTGTGTGTGTGTGTGTGTGTGTGTGTGTGTGTCTTAATATCTGCTCTACTGAACGATCCTGTGTTTTATATTATCTCTCTCTGTGTGTGTGTGTGTGTGTGTGTGTGTGTGTGTGTGTGTGTGTGTGTGTGTGTGTGTGTGTCTTAATATCTGCTCTACTGAACGATCCTGTGTTTTATATTATCTGTGTGTGTGTGTGTGTGTGTGTGTGTGTGTGTGTGTGTGTCTTACTATCTGGCTGCAGAGCTTTAATACGGACTGTAATGTGATTTTGTTCTGATCCGAGATCTCCACAACCACTGAGAATTAAGGCGAGTATTTCAGAACAAATAAATAACACAATGTGGAAATAAAGCCTATGGATGTCTTTGTTCTCATTCTTCTTCTTTAAGGTTTTATTGACGGTTGACAAACAATAAAATGGTGTATTACCGCCACCAAATGGTATGAAGTGTGGATCAAAATGACTTTTTTGTCAAGACAAAAAATTGAAGAAAAGTTTTACTGAAGATAGTTTGCAGTTTCATCAGCAGAAGTTCAGCTTCAAGACTCACACAGGAGTTCGTAGGCCGTAACCTCGCTTACAGTTACACAGATCACAGCAGTTATAACATCTACAAGGTTGAATAATTCTGATTGTCTAAGAAATAGATAAACATAGTAATTTCCCACACATAAACAGATAGACAGAAGCATATCTCCATAGATTATGCGGCTGACACTCATGTCCTGAACAACAACTCAGTCAATCTCCAACAATGCCAGTGGTTCCTTAACCTGTAACCAAGAAGACTAACACACACACACCGACACACACACACCGACACACACACACACACACACACACACACCGACACACACACACACACACACACACACACACACACACACACACACACACACACACACACACACACACACACACACACACACACACACACACACACACACACACACACACACACACACACCGACACACACACACACACACACACACACACACACACACACACACACACCGACACACACACACACACCGACACACACACACACACACACACACACACACACACACACACACACACACACACACACACGACACACACACACACACACACACACACACACACACACACACACCGACACACACACACACACACACACACACACGCACGCACGCACGCACGCACGCGCACGCGCACGCGCACGCACACGCACACACACACACACACACACACACACACACACACACACACGCACGCACGCACGCACGCACGCACGCACGCGCACGCGCACGCGCACGCACACGCACACACACACACACACACACACACACACACACACACACACACACACACACACCGACACACAGCTTTCCCAAGGTTGGATTTGGCCAGGCTCTAACTATAAACAGGAGAGTCGTCTCAAAACATCAAGATAAGTTCTTTCTCTCAGGATAGGACACTTTAGTTCAAATGGAAAATATAGGCTTTAACTGAGAAATGGTCCCTTAAACTATAGACTTCAACGACCCCTATGTGTTCTCTTACGAGAGGTCTCTCGTACTTGCGTAAGATATCTTACGCTAGGGAAAACCTCTTTTCCTCGAGATATTGAAGCCAAAAATTATCCTTAATTTTGCAATAATGTAAAACGCATTGCAGCAGCATGCAGACATGGGCGAGACAGCTCGCGCGCCCATTGGCTGCTCTGCGGCAACTGCACCAGCCTATCGATAGAGGCTCCTCATGACGTCAGAACCAATGAGGGCGCTTCGCGCCCATTACGTCATGTCCCGCCGAAATCGGGTGGGGCCAGGGCTATAAATACGGCCCAGAGCGGCTGGTTTGGTCAGTTTTTCATCTCTTCAGCGGGCTCACGCATCGCTGGATCCTGAGAGGAAGCCGCGCCGTCTGATTGCAAGCACCCAGCGGGATTAGTGCATCTGAAGCTGCTGGTCGACATCTCGCCGCCTTCAGTCGCCGTTTCTGCTGACGCTTTCCGGCGTACATATCCTTTTCTCTGTTACTGTGTTTTGTGTATGTGTGTGTGTTCGCCGCCGCGACACACACTCTCATTGCACTAAAAGAGCCGGGCGTCTTTTTCAAGACGCCCCTTTCCCCCCCCAACCCGCAAAGCTCGCCGGTGCGCCCGCTTGCCTTGCCTGCTTGGAGGATGATACCTGCTCTCCCTCTGTTCGAGCCGCGCAAAACGCGCCGTTCACAGGGGATGTCAGGAGCGGACGGTCACGGGGCTAGTTTTCTCTCTCCCTCTGTTCGAGCCGCGCAAAATGCGCCGTTCACAGGGGAGGCTGGAAGCGGACGGTCGGGGTTAGTTTTCTTTACGTACAAGAAAGCTACTTCTGTGCCCCATTCACGCGTCAAACGCCGAAGAAAACATGTTGACGCTCTTATATGCTCGTGCATCTGAAAGCCTTGGTGTTCTCCCCTGTGGCTCAGTGGCGGAATCTTTGGTTTTTCACACGAGAGACCGGAGTTCGAATCTCGGTCTAACGGCAGATTAATTATGCCTCCAATGCTTCGCTCTGTCAGTTCCCTGAAAGGCGACTGCAGATGTGCATTTTGCAGCCAACGAGCGCGTTGTACAACCCGCTCGCCTGCACCCAAACACCGTTTCTATGGTTCCCGTGCGTCACTGGCGAAAGGAGAAAAGAGTGATAATGTCCCGCTGCGGCCGGGCCGAATTCTATTTCTTACACATTTCTCATTCCCCTCTGAAGTTCAGGCGACTGGAAATGTCATACTGCAGTGAGCGAGCCTGTTGTAATGCACGCGCGCCTGCAAACAAACGCCAGCATGTTGACGCTCTCTGTTTCTATGGCAACTTCTCGCTCGTTCAGTTCCAGTAAATGCGACTGTTCCAGTGTATTCTGCAGTAAATAAGTCGGCGACACAGCCCGCTTGCCTGCACACAAACGCCGCTTTACGGCTACCCAGATAAATCCCATAGAGTGTATTTTCTGGTGTTCCGGCCACGGCCGATGGTGTTATGAGTGTAAACAAAATGCCCAGTGCGCATTCCTACACAGAAACACAGGTTTCTCTGATAATACTCGCGCTATATAAATTCCTTTGAGTCTTCCCCTGTGGCCCAGTGGCAGATTCTCAGGTTTTCACGCGAGAGACCCGCGTTCGATCCCAGGTCTAACGGCAAAAAAAAAAAAAAAATTTTTTGCCGTCAATGCTCGCTCTGTCAGTTCCCTGAAAAGGCGACTGCAGATGTGTATTTTTGCAGCCAACGAGCGCGTTGTACAACCCGCTCGCCTGCACCCAAGCACCGTTTCTATGGTTTCCGTGTGTCACTACCTCCATTCTCACACATTTCTCTGGAAAATGTCAATATTGCAGTGGACGAGTCTATTGTAATACACGCACACCTGCAAACAAACGCCAGCGTGTTGACGCTCTCTGTTACTATGGCAACTTCTCGCTCGTTCAGTTCCAGTAAATGCGACTGTTCCAGTGTATTCTGCAGTAAATAAGTCGGCGACACAGCCCGCTTGCCTGCACACAAACGCCGCTTTACGGCTACCCAGATAAATCCCATAGAGTGTATTTTCTGGTGTTCCGGCCACGGCCGATGGTGTTATGAGTGTAGACAAAATGCCCAGTGCTCATTCCTACACAGAAACACAGCCCGTCACACAGGGCTCGCGCACATGAAATCGACCCAGATCGATTGCGCATTAAATGTGGTAAATGTGCCCACTGCCCAGTGCCCACAAACACTACGTTCTGCATGTCTCAAGGTTTCTGTAAAACGAAACCAACATGCATTCGCTCTGCTCAGGCAGACAATGCTCTCAGTGTTGTAAATGTGCCCGCTATCCCACGCCCACATTCAAACATGGACATGACAGGTCTTACGGGACTCGCCCAGCCCTCCCCCTCTCGATTGACCACCGCAGAGGAGTCGAGCGCGGGCAATCTGCCCGCTGTTATCAGCGCGCCCCCTGCCTCAAATGTCATAAGCGCGACGCTTATGTTGCAGCACACTGAAGCCCCTCTGTCGCTGAGCGACCAGAGCGCGCTTCGCATTCAACCCCTAGCCATTCGTGCAAACGCATGGGCAAGGCTACCCGGGGTTTCGAAGTGGGTGCTAGACATTATAGAAAGAGGCTATTCGCTACAGTTCGGTCGACGCCCGCAACGCAAAGCGGCGCGAATCGATACTACGGTGAAAAAGGAAGTAGCACACCTACTTCGGGCCGAAATAGCGAAGTTACTGAGCAAAGGGGCTATAGAACCCCTATCACAAGCTCAGAGCGAAGGGGGCATGTACAGCAGATATTTTCTGGTACCAAAAAAAAAAAAAAAAAAAAGACGGGGGTCTCAGACCCATTTTAGATCTAAGACGACTAAACAAAGTACTTCTGAAACGACGGTTCAGAATGCTCTCGACCAAGAAAATCCTCTCGCAAATTTGCCAAGGGGACTGGTTCGTGTCGATAGATCTGAAAGACGCTTATTTTCAAATACAAATAGCGTCACGTCACAGGCGATTTTTGAGATTCGCCTTCGAGGGCCAGGCATATCAGTTCACAGTCCTGCCATTCGGCCTATCCCTGGCACCTCGCGTATTCACGATGTGCATGGATGCAGCGCTCGCACCCCTCAGGCTCCGAGGCATACGAGTGCTGAATTATTTGGACGATTGGCTGGTTCTAGCTCGATCACAGTCGGAGCTCATAGAACACAGGACCATATTACTCGATCACCTCGAGGATTTAGGTCTCACAGTCAATTGGGCAAAGAGTTCACTGTCTCCCAGTCAGAAAATATCTTTTCTGGGCACAGATCTGGACTCGCTGTCTATGACAGCACAGCTGTCGCCGCAGCGCAGACTAAGTATTCAGCTCATGACAGAGATTTTTTCGCCACGGCACTTTAGTCCCGCTCAAAAAGTTTCAAAGGATGCTGGGTCTCATGGCTTCAGCATCCTCAGTGCTTCAGCTGGGTCTGCTTCGCATGCGCCCGCTGCAGTATTGGTTGAAAGCGCGCGCCGCGCAGAGCTTGGACCTCGCGCGCCTCAAGGTCGATCAGAAATGCGTCGCAGCTCTGAAACCTTGGACAGTGACCGACTGGTACCGGTCAGGTGTAAGCCTGGGGACTTCCTTGAGTGTGAAGGTGGTGTCTACGGACGCCTCAACCTCGGGATGGGGAGCGCTGCTCGAGGGCAGACCGTTATTCGGCCAGTGGTCGGAACGGGAAAAGCTTCTGCATATAAACTGCCTGGAAATGATGGCAGTCGACAACGCGCTGAGGCGTTTTTTGTCCCCAGATAAAAAGACACCACGTCTTGGTCCGTTCGGACAACATGTCAGTGGTGGCTTATACAAATCACCAAGGAGGTATCAGATCCAGAATCCTTCACAGGCTGACGGAACGCCTCCTGGTCTGGGCTCAGCACAACCTGCGCTCGCTCAGGGCAGCGTATGTGCCCGGCCATCTGTATGTGGGACCAGACAGACTGTCCAGAAACAATCTGCCGACAGGAGAATGGTCTTTACATCCACAGACAGTCAAAATGCTATGGAGGACATTTGGCAGAGCGGAAATAGACCTATTTGCGTCTCAAGAGAACGCTCATTGTCAGGAATTCTTCTCCAAGAGCAGGGATGCGCTGGCTCACGCTGGCCCCGCTGCCCGCTCTATGCGTTTCCCCCTGTCACGCTCCTACCCCAGGTGTTAGAGCGAATCAGGGAGAGTGGATGCCCAGTGCTACTCGTCGCCCCATTTTGGACAAACCAAGTCTGGTTTCCAGTCCTGAGGCAGCTGACGAGTACCGCCCCGTGGCCGATACCGGTGAGGAGGGATCTCCTCTCGCAGGCGAACGGCTCGATCTGGCATCCTCGCCCGGAGCTTTGGTCCCTACATGTGTGGGCCATCAACGGGTACCCATTAACCTCCCAGCGGGAGTGTTAAACACGATCACGCAGGCTAGAGCTCCATCTACGAGGCGGCTCTATTCCTCAAAATGGTCTGTGTTCACTAGCTGGTGTACAGCGAGTGGCACTTCACCCTCACGCTGTGGGGTGCCGGAGGTTCTCTCCTTTTTACAAGAGCTTCTGGATAAGGGCAGAACCCCATCCACGCTCAAAGTTTATGTGGCGGCCATAGCAGCGTTCGCTGAACCACCGCTTGGCCAGTCATTAGGAAGGAACGATCTGGTAATCCGCTTCCTTAGAGGAGCTAAGAGGCTGAACCCGCCCAGACCACCCTCAGTTCCCGTTTGGGACCTTTCCACGGTTCTGGAAGCCATGAAAGGTGCCCCATTCGAGCCAATACAGTCAATAGACCTGAAACCCTTGTCTTTCAAAACAGTGTTTCTTCTGGCTCTCGCTTCAGTGAAGCGCATAGGGGATTTGCAAGCGCTCTCAGCGAGCACGACGTGTATGGAGTTTGGGCCGAATGACTCGAGAGTCATACTCAAACCAAAGCACGGATATGTTCCTAAATCCCTCAACACACCGTTTAGGGCACAGGTTATCTCCCTGTCGGCCCTGCCGGTATCTGAGGAGGAAGGGGACGCAGGCTTCCTTTGCCCGGTCAGGGCGTTAAGAGCCTTTGTGTCTCGCTCATCTGTTTTCAGACAGACGGAGCAGCTCTCTGTTTTGTTCAGCTGACGTTCTAAGGGACTAGCTGCGTCAAAACAGAGTCTATCCAGGTGGATAGTTGATGCTATAGCGCTAGCTTACACATCCAAGGGCCTGCAATGCCCGATAGGTTTCAAAGCGCACTCCACAAGAGGTATGGCCTCGTCGCGGGCTTGGTCCAGTGGGATTGCCTTGCAAGATATCTGTAGGGCGGCAGGCTGGGCCTCCCCGTCTACATTTATAAGGTTTTATAACCTCGAGGTTCCCGCTTTGCAAGCTAGGTTGCTCTCGGTTTAATTTTTCAGTATTGCCCGCCCGATGCTGTCGGCTCGGGATGCTGAAACTGCTAGAGCGTCGATCACTGATCGCCTATATACTTCTGTGGGCAGTACGTAAGTCCCCCATATTTACCAGTCCAGGCTGAGTTCGCCCTGGCTGTGTGGAACACTTGATATAACATGCTCTTATCAGAGCTCAATATTACAGGAATGATGCTATTCTAGCCCCTCTTCCCGGATTCTCTGTGAGTCCCTTGTGATTAGGCACTGTATGAGCCCCGGGCACCTGCCCTTGGGACTTTAGTGTTATGTCTCAAGCACGCACGGCGTTTTACATTGTGTTCCCCTAGCGTAAGATATCTTACGCAAGTACGAGAGACCTCTCGTAAGAGAACGTACTCGGTTACTAACGTAACCTCGGTTCTCTCTAGAAGAGGGAACGAGTACTTGCGTATCTTGCCGTGCATGCGTCATGTTCTGATTCGCTTCAGCGATGAAAAACTGACCAAACCAGCCGCTCTGGGCCGTATTTATAGCCCTGGCCCCACCCGATTTCGGCGGGACATGACGTAATGGGCGCGAAGCGCCCTCATTGGTTCTGACGTCATGAGGAGCCTCTATCGATAGGCTGGTGCAGTTGCCGCAGAGCAGCCAATGGGCGCGCGAGCTGTCTCGCCCATGTCTGCATGCTGCTGCAATGCGTTTTACATTATTGCAAAATTAAGGATAATTTTTGGCTTCAATATCTCGAGGAAAAGAGGTTTTCCCTAGCGTAAGATATCTTACGCAAGTACTCGTTCCCTCTTCTAGAGAGAACCGAGGTTACGTTAGTAACCGAGTACGTTTTAACACGTTGAAGACCTTCCTCAAACACAAAACATGTCCCTATTACATTTCTTGAAGCCAGGCTAAATAAGCAAGCTGCATTCAGATGTCAAATACTGACATTAAAGAATACATGAAAAGAACATTTCAGTAATCACACTGGTAACTTCTATAACAAAGTAAATTTGATATTTAGAAGGAAAAATATTGATTAATACCTTAATCATTACATATACATTGAAGCAGCAGTGGATTCCAATCCCCATCACTGTCCATCCGAAACTTTTTGTTTTCCTCCTCTCTTTTTCCCAACTAGGCTTTAAAGTGTCTAATGTTGGATGCTCTTGACTATGACCTTGTAAATTAGCCCAGTAACTGTAACCTTCTCATTTCTAATGACATTTCCCCCATTACGTTCTATACTTGTAGTAGTTCTTATAGCTCCTGTACATAATCTCAATACCTGATGCTGTGTACTGTCTAACTTTCTAAGAGACGTATCTGCTGCTGATCCATACACCACACAACAATAATCTAATACTGATCTAATTGTTACGTCCTGGGGACGTATTATGTAAGAAGTGTTTTTGATATGTATTTTACTTTGTTAAATATAGTTGTTTTTGTTCCGTGCTCTGTTCTGTCTCTCCCTCACTCTGCTTCCCTTGCAGTTAGCCACACCTGATACTCCTAAGGAGTGTTACACAGCTACGCTATAAGAGAGCAGACTGAACACTGCTTGAGGAGGTTCACTTCTCCCCTGCACCAGACTTGGTGTGTGTTGTAGAAACCAAGTGTGAAATTGGTGTGTTGTCCTGGTGTATTGCAGTCCATCTTTTGTGTGTGCGTGTGCGTGTGCGTGTGTGTGTGTGTGTGTGTGTGTGTGTGTGGGTGTCAAAACAGCTTTATAGCTTTGTTATCAGATAGTGATTTTTTTCTTCATTTTTGTTTCGGTATTAAAAGGTATTGTATTTATATATATATATTCTTTTTTTTTCTTATGGAAAGTAGTAGGGAGATTGTTACCCCTTTTCCACCAACAAGAACCGGGTGCTGGTTCAGAGCTAGAGCTATTGCCATTTCGGAGTTGGTTCTACTGACGAGCTTACTAAGAACCGGTTTGCGTTTCCACCGGCCAGAGAGCCACAACAGAGCTATATCTTACGTCACTGCATACGTTTCATGTTGCCCAGCAACGCTAGTGCGGCAGGCAGCGCCAAACACAAATACACCAGACTTGTTCGTGATGCATCGGCTTCTCGCAGAACGATCAGCACATGAAATCAAAGCACTACGAAAGCGATCAAAAAGCACAAGGAGTCGTATGATCTCCAAACACTCCCGCAGCTCTGATCGGTCCACGCTGCTCCGATGCATCTCGAACAAGGCATCAACAATAATAGACGTTGCGTTACTATGGATGCTCATGGGTTTGCGAAAATAAATCGGCATCCAAACACGGCGAATCCAACGCGTTCGTGCAGCTCGCCGTAACTTACATAGACGGATATTATAATCAAGCTGCTATTAGCTCGACTAGCTGCTATTTAAAAATGGCGGTCACAAGTTTCTCTTCAGTCTTGTTGGCCACGGTAACCCCGCCCCCAGCCTCTGACGCAAGCGGTTCTTTCTTGGCTCCGTTCTAGACCCTGCAATGATTTGGTGCTACTTAAGAACCAGTTTTACTGGTTCGGAGCTGGTGCTTTGGCGGTGGAAAAACAAAGAACCGATTTGAAACTAGGCTCTGGCTCCGAACCAGCACCAGCTCTGCCTTGGTGGAAAAGGGGTATGAGTCACCTTTTTCTTTTGTAATACATTAATCCCTGTTTTTGGTTAGTCAGGGAGTGGAGGGAAGCATATGTTGTTTATTTATTTTCTTTTATCTGTGTAGGTCATTTAGTTCTCCTTCCAATAGTAAGTTTCCTCTTTTGTTTGTTGTTTTGGTGACCTTCTCCTGAAGATTGAACACTTCTATACAATCAATCTTTTGGCTCACATTTCTGGGGCAGGGGACGGAAGGGAACCCTCCACGTTTAAGTTTTGATTTGATTTAATCCTGTTACGGTCTTCCAACCCTAGACGGGGAGAACTTGTAACATAATCAAACCACTATGACCTTTAATGCCATCCTATCTGCCCCCCAATCACTTCCTACTAAACCCCTCATTATATTTAGCACTTTTTTACATTTGTCCAATATTTTCTGGAAATGCATCACCCATGTAATTCTTTCGTCAAACCACAACCCTAAAAACTTAAAATGTTTCACTCTTTCCAGATCTTGAGTATATAGTTTTAACTTTACCTCACTTCAAAAACATTATCTTTGTCTTGTCAACTGATAATTTAAATCCCCACCTATATGACCATTCTTCAACTATTATAATAGCCTCCTGTAATATTTTAACAGTGAAATCAATGTTCCTTCCTCTTTTCCAGTTTGCCCCATCATCAGCAAAAAGTGAAAACCCCAGCCCATTCTCCAACTCCTCATATACATCATTGATCATAATAGAAGATAATAAAGGACTCATTATACTTCCTTGAGGAGTTCCATTTTTGATCACACACTTTTCTGAATAACTGTTTCCTATTCTAACTTGTATTACTCTCCCTAATAAACATTTCTTAATTCTATCATTTTAATCAAATATCCTTAGATGATTCACTAAGATGTTTAACCATGATATAGCAGATCTGATCCATGCCTGCAGCTGATTTCTTGGTAATTCTGAGAGCTCGATCTTCGTAAATGGCAAATTTAATTGGTCATTAATGTATTCCTCATTCTGAATTAGCTCTTTATACTTCTCTAAAGTACTTTTCCTTCCTTTTCCCCCCTCTACACTAATGTTGTTCTTAGTCACACTGATTGATGAGTAAAATAGTCCACGACTGAACAAAGCGTCTTGAGCGGGAAACCCTCCGCTTGCTTGAAAAGAGGAAACGCGCAATCATTGGCTAGCAGTCATAAGCGCGTCACACACTAGCCAATCACAAGCCTCTGCATCATCGCGACACTATGAGCTCGTGACGGTCCAATGCTATAAAAGCAGGAGGTGTGTAACAGAAAGCATTAATTCCAGCGCAAGCAGGACCGAGAGAGAAGAAACTGCAGCGATGGCAAGAACCAAGCAGACCGCTCGTAAATCCACCGGTGGCAAAGCCCCGAGGAAGCAGCTCGCGACTAAAGCAGCGCGGAAGAGCGCGCCCGCCACCGGCGGCGTCAAGAAGCCTCATCGGTACCGGCCCGGGACCGTGGCTCTGCGGGAGATCCGCCGCTATCAGAAGTCCACCGAGCTGCTGATCCGCAAACTGCCTTTCCAGCGGCTGGTGAGAGAAATCGCTCAGGACTTCAAGACGGACCTGCGTTTCCAGAGCTCCGCTGTCATGGCCCTGCAGGAGGCCAGCGAGGCTTATCTGGTGGGTCTGTTTGAGGACACCAACCTGTGCGCCATCCACGCCAAGAGAGTCACCATCATGCCCAAGGACATCCAGCTGGCGCGCCGTATCCGCGGAGAGCGCGCTTAAACCCGCCGCCGCCGGTGCTGTGCACGCGCGTCACTCCCCAACGGCTCTTTTAAGAGCCACAACACCTACTGTAAACGAGACAATTTCCACTTTAACTTTAACGCTGAATATGAAGCAATAGGGTCTTATGCAGTGTGGGATCTGGATTAAATAAAAGATAAGATAGGCACATGTCATAAACGTTTATTTCCATATGATAAAACATACAATCGGCTATTTCGGTTTCATCTGATCAAAGTTAATGGTATTTTGATCAGACATCCAGTAATTAACACAACTAAAAGTTTCCAAGGCACATATTTTCATTGAGCAGAAAGAAGTTGCCGGTTATAAAGCGTTTTCGGTTTCTTTTCATCATGTAAGCGCATATTATCACATTAGCGAAACCAAAATATGGGTGAACATGTGAAAGTGAATCTTAACTAGACAAGGATTCAGATATTGCCATCTTTGTGGGGACATTTTGTCTCTATAATGTAGGATTTACCAGGACAGACACACACACACACACACACACACACACACACACACACACACACACACACACACACACACACACACACACACACACACACACACACACACACACACACACACAAAGAGGCATAAATAGAACATTTTCACAGATTTTACATTTAGTCATTTAGCAGACGCCTTTGTCCAAAGCGACTTACAAATTAGGACTGAATTCAGCGAGTCATCATAAAGAGGCAAAAGCAACAACAACGCAAGAAGTGCTCAAAATACGAAGTTCAGGTATTATTGATGTTTCAAAGGAATGCCACTATTCGCAATTTTACTATAAACAATATTGTAATTTATGTCTTGTGCCCCCTTTGTTTACTTTGCTAAACTTGTAGAACAGCACTGTTAATTATCAACCAGTACTACTGTAAATCATAGTATCTGAAAATGTATAAATATTATATGTATAACAAGGGAAAGACTCCTGATCGGGGTGGCGGTTAAATGTTTCGCGCTCTATATTTTGGGGGCGGGGCGTGCCATGTGACGCGACGCTGGTTTCTGTCAGGTCCTGTAAGCAAGTATAAACGGTCTCCCTTCTGTAACACTCGTCATCCATTTTTCGTTATCACTGACCAGTTTAACGATCTTGTGAAACATCATGTCTGGAAGAGGCAAAGGCGGGAAAGGGCTCGGAAAAGGAGGCGCGAAGCGTCATCGTAAAGTTCTTCGCGATAACATCCAGGGAATCACCAAACCCGCCATTCGGCGTCTGGCTCGCCGCGGCGGCGTCAAGCGCATCTCCGGGCTGATCTACGAGGAGACCCGCGGTGTGTTGAAGGTGTTTCTGGAGAACGTGATCCGCGATGCCGTCACCTACACCGAGCACGCCAAGAGGAAGACCGTCACCGCCATGGATGTTGTGTACGCGCTGAAGCGACAGGGACGCACCTTGTACGGCTTCGGGGGATAAACGCCTGAAACACGAGAAACTGACGGACCCAACGGCTCTTTTAAGAGCCACACACTCCCGCACTTAAAGAGTCCATGATTTAGTAGAGTCAATCAAGAAGTGATTTAAAAAAAAATATATATTTTTCTGTACCGACAAGTGACTATTAATGAGTTCTTATATAAAGTTTGACAGTAATGTATGTTGAGATTATTAACAAAGTGAATTACACCGTATATTCATTTACAGATGCTAAAATGTGTTTTACGAAGTAAACAAAAGACAATTAGACCAGGAATCTTACCAAAGTAAGCTATGCAATGTTTTTTTAATTTTTTTTAATGTATTTTCCCACTAAAAAATACTTAGTTGCTGCTCCTGTAGTTTAACAGTTTCATGAATCTGAAATTATGGTTTAATTTAGTGTGTGATTTGGAAACGATCTGCATCTGCCATACATTTCAGTTATTAAATACATTCATGACACACACACACACACACACACACACACACACACACACACACACACACACACACACACACACACACACACACACACACACACACACACACACACACACACACACACACACTCAGCGTATGGTATCAGTTAGTAAAGTAATATGTTTATGATTATATATTGGCATGGAGTCTGTGGTCTGTCCTGCCATATGAGTTCTCATGTTGTTCTCTCTATCTCTCTCTCTCTCTCTATGTGTGTATTTTATCAAGAATATTACTAAAATCAATAAATAAAAAGAGCAGGAAATGAAACAGACAACTGTGTAGTTCAAACCCGTTGAAAAATATTTTAATAAACGGCTCTGGTTCAAACATGGGACGGTAGGCGGGGTTATCATTTAACCGCCTGTGATTGGCTCTCGATCCGCTCGTGATGCTTTGTGTTGTCCAATGAAACACGAGTTTACGGGTTTGGCCAATGAAAACAGGCAATCAGAAGGTCTCCTTGTCTCCTTGTAAATTAGCATAGTGCAGCGAATAAAAGCCTCAGAGTCGCTCCTGAGTTCACACTGACTCGTCAGCTCTGAGATCATTCTTCATCATGCCTGAACCAGCCAAGTCCGCGCCTAAGAAGGGCTCCAAGAAGGCCGTCACCAAGACCGCCGCGAAGGGAGGAAAGAAGCGCAGGAAGTCCAGGAAGGAGAGCTACGCCATCTACGTTTATAAAGTGCTGAAGCAGGTTCACCCTGACACCGGCATCTCCTCCAAGGCGATGGGCATCATGAACTCATTCGTCAACGACATCTTCGAGCGCATCGCCGGTGAAGCGTCTCGTCTCGCTCACTACAACAAGCGCTCCACCATCACGTCGAGAGAGATCCAGACCGCCGTGCGTCTGCTGCTGCCCGGAGAGCTGGCCAAACACGCCGTGTCTGAGGGCACCAAGGCCGTCACCAAGTACACCAGCTCCAAGTAGAGCCGAGGAGGCCAGCACACAAAGGCTCTTTTAAGAGCCACACACTTTATCCTGGAAAAGAGCTTATGATGGTTGGTCGTTGAACGATTTTGAAAATTATTTGTGGTTGTTACAATGTATGACTATAAGCTATAGCAACACGGAAATATTTCAGAGTGAAATACACAAATGTATATCAAAGAGAACAATGTTGGTATTTTTTGGTTAAAGGGCAAAACAAGCTGAAGTTTTAAGGAGGTGAAACCGATAAGACAAAAACATGAAAACTTATAGCAAAATCTGCTACTTCAATAAACTGAGATCAGATTTTTATTTTTACAGTTTTTATTTTATTGCAGTGAGTTTGAAAATATGGAGTATTTATTTTTCTGTTTAGATGTTTGTTTACCCGACAAAATACCCATCGGCTTGAAAACAAAGATCTCTGAATGCAATAAACATTTACAGAGTTTATAAACTATTTAAAATTGTGGAGTGAGTTATTTCCAATTCGTTATACTTTACAATAAGATCAAATTTGATAACCCGTTAATGCATTTACAAACATAAATGAGCAATATTTTTTTGCAGCATTTATTAACCTTTGTTAATGTTAGTTAATAGAAGTGTTCATATTTATGTTAGTGAATTAATGTTAACAGATGCAACTTTGGATCTTAAATGTGTGTTAGTAAATATTGAGATTAACATGAATTAAGATTAAGTATATGCTATAGAATTGTTATTCATTGTTAGTTTGTTAACTAATGTATAACTAATTTTAACCAAAAACTAAGTGTTACCAACATATGTCAACTCATTTACTGAAGCCACTGATGTTTTTTTTCTTTCAAATATAATCTTATTAGATCTATTTTAAGATATTTTGTGTCAATATCAACTAAAAATGTGTTGAAAAAAAATTACGTATTTTACACATATCTATGTGTAGTTGCCTGTCTTGTCTTTAAGGTCCTCCGTGGGCTTGCTCCTCCACCACAGTAACCAGAGCAACCACCAGAGGGGACTGCACAGTTGAACATACTTTGCTTTTATTGCCTTTTTTTATATATATATATTTTTAAACTGTATTTACTTTATACTGTAATTAAGTTGAGGGTTAGGTGAGGTGAGCAATATATTGTCTGTTTGAGGGTATGCTCATATTGTTTTAAAATTCCTGCTGTATTTATTACATTGCTACTGTATTTATTACATTTATAGTATATTTTTATTGACTTTTGTATTTTAGGGTGCCTGTTAAGACCTGGCTAGGGACACCAGATGGAAACTAGCACTTGTAGCTAACTCTGGCTTGTTTACAGCAAGTAACTTGTTTGTTGATCAATGAGCATTGTCCCTATCAAAAAAAAAAAAAAAAAAAAAAAAAAATTAACACAACTTGGGAATTTACTCAGAGCATTTAACACAATATGAGTAGACTGATGTGCTTACACACTTCATGTGTTTTTTTTTATAACGTGACTGTTTTAAATTAGCTAGTTGAACTGAACCAATAAGGTCTAGTGACTTTGAGTGAACAGAATCCAGTTCTGGTCAGTTCAGTAGGAGATAATAGTCTGTTAATGACAGCAACTTTTTTGTTTTTACTTCTGTATTGTTGAAAATAAAACATTTATAACATATCACTTCGTTATCGACTACCCCTCGCGTCAAAACTGTTCGTGAAAATGTCTCAGGTTACATATGTTCCTGGTTCCCTGAGAGGAACTCGAGCTGCGTCGAGACGTGGTGGGAACGTCGTGAAGCACGTGTATAATCAGTCCAATGGAGAGACGAGACGTCATAGTCGGGTGACGTCATCGACCAGGAAACTACACTCACCTAAAGGATTATTAGGAACACCTGTTCAATTTCTCATTAATGCAATTATCTAATCAACCAATCACATGGCAGTTGCTTCAATGCATTTAGGGGTGTGGTCCTGGTCAAGACAATCTCCTGAACTCCAAACTGAATGTCAGAATGGGAAAGAAAGGTGATTTAAGCTATTTTGAGCGTGGCATGGTTGTTGGTGCCAGACGGGCCGGTCTGAGTATTTCACAATCTGCTCAGTTACTGGGATTTTCACGCACAACCATTTCTAGGGTTTACAAAGAATGGTGTGAAAAGGGAAAAACATCCAGTGTGCGGCAGTCCTGTGGGCGAAAATGCCTTGTTGATGCTAGAGGTCAGAGGAGAATGGGCCGACTGATTCAAGCTGATAGAAGAGCAACTTTGACTGAAATAACCACTCGTTACAACCGAGGTATGCAGCAAAGCATTTGTGAAGCCACAACACGCACAACCTTGAGGCGGATTGGCTACAACAGCAGAAGACCCCACCGGGTACCACTCATCTCCACTACAAATAGGAAAAAGAGGCTACAATTTGCACGAGCTCACCAAAATTGGACAGTTGAAGACTGGAAAAATGTTGCCTGGTCTGATGAGTCTCGATTTCTGTTGATACATTCAGATGGTAGAGTCAGAATTTGGCGTAAACAGAATGAGAACATGGATCCATCATGCCTTGTTACCACTGTGCAGGCTGGTGGTGGTGGTGTAATGGTGTGGGGGATGTTTTCTTGGCACACTTTAGGCCCCTTAGTGCCAATTGGGCATCGTTTAAATGCCACGGCCTACCTGAGCATTGTTTCTGACCATGTCCATCCCTTTATGACCACCATGTACCCATCCTCTGATGGCTACTTCCAGCAGGATAATGCACCATGTCACAAAGCTCGAATCATTTCAAATTGGTTTCTTGAACATGACAATGAGTTCACTGTACTAAAATGGCCCCCACAGTCACCAGATCTCAACCCAATAGAGCATCTTTGGGATGTGGTGGAACGGGAGCTTCATGCCCTGGATGTGCATCCCACAAATCTCCATCTACTGCAAGATGCTATCCTATCAATATGGGCCAACATTTCTAAGAATACTTTCAGCACCTTGTTGAATCAATGCCACGTAGAATTAAGGCAGTTCTGAAGGCGAAAGGGGGTCAAACACAGTATTAGTATGGTGTTCCTAATAATCCTTTAGGTGAGTGTATAAAGCACACCTGAAAACAGGCCGAAGCAAGTCGATCACAGGCATGCAGGGAGTATGGCAGGGCGAAACAGTCAAAACCTCACTAATGTGTGCGGTGAGGCAACATCCCGCCACATCACAAACATATTGGAGAGAAACTCCTGACAATAATGTTTTAGAAGCAGCCATACTCCTAGTATCTTGGTCTGACGCCTCACAGTGCCACGAAGGAAACGTTACTAGAGGGTGTCTCCCCAAGGATACACCACTTAAACGGACGTGGTAAGCAGCTAAGGCCGCCATGTACACCTTTAGTGTGGAGGGGGATAGACCTGCGGAGAAACGCTCCTGCAGGAACTCCAGCACTGCAACGACAGGACAGATAACTGGGTCCAGCGGGTGCTCTCCGCACCAGGAAGTGAACAATATCCACTTCAAGGTGTAGATTTTCCTAGTGGAGGGAGCTCTGGAGTGGAGGATGGTCTCAACAACCTCAGTTGAGAGACCTGAACTTATGAGCTGGGCCTCCTCAGAGGCCAAGTCCAAAGTCTCCACAATTCTGGGGGGTGAAGGGTCAACCCGCTCGCCTGAGAGAAAAAATCCCCCCCGAGCAGAATCTCCTGACGAGAGCCGTCCAAGAACCATACTCGGACCTGCCAAAAACGGGGCTAACAGAAGACGGGCCCCGTCCCGGCGAACTCTCTCCAGAACTCCCTGGATTATGTAAGAGACCACCGATATGTTGTCCGTGCGGACAAGCACATGGTGACCTCTCAGGTCTGGCAGGAAGTGCTTGAGAGCTCGAAACATCGCCATCATTTCTAGCCGATGTGCCAAGAAAGTAGATGATCCTGCCAAAGACCTTTCGCAGAGCGACCACTCATGATCGCCCCCCAACCTGAGGGAAGCATCCGTCGATAGCGTTACGCGATGACAAGAAGCCCCCAACACTGGGCCATGGGCGAGGAACCAAGGTTTGTTCCACATGACTAAGGCATGTAGGCATTGCTGCGTGACCGTGATCATGCGAAACGAATTTCCCCTCAAGGAAAACCCCTTGGTCCTGAGCCACCACTGCAGGTGTCTCATGTGTAGGAGGCCAAAAGTTATTACACTGGACGCAGCTGCCCTGAGACCCAACAGTCTCTGAAACTGTTTCACAGTGAGTAACTGGCCTAGTTTTACCCCATTTACAGCTGAGAGAATTGAAGTAATACGTGTTGGTGACAATTGTGCCCGCATCGTTGTCAAATCCCACACCACACCTAGAAAAGTGGTCCTCTGAGACGGGTGGAGCACACTCTTCTTGGCGTTGAACCTCAACCCCAGCATCTTCATGTGAGACAGACACATCATCGATCGATTGCTCCCTGATCGATTGCTCCTGTCTGCCTCGCTGTGACTGCTGTTGCTGTGAGTTGGTTTGTGGCTGTACGCTTCGTCTAAGCCTCGTATTAGCTTCGTATTTCTTTCTGTTTTGAACCATTATTTACTATAATTTCTAGTTGTTTATACTACTAAATACAGCTTACCCAACATCACACATTAACCTGACATCGCTAGCTTCCGTTACTACTTGCACAACACGCTAGTAATTCGCTAGCCTGTTAACGCGCCACCCGTGCACTCAGTTATTTATTTATTTTTAAATAAAATCACGCCCGTGCCTTTGAGTTCATCAAAAGCTCAGGTGAGTAAGAATCAGTCAACAAACACGGTGAGTAATGTCTTCTCCTGTTATCACTGCATGTCACATGTTTAGCATAGCCTTCTCTGTCGGCAATATAGGATTTATATGTGATAAATGCAGGGAGACAGTTAGGCTGACGGAGAAGATTTCAGAACTAGAGACACACATCCAAACTTTAATTGAGGATAGTAATTCGGTTCCGGCTGAATTAGTGCCTGTGCAGCAAGGCAAATGGATGACGGAGAGGCGTTGTAGTCGCCGATTATCATAACAAATTGATTTGCCCCGCTCAGTGAAACACCCACTGAGAATCCTGTTGATTGTGCCCTAGTAATTGGTGATTCGATCACACGGAACGTGAAAATAGAGGCACCAGCCACCATAGTCACATGTTTGCCGGGAGCCAGAGCGCCTGACATCAAAGCAAATTTAAAAGTGCTGGCTAATGCAAATCGTAAATTCTCTAAGATTATTATTCACGTCGGCACTAATGATATTAGACTCCGCCAGTCGGAGATCACCAGAATTAAAGAGGTGTGTGAACTCGCAAGTACGATGTCAGGCACTGTAATTTGCTCTGGCCCCCTTCCTGTTCGCAGGAGTGATGAGATAGTTAGTAGATTGTGTTCACTCAATGGCTGGCTGTCTAAGTGGTGTCTGCAAAATAATAAAGAATTCATAGACAATTGGAAAAGTTTTTGGGGCAGACCTGACCTGTTGAAAAGAGATGGTATTCATCCCTCCTGGGATGGTGCTGCTCTTCTCTCTAGTAATATGGCACATAGTCTTAGAGCTCAAACATGACAATCTGGGGCTCAGGTCAGGAAGCAGACAGACTGGCTAAACCGACCGTCTGCTGGTGGCCTCGCGTCACCAAGGTCACATAAATCCCATCACATAGAGCCTCTTTCACCTAGATATCATCATATAGAGACTGTGTCTGTTCGCCGAATTAGAACATACAAAAAACTCCTAAACCCATTCAAGGGTAAAAATGTTTTGATGTTCAACAAACAAAAAACAGATATAATATGGATGAACAAATGCTAAAGCTCGGGTTGCTGAATATTCGATCCCTTACTTCAAAATCACTCATTGTTAATGATATGATTACAGACTATAATCTAGATGTGCTGTGTCTGACAGAAACCTGGCTAAAACCAAACGATTACATTACTTTAAATGAGTCCACCCCACAAGATTACAGTTATAATCGTCCGACTACAGCGTCCGACTGTTCGGACGCTCTTGCTTACTGCTCCGCGCTTTGCTCTATCGCTTTTATATTTTATCTTCTATACTTTTATAATTTGAGCTCCTTTTATCACCTAATTTTAACTTCAGCAAATCAGCACAGTGCTCAAACGACAAAGTTTGGATTACTACAAAAACGCAGAATTCTTCTCCCGACCAGCTTACATTCCGGGGAAAGGAAAACACAACTGCCTACAAGGATAAGAGAGAAAATGCCTCTTCTGGAATCTACTTGCTGCACTAACTGCCACAGACTTTTACAAAGGATTGCAGTTCTTGAAACAAAGTTATTTACGGGACCACCAAACCAGACGGAACACACAACAGAGCTTCGTCATGGACGCCCTCAGCATATAGCCGGTGAGTCCCATGAAACTAGTGCTCCTCGACAGGTAGAGAAACAAGCCGATCGACTTACAAACCGATGGCACAAACAGGGAGCGAGACCCAAAGGCACTCGAGACATCAGATTGTCACGAGCCTCACATATTACCGCAGTAGCATCCTCTACCCCAGATACAGCTCTGACAAAGATTGCAAACACTGGTCTCCCACCAACACCTATACATCTTGAGAACAGATTTGAAGTACTAATGAATGTAAATGAGGAATCCCCAAACGTGATGAATGTGATCGAACACAGACTGTATCAGCCAGTAGCTAACACTGATGCTAACTGGCGCTCAAGGTCGAGCAGACAGCGGCACTCAGCTCAGAGCACAGCCGAGCCCAGGACTCTGATAGTGGGGGGACTCCATAATCAGAAACATTAGCTGCAGGGATACAACTACGTGCTGCCTTCCACAAGCAACAACTTCTGATATAAACAGGGAACTTCAGAACATTCTAATGAAACATAAGACTGCAAATCGACTCATTATTCATGTGGGGAAGAATGACATTCATAAAGAGCAGTCAGAACTCCTTAAGAAGGATTTCAATGAACTTTTTGAAACACTTAAAAAACTGAAAGTTCAGACATTCATCAGTGGACCACTCCCAGCAAGAGGAACAAACAGGTTTTCACGGTTGCTTGGGATTAATACATGGCTGCAAAAAACCTGCAATATAAAAGGAGTAAACTTCATTGACAACTTCAATCTCTTCTGGAGTCAGAGACAACTATTTCATCGGGATGGCCATCACCCAAACAAACTTGGTTCAAGAGTGTTAAAGGACAACATCTACTTCTCCCTCAATCATCCTTCTGCAGTGTGTGCCAATCCACTCAATCAGAATGGCACACACACACCTGGACACAGTATGAATGACCACAGGACTTCACTTCATGATGTTGACATATCACACAAGGACAATGATAACACCACTGAGCCACAACATGTTGACATATCACACAAGGACAATGATAACACCACTGAGCCACAACAACCTCTGCTCACGGACACAATCTCAGCTGAGCCATGCCCACAGAGCTCACCACAGACAGACACATCAGAACTGCTCCAAGATTCAGCACCCAAGGACGACTTCCTGGAAAACAGCCAGGGAAGCCAGGACAGCATATCACAGCCTCCTATAACACCAGAGCAACAGCCCCTTTCACCAGACACGTTCTCCCTCTCGCCAGCAACTCCACTTCTGTGCTTCTCACAGAAAATGGAAGAACTGGTGCATGCTGGAACCAGACTATCACACTCTTTTGCTGCAAGCCCCCAGATATCAACCAAAAAACGTCGGGCACCGCTACCACCAAAGCCTGCAGGCCCAGCTCGCCCTCCCCCTGCCTCTGTGAGAGCTCTTCGGCCTCTGCCACAACGCCAGGGCCCACACCCTCCTCCATCTGCTCGAGGTGAACCAAAAACAACTGATACCAGCTCTCAGTGATGTATGTCGGGTCCCCGCTTTGATAACAGTAACTTTCTCAAATGTTTACAGAACAAGCGGGAACCCAGTGTGCCTGTATCTTTCTCTATTGCTGTTCTATTACAAGATAGAAAGTCTAAGGCCTTCAATAGCCGTACAGCAAACTCAACTAATCTGGTGCCTATTGCACGTCTAACTAAGATTGGTGTGGGGAAAAAAAGTAAGACTGTTAAGTTAGCAATTTTAAACATCCGCTCACTTAAAAATAAATCACTTCTAGTCAACGACTTAATAACCACAAACAACCTGGATTTTATGCTTCTAAATGAAACCTGGCTAGAAGACAGCTGCAGTGCAACAATCCTCAATGAAACAGCCCCTCCTAACTTTACTTTTATGAGTGTCTGCAGAGCTGTTAAAAGAGGCGGGGGTCTAGCTGCTCTTTTTAAAGATATCTATCAATGTAAGCAAATATCATTTGGGAACTACACGTCTTTCGAATATCTGGGTATTGTATTAAAAGGTGTTGATAAGCATTTTACTTATCATTATTTACAGGCCTCCAAAATACTCTCCAGCCTTTGCTGAGGAATTTACAGAACTGTTATCAACAATTACCTCAGAGTTTGACTGTTTTGCCATTGCTGGAGATTTTAACATTCACATAGATAATGCAGAAAACAATATGGCAAAAGAAATCAAAACTGTTTTAAAAACTTTTGATCTGACTCAGCATGTACATGGACCCACACACAATCATGGACACACTCTAGATTTACTTATCAGTAAGGGTCTAAACATCTCATCGATTGTTATTAAGGATGTAGCACTGTCTGATCATTTCTGTATTTTCTTTGATATATTGATCTCTCCTGCCACTGAAGCTAGATCTGAGTCCTTCACAGTGAGTAACTGGCCTAGTTTTACCCCATTTACAGCTGAGAGAATTGAAGTAATATGTGTTGGTATCCTTAACACCAAGCATATCTGCTGACTCTGTTGATTTTCTCCTTGATTCTTTTAACTCAAAAGTTAAAAGTGCAATTGATGATATTGCTCCTGTGAAAGTCAGGAAGAAGAGTGGCAGACAAAAAGCACCTTGGAGAAACTCAACAGCAGTGCAAAATATGAAAAGACAATGCAGAAAAGCAGAGCGCATGTGGCGGAAGACAAAGCTTGTAGTCCATTATAACATCTACAAAGACAGCCTTCATGCTTTCAATATGGAACTAGGCAAAGCTAGACAGACTTTCTTCTCAAATATTATAAACTGCAATTTAAACAACACACGCACTCTTTTTGCTACTGTAGAGAGACTGACAAACCCCCCAAGCCAGATTCCCAGTGAAATGCTCTCAAACAGCAAGTGCAGTGAGTTTGCTTCTTTCTTCTCTGACAAAATCAATAATATCAGAAAGGTGATCAGCACATCCTTGAGTTGTGCTGGGGTCAGACAGATCAGACCACCTGAGAAAGTAGTTACTATGTCTGATTTCAAAGAAATTGATGGCAAAATTTTGGAAGAAACCGTACAGCACCTTAAAACATCAACATGCGCCCTTGACACACTTCCCACATCTTTTTTCAAAAGTGTGTTAAACAGTTTAGAAGCAGATCTTCTAGAAGTGGTAAATGCCTCACTTCTCTCTGGGAGTTTTCCAAACTCCCTGAAAACTGCAGTTGTCAAGCCCCTCCTGAAAAAGAACAATCTGGATAAGACCATATTAAGCAACTATAGGCCGATCTCAAATCTTCCTTTCATAGGCAAGATCATTGAAAAAGTTATCTTCAATCAGCTGAACAAATTCTTAAGCTCGAATGGATACTTTGATAATTTTCAATCTGGTTTCCGACCGCATCACAGCACAGAGACAGCGCTCATAAAGATAATAAACGATATTCGCTTAAATACTGATTCAGGCAAATTATCAGTGCTGGTACTACTCGACCTCAGTGCTGCATTTGACACTGTCGATCATAACATACTTCTTGACAGGCTGGAAAACTGGGTGGGGCTTTCTGGGATAGTCCTAAAATGGTTCAGGTCATACTTAGATGGGAGAGGTTATTATGTGAGTATAGGAGACCATAAGTCTGAGTGGACATCCATGACATGCGGAGTCCCTCAAGGCTCAATTCTTGCGCCACTCCTGTTCAACCTGTATATGCTCCCAATGAGCCAAATAATGAGAAACAACCAAATTGCTTACCACAGCTATGCAGACGACACACAGCTGTACCTAGCCCTATCGCCTAACGATTACAGCCCCATTGACTCCCTGTGCCGATGCATTGATGAAGTCAACAGTTGGATGTGTCAAAACTTTCTTCAATTAAACAAAGACAAAACTGAAGTTATTGCGTTTGGAAACAAAGATGAAGTTCTCAAGGTGAACGCATACCTTCACTCTAGGGGTCAAACAACTAAAAATCAAGTCAGGAATCTTGGTGTGACACTAGAGTCAGACCTTAGTTTCAGTAGTCATGTCAAAGCAATAACTAAATCAGCATACTATCATCTGAAAAATATTGCAATAATTAGATGCTTTGTTTCCAGACAAGACTTAGAGAAACTTGTGCATGCTTTCATCACCAGCAGGGTGGATTATTGTAATGGACTCCTCACTGGCCTTCCCAAAAAGACCATAAGACAGTTGCAGCTCATACAGAACGCTGCCGTTAGGATTCTGAGCAGAACCAGAAAATATGAACATATCACACCAGTCCTCAGGTCTTTACACTGGCTCCCAGTTAGATTTAGGATTGATTTCAAAGTATTATTACTGGTATATAAATCATTCAATGGCCTAGGACCTCAATACATTGCAGATATGCTCACTGAATATAAACCCAACAGATCACTCAGATCATTAGGATCATATCAGCTAGAAATACCAAGGGTTCACTCTAAACATGGTGAGTCTGCTTTTAGCTATTATGCCAGCCACAGCTGGAACCAGCTTCCAGAAGAGATCAGATGTGCTCCTACAGTGGTCACATTCAAATCCAGACTCAGAACACTTCTGTTTAGCTGTGCATTTACTGAATGAGCACTGTGAAATTCATTTTATTTTTCTAAACTGTTTTAATTATTCTTGTTTCTTTTTATTATTTTAATTTCTTCTATGTAAAGCACTTTGAATTGCCATTGTGTATGAAATGTGCTATATAAATAAACTTGCCTTATAAACATGAGCCTCGTCTGAAAGGCAAAGGGGGAGGTGTGGCTGTAATTTATTGTAATATCTTCAGAATTACTGAGAAGTCTTGTTTTAAATATAATTCTTTTGAAGTGTTGGTGCTTAATTTAACAATATATAGTGTAAATGATAAATCACGTTTGAGATTTGTGCTGGCTACTGTATACAGGCCACCAGGGCACCATAAAGACTTTATCAAAGAATTTGCGGACTTTCTATCAGAATTAATATTGACTGCAGATAAAGTACTACCGGTAATTGTTGATGATTTTAATATACATGTAGATAACGAAAAAGATGCATTGGGATTGGCATTTAAATACATTGTAAACTCAATTGGAGTAAGACAACACGTGTCAGGACCTACTCATTGTCGTAATCATACCCTAGATCTAATATTATCACACGGAATAGATGTTGATGCCGTTGAAATTCTGCAGCAGAGCGATGACATCTCAGATCATTATCTAGTCTTGTGTAAATTACATTTAGCCAAAGCTGCAAAGCCGACTCCGTGTTACAAATATGTTAGACCAGGGGCGTTGCTAGACATAAAGCTCTACTGGGGCACAGGTCCCCCATTGTTTGTCTGAGATAGCAAAAGTAACTAAGGAGCCGTGGCTTACCGATAGGTCAATTAAATATACATTTTAATATCCGAAAGAATGATTCATTGTTATCACAAATCAAAGACAGTAGTACAGAACACAACATTGTGTGTATTTTCTGTGCTGTACAGTGCTGCAGGCAGGGGCGTTTGTTTCGAAAACACCAGGCTGGGTAGTTGGCCAAGTTAGAGGGGTTCGGGGGCATGCTCCCCCGAGAAAATTTTGGATTTCTCAGACCTACAAATGTGTATTTTAAGGTGTTTGAAAGCCAAAAAATTGGATAACAATAGCTTTAAAAGCATGTTAGTGGGCAGCATAGCATAAATGATTTATCAAGCAGATAACAGATTCTTAAACATGAGAATGAGGATAAATGTTGCAATGAATGATCCACACTACAAAATGTTTATGTGTATTGTCAACATTCAAAACTATTTTAACTCTTCCAAAAAGTTTTTTTTGCGTAGTAACACACAAACATAAAATGATTAGCCCACATACACACCAAACTACACACAGATATGAATTACGTAAAACACTACTATCTTGTGTCTTTTGCTTGTTCAGTGTGCAGTGGAGTGTATAGGAGTTTGTCACACGTATGTATGTGCACAGATACACTGTATATATTATACAGGATGTTTAATTAATGTTACAGTTATTGAACTAAACTGAATCTACACTGAAGTGACTATTAACTGATTATTGACACTATTGTTGGCCAAGCTGCTTCTCAGGCGATTTTTTAATTTGTTACTATTGTGAAGCTGCAGTGAAACAATATATTGTAGCTCATATATGTATATATATATACACGGATCTACACACACACACACACACACACACACACACACACACACACACACACACACTGAATATGCAAAAATGGCAAGTGAGAAACTCAACTCTATTTCTAAAGCGCTGTGTGTGTGTGTGTGTGTGTGTGTGTGTGTGTGTGTGTGTGTGTGTGTGTGTGTGTGTATGTATGCATGTATGTACAGTAAATATATACATATATATATATAGGCCTGTCACGATAACCAATTTTGCTGGACGATAAATTGTCCAAGAAATTATTGCGATAAACGATAATATTGTCGTTCGAGACCATTTTCATCTAATATAATGATAATGGCATAATAATGCAGGTACACCTTTTCAAAGATCTATAAACTTTTATTACTTAAGAATATTAAACATTGAAAACGGAAAACATTTTAAATATCCACAAAAAATTAACAAAACAACCAAAAACAATAAAAGCAATGGACTCTCAGTGTCTGTTAACAAAAAAAATCACTTGAATAAATACCAAAAACAATAAATAAAATGGATGTAAACAAAATTGCACTTCCAAAAATATTAAACATTAGGCTCAGACATAAATAGTGATACATTCCATAACAGGCAAAACTGCCAGTTAGGACCTTTGTAAACAAATAAAAAAAGCCTCAACAGGCCATATCACACCATTTTGCACTGTCCTGCTGTTACTTTGTCGACTAAACAAACGCCCGAGTGATTGTAACTTACTGCTACACGCACTTTATTGCGTGTATATGCTACGCACTGAAAATACTTGGTTAGGATTAGGGGTGAGGAGTGCGTGCGTATTACACGCCATAAAGTGCGTATCATATGCACGCAAAAACTATTTTTGGCGTATAAATGGCACGATAAATAACATTCGTGGTATAGACACGCATTTTCATGAGATCGGGCTCGCTGTCGCGTTTGGCTTTGAAACCAATTCCATCTTTTTCTTTTTTTTCCCCCTCCAACTCACAACTAGCGTGTTCTCTCTCTCCCGGCAGTCGCCGCAAGCAGTCCCGCCGGCGCTTTCCCATACAAACGCTTAATAGCGTGCCAACACCTGACCGGACTTCAGTGTGTTCAAATATGTGCGCGCTGCACTGCAGTTGCTAGGAAACAGACACGCGCGGACATGGATTTCTGTCGCGCGGTTCAGTTTCTGTTTTCGGTTAAACTGCGTTGCTTTTACAAGCGTTGATTGTTTTATTACTGCGTTGCACATAGGCGTAATTCTATGGGGGGACAGGGGGACACGTCCCCCCCAATATTCAAAGAAGGACAATTTGTCCCCCCCAATATTTGATCATACTGTATGATTATGCGGGCAATATCGATGTGATTGCAAATATGTCTTTCTTTCCAGCTCCGAAAATATAAAATCCCGGCCGGTCCATTTCCCAAATCCATTCGACTGACAATAACAAAACCTATTTCTCCTGAAATCCATGTCATGTTTTCCCTATACCTTTAGTAGCTCGTGCACCGTCAGTGAGTTAGGAAAAACCAAACAGAAGAAGAGTTAGGAGCGCGAAATCTGACAGAGCAGGTGACGGCGGTGTCGTCTCACATGGTGAAATCTCATATGGCAGGTGACGGCGCCACGGCGGTGTCCTCGCAGAGAAACCGAAGTACAGTTGTAAATTTATGTTTCCATTTATGGGTATTGCCAGAGTTTTTCCTGCATAAAGAATTATAAGGCGGCTGCCTCCGTCAAATTTCGTGCCGCCTCCGGCTCTCGACAAAACTCGGACAGACAGTCACATGGTCAGATACACTTTCCCCACCGTGATGGTTCTGTTGCGGTTATAAAAATATTTAAAATAATCTAATTTAATACAGTTATAATTTTTCAATGTAAATTATTTAATTTGATTGGTAACAGCCTAGTGTCTTATTATTTTAATTGGATATATTTATCAAATTTAAGAATTTGAAATGAAAGATGGAGCATACAGTTAATAAAATTAGGGGGGGAAATGCCCTTTATAAAGGCACAAAAAATTATTCTGAGTGTTTTCAAACAGTGATGTAATGAAAAATTGACAATTTTAAGTTTGAAGGGAGTAAAGCCTCTGTTTAGGCTATTAAGGAAATATAATTTTGCCAAAAGAAGAACTTTTATTTTAAATAAATGTTCATTTTAAATCAGCCTGTCAGTGTGATATGTTACCATATTATCATGCTTAACACTAAGAATTTGAATAATTGTAATGTGATGATCAGATGCAGATATCTAAATCAGAGAATATCATAGGTTCGGGCGGTTTGCGGGTGGATTATTTATTTTTAACAGTGGATTCGGGTGACTCAAAGTGCACCAGATTAATGAATTTACCTTTAAAATGTACAAAATTTTCTTCCGGGGGAGCATGCCCCCGGACCCCCCTAGAGGTACCAAGTACACAGCTGTCCCCCCCAATGTGTGATTGACAATTTCGCCCTTGGCGTTGCAAATAGAGAATTTCTATTACCCTATAATATAATTTTTATTAAATACACTGACAAATTAAATAAATTGTTAAACTCAAACTTCAGATTTACTGGGGCACAGCAGATTTATACTGGGGCACGTGCCCCAGTAAAAGGTGTCTAGCGACGCCCCTGTTTAGTGCATACGGTATTCCAATGTATTAATGTTATGTGCTGCTAGCATGTAACTTGTGTAACTTGTCTAACTTAGTTTATGATAAAATAAAACTCAGCATGGGAGCTTACAACGAGTGAACTGAGAATATATATTGTATCTTTAGACAGAAAGGAACTGTCACAGTCTTATACTATAAGAATCTGCAAACTAGGCTTATGAATCTATTGATCGCGGGATGGCTAACCGATCAGTTAAATTAACGAGTCGTAATAATATGTTTTGGAGCTGGTGAGTCAATTTAGCAAGCTTTTGCAAATGTCTCCGTAAGTAAGTAAAACAAATAACTAATATTGATGTGTATGTGTGTGTTTCCTTCATGATCCAGGCATTTGGGGAATAAATATTATCCAGCCACACGATGTTCAGATGCGGTGAGTATTGTCATAAAATACACGTGAAATAGAGGCAGAATCTGTGAATCTGCTCAAATGCACTGGTTCAAACCCTCCAGACAAGCTTTATCTTCTTGAGTTTACAGGCCTAGCTGACCCAAAAATAAATGTCTTTCAAAATGAAAGTATTTTCAAACCTGTATAACTTACTTTTGTGAAACACAAGAATTTGGGGAATAAAACAACTGTATGCATTGTTGCCTATGACAAAAATAAAAGGCATTTTTCAAGATATCTTAATTATGGTTCTACATAAGAAACTCATACAATTTCAACATATGGGTGAGTAAGCTACATAATGAGATAACTCTATTTTTTTTTTTTTTTTTTTTTTTTGGATGAGCTGTTCTTTTAAAGGATTAGTTCACCTCAAAGTTGAAAATTCTGTCATCATTTACTCAACCTCAAGTTGTTTCAAACCTGTATGAATTTCTTTCTTCTGCTGAACACAAAGAAAGATATTTTGAAGAATGTCTGTAACTTGGGTCCCATTGACTTCCATAGTATTTTTTTTCCCTACTATGGAAGTCAATGGGACCCAAGTCTGTCTGGTTACCGACATTCTTCAAAATATCTTTCTTTGTGTTCAGCAGAAGAAAGAAATTCATACAGGTTTAAAACAACTTGAGGGTGAGTGAATGATGACACAATTTTCAACTTTGAGGTGAACTAATCCTTTAAGGACATTTGCTAAATTAACCATGTTTTTTATTATAGTGTAGAAACCATGTTTTTATGGTGGATAGTGAGTATAGGAGCAGGCTTCACTGCATATATTAATAAACTTTTAGAGTGCTGGCCTGGATAATTGTAATACGTAAAATAGGAAAGAGGCCGCACTATGCATAAACTTTTATTTGCAAAAATGCGTTTCGGCACGTGGAAACTGATGAAGGCACGTGCCGAAACCTGTTTTTGCAAATAAAAGTTTATGCATAGTGCGGCCTCTTTCCTATTTTACGTATTACAATAATTTATTACCATTTGGTTAGTGTCGCAAAACATTGTTAATTTTTAGTAAGGGTTCTCCAGATTTATATAACACTTATGGAACATTAAAAAATGGTCCTATGTTACGCGATCAATAATCCTATTAAAACTCTTTAAAAAAAAAAATATATTTTTAGATCAAGCATTGGACTTACGGAGCAGAATAGGCACCAACAGAGAAACAAGTCCATCACTAGTAAGTATCCACTGCAGTATCTTCTGGTTACACTTTATTTCGATAGTCCACTTTCACTAACATGTCAACTAACTCTCATTAGAGTATTAGTAGGCTGTAGTAGACAGTCAATAGACTGGTAGGTTAAGTTTAGATGTTAGGATTCGGGTTAGGAGAATAAGTTGACTTGTAGTTGCCAAGTAACTTATAGTCAGTAGAATGTCTGTTAGGGGACCAACAAAACAGAGTGTTAGCAAATATTAAGCAGACAGTCTACTAATACTCTAATGACAGATAGTTGACATGTAGTTGCAAAGTTACTTATAGTTAGTAGAATGTCTAAAGTGGACTATCGAAATAAAGTGTAACCCAGTATTTAAATCCGCAGTCAATTTTAAAGGCACAATGCACTCCGAAATTAAAAAATGATCTCTTTTTTTCTTCTCTCGTGCCATTCTAGATATATATCTGACTTTCTTTCCACAAAGATTTTTTGAAAAATTATCCATTATTGTAAGCCAATATAATGCAAGTGCATACGCCAGAAACTTCATACAGCGTACTCACAGCTTGCTGTGTTGTTCACACAAGATGTTTTCTGCACTTATCATGTGAGCTTTACAATGCTCTTGGACTTTTTCGACCTTCAGCATTTTGGTGTCTATTCACTTGCATTATTTGACACACAAACACAAGAGATGGATAATATTTCTAAAAGTCTAGTTTATTTTTTCTAAAATATGTGTTTTCATCTGAAGAAAGAAAATCATATACCTTTTGGTCGGCATAAGGTAGATAAAATGAAGGGGGAATCAGTTTGCTCTCCTTTACCTAGTATTATTTATAAACATTACATGTGATTTAATAAATGTACAATTAAAGGGGTGTTCGAAGCAAACATCTAAATCCCTTCACAAAGAGCCCTTCCACAAAAGGGTTAGCAAAGGGGGACATGCATCCGATGGTAAATTAACTGAAGTAATTTTATCTTATAGTAATTTTATATTATATTTATGGTAATGTGACCTAGGATGGCAAGTTCCTGTGTTTCATTTTAAAGTAGGGTGGAAGAGTTAAAGGCACAATATGTTTTTTTTTTTTTTTTATATAAAAAATCACTATATCTATGTTATATATTTTTTAAAGTTGTGTATTTACATTATCCCGACAGTTCCAATTAACTTCTAAATCCAGAGAAATTAATATTTTAATTCTAAGACACGGACCGTGTCTTTATTTCCGTTTTGTCGCCGTCAATGGCGTCATATCCGTGTTGTCTCTGGTTTCCGCTCGTGCTGCCATGGCAACCAGAGCTATGAACCAGAGCCCTCTGATAGTAACCAAACTGACGCGGACAACTGTGTAGTTCGCAATGTCTATTTGCACGCTGTTGTTGTTTCGTTCAAACATTATGGACCATGGCAAGCAGACTTTGGATAAAAAAGGAGAACTAAACCAAGAATCAATATCAGCGCTGTGTTTTCGAGATGTCGAGAGCTCCCATGGACACTATATAAACGAGAGCTCCATGTCCGAGACTTCGACAACTCCTACATGTACTGTATTAAACAGGTGAGCACATTTACATAAAACTAATCAAGGTTATATAGTTCAACATGATGAAATGTTAGAATATGATCTGTATGTTATTCTAATGTTGATCTAGCTTACTGCTAGTCTCATACAGACAAACTAACGTTAACACATACATTTCAACACATTCAAATGCAGTTTAGTGTGATAGTGTAATGTTAGACCGAGTGAAACAGCGCTGCGTTACCTCTCAAGTTTAATTTGTCTAATAAACTGACCTGTGAGTAGTAATTCTGCGTGTAGTTCGGTAGAATGAAATGTCCATATTCCTTTTATATCCGCGGGACTCGCGTCGCGTGTGGAGCTGATAGCTGTCTCTTAGCAATCCCGACCTGCTTCATATCACAGTCATGATAAAAGCATCGATGTATTCAGTAATCCATATACATTATTAGATCGGTCGGCTTGACGTTGACGACAAAATCCATAATTCATAGCAAATGTTGCGTCATCAATCTACGCCTTTGTTATTGTAAATAGGTTAGCGACCCCTAGTGGAGAAAAAATCCCATATTGTGCCTTTAAGTTTAACATAGAATAATTGAGTTGTTTGTTTGGGTTTGCTATATTACACACATTTTCATCATACCGAAGTTCCATAGGTAAAACTTTTATTAACAGATGCGTTAATGTAACTACCTGCAGGGTTAAAAGAAAAGACGTCAAGAACACACAAACTTAAGGAACTTTTACACATCAACAATGTACTAAAAACGGAAACGTTTTTTCTTTGTACAGATGACAATGTTATTAAAACGATTACCGTTTGGACAGATCCACTGTGTTAATCTACATGTTCCTTCTTTTGGTGATGCACATTTTTCTATCAGACATAAGTTTTAGATACCAGACAAAACGAATGAAATGTGACCCATGCTAATTAATTCCCCCCTTTTACCTCTCTCTTTTATCTTTCTGTGGCCAGGATCCGTCATTCATCAGAACAGCTACCAAGAGAAGTGAGTATTCGTCCTCTACCTCCTTTGTCTCAATGTTATTTCAACACTATTGGTCTCCAAAGTACTATATGTGTTTATATTAGGGGTGTAAGATTAAGAAAATGTCATAATTCGATACAATTGCGATTTTCGATGCAAAAACGATTCACAGTATGTAAATGTAGTTACTTTTCCTATATAGGTATTAGGGATGTGCATCTCCATAACTGAGGCCAATACGATACGCATCTCGATGCATAGCCAACGATACAATACATTAATGATACAAATAAGCAGCTGCCAGCTACCGATGCAATGCAATACGATTCACTTTTATTACGATCCGGTGCGATTCGATTTCAATTCAACGCATTGCAAAAATATGATGCTATGCAATTCAATATGGTATAGATAGTTCACTTTTATTTCTTTTGTTCAGACATAGGGCAAATCATAAAGTAGCAAAGTGCCATCTGACTTTTAACACATGGCTCTCTCACAATCAAAAGATTTGGTTTCCACAAAAAAAGCAGGTACTGTAGGCTAACTGACCAGAAAGCAGGTACTGTAGGCTAACTGACCAGAAAGCAGGTACTGCAGGCTAACTGACCAGAAAGCAGGTGCTGTTATTACTGTATGTGCTTCACGGGCCGTTTATCAGTTTGGTCCAGTGCAGCGCGAGCCGATCTTGATCAATCGACACTGTTACTACACGGCGCTAAGAGATCCCCACTGAAGTAATAACATCGCTGCGAGATCTATTGAGAAGCATTCATATATCTCTGTTATTAACGGATCAAACAGCGCTGACATGGAAATATTGTGCCATGAATGAACAATCCAGTGTCCACAGATCAGCAACATTCACCATGGATTTACTGTAGTAAAACAAACTGTAACCATGGAAGTTTGGCAGGAATAGTAGGCTATAATGCTTTCAAGTTACATTACGTTGGTTCTCTTACGAGAGGTTCTCTCGTATTGCGTAAGTTTAGCTTACGCTACGGGTAAAGTCATCTTTTCTCGAGATATGAAGCAAAAAATTATCCTTAATTTTAATATCTTGTCAACGCAGTGCGGCAGCAAGCTGACCTAGAGCAGGCAATCTTGCGTGCTCATAGGCTGCTCTGCGGCAACTGCAGCAGCCTATCACTGAGCCCTTGGCGTGACGTCACGTCCAATGAGCGCGAGCAGCGCGCCTACGCGTCACGGCCCGAGGCGGGGCGTGGCAGAGGGTATAAATACGGGCTGAGAGGCTGCTTTCACTGATTTTTGTCTCTTCAGCGAAGCTCTTCGCATCGCTGATCTTTGAGGAAGCCGCCGTTGAAACCAGCGCTTTGCAAGCCGAGGATTCTGCCTGAGGAAGCCGGCCGCCTTCGCCGCCTTCAGCTATCCCTGCCTGCTTCGCTATCCGGCGAAACATATCCTTTCTATTATGCATTGTATCTCATGTAAAGCTCCGCTCAGCGACAGAGACCGCCATGTTATCTGCGCTCTCTGCCTGGGACCGGACCACGCTGCCCTCGCCCTCGCGGCGGGTGGCTGTGAAATGTGCGAAGAACTGCCGATGTCGACCCTGCGGGCTCGACTCGCCTTGTTCGACGCTCCAGCTGTCTCTCCGTCTGCCTCCACCGGGCCGCGCAAGAAGAAGCGCCGCTCTCAGAGGCCACCGGAACCCGCAGCAGCAGCTGAGCGCTCGCCGGAGCCCCTCCCGCGAGCCTCGCTATCTCCATCTCCTCCCCCCCTTCCCGACGCGCAGCGGCCGGCCTTTGCCCGCACTGCCGTCGCCTCGGGGGATGAAGCGGACGACGCTGTTTTGACGGACAGCTGCTCTATCCTGGCCTCGGACAGCGAGGAGTGGTCTGGCTCCACCTCCTCTGCACAGGAGTCTAGCCGGTCCCGCGCCAGTGTCGACGCGGAACTGCTCCGCCTCCTCACCAAAGCGGTCGAACAATTGGGACTCGACTGGTCCCCACCGAGGGCGCCCGCGCCTAACCGACTTGACGGGTGTTTTCTGCCTAGCCGCCGCCCAGCGCCTGCCTCTAGGTCAGCACCCTTCCTGCCTGAGCTCCACACTGAGCTCTCTAAGTCGTGGAACGCCCCATTCTCCGCTAGACTCCGCTCACCGGTCTCCTCGACCCTCTCCCAAGTGGACGGGGCCGCCGAGAAGGGATATACTCAAATTCCCCCGGTGGAAGATGCTGTGGCAACGCACCTTTGCCCGCCATCCGCCAGATGGCGCTCAAAGTCTGCCCTGCCGTCCAAGGCCTGCAGGACCACATCAGCACTCGTCGGCCGCGCCTTCTCCGCCGCCGGCCAGGCTGCTTCCGCCCTGCATTCAATGGCTGTGCTCCAGATCCTCCAAGCCGATCTCCTCCGAGAGCTGGACGAGAAAGGCCCGGATCGCGCCGTTCTCACGGACCTGCGTAGCGCGACGGACCTCTCCCTTCGCGCCACAAAGTCCGCTGCACAAGCCATCGGGAGAGCTATGGCCTCGCTCACCGTCACCGAAAGGCACCTTTGGTTGACGTTGGCGGATATGAGCGAATCCGAGCGTTCAGTGTTCCTCAACGCACCGCTCTCTCCCACCGGCCTGTTCGGCCCAGCGGTCGCCGGGATCGTCGATCGCTTCTCGGAGGTGCAGAAGGCATCGCAGGCGATGAATCTCTTCCTGCCCCGCCGCTCGAGTTCGTCTGCAGGCCGCTCTCAGCAGCCTCCTGCACGGAACTCCTCTCAGCGCTCTGCCCAGCCTCCGTCTTCGCAGCGACGACAGGGCGGCCGCCCTAGGTCGCGCTCAACCAGCCGTCACAAACCGCCTCCCCCCCGGGGACCCCGGCCCAAGGTGACGCTCAAGCCTGAGCCCGCGAAGTCCTCCTAGCGGCTGCAAGGAGGAAAAGATGGCTGAGTCCCGCTGCGGCCGGACCGCCATCAAAGCGCCCAGCTCTGCCAGTCCCCTTAGAAAAGGCTACTGCAGCAGCTTACATCGCAGCCAACGAGCCAGTAATACAACTCTCTCGCCTGCACACAAACGCCGTTTTCACGGCGACCCAGAGAAATCTCATAAAGAGTATGGTTTCGGGTTTTCCGGCTCACGCCGAAGGTGTCATGAGTGTAGAATTTGTGCCCACGCCCCAGTGCTCACCACTACACACAAACACGATCTCCCCGGTAACGCTCACAGAGCGCACTCTCATAAAGCGGGCACGCGCCGCTCGAGTGCTAAAGGTAGAGAATGTGCCCGCTCTTCCAAGCCCACACCTACCCACTGCCCGCTCTGTCACACAGTTATCCCGGGACGCAGATCCTCTAAAGCTCCCTTACACTGGCCGTGTTGCATATGTAAGCCCTGTGCCCGCTCACGAGCGCGCGCACTTACTATCAAACACGTTAAACCTCATGCCGCTCTCGCGCCACGGGTTTCTAGCATCAAAATGTGCCCCGTCCCCAGTGACCGAGCCGTTATGTGCTGTACAGCCAGTCACCATTGTTCGCGAGCCCCCATATTCGAGCACCGGCAGCGCGCGCGCCGCCCCGTCCTCTCTGATAGAGGTTCCCCATCCCGCCCAGCGCGGCGATCCGAACCTAGAGATCATTCGACCCCTAGCTATGTGTGCGAAAGCATGGCAAGCTATCCAGGGCGTGTCAGAATGGGTGCTGAATACTATAATGCACGGCTATTCGCTTCAATTCGCTCGCCGTCCCCCGCGCTTTCTAGCACGGACAGAGACGAGAGTGAATACAGAAGTAGCGCATCTGCTTCAGGCAGAAATAGCAAAGCTGCTGCACAAAGGGGCTATAGAACAGGTGCATCCTTCTCAGAGCGAGTCGGGCTTTTACAGCCGTTATTTCCTCGTACCCAAGAAGGACGGAGCGCTGAGACCTATTTTAGATCTGAGACATTTGAACAAAGCTCTCATGAGACGGCCGTTCAAAATGATCACAACCAGACAAATCCTCGCGCAAATTCGCCCGGGAGACTGGTTCATCTCTCTCGATCTAAAGGACGCATATTTTCAGATTCAGATAATACCCCGTCACAGGCCATTCTTGAGATTCGCCTTCGACGGTCGGGTATATCAGTACACCGTCCTGCCGTTCGGTCTATCTTTAGCACCCCGTACATTTACGAAGTGCATGGACGCGGCTCTCTCTCCCCTGAGGAGACAAGGAATGCGGATACTGAATTATCTGGACGACTGGCTAGTCCTCGCGCAGTCAGAGGCAGAGCTTTTGTCTCACAGAACAGCGCTTCTCAGCCATCTGGAATGCTTGGGTCTCTCGGTCAACTGGACCAAGAGCTCATTACTACCCCGCCAGTCGACTTCCTTTCTCGGAATAGAACTGGACTCGGTGGCTATGACGGCCAGATTGTCAGAGCAGCGCGCGCGCCGCATTCGACATCTCGCCGCGTCTTTCCGGACGGGCAGTCAGGTTCCGCTGAGGACATTCCAGCGAGTCCTGGGGCATATGGCCTCAGCTGCAGCAGTGCTCCAGCTGGGCTTACTGCGCATGCGCCCGCTTCAACGCTGGCTGAAAGCGCGAGTGCCTCACCGAGCCTGGACGGCCGGCCGCTTACGAGTCAGAGTGAATCATGGCTGTGTTTCAGCCCTGCAGCCCTGGCTAGCAGCCGAATGGTATCGTACGGGAGTGACGATGGGAGTTGTCTCGCACCGGAAAGTTGTCTCGACAGATGCGTCCAACCTAGGTTGGGGAGCGCTATTAGAGGGCAGACCGGTCTATGGCCCTTGGTCAGACCAGGAGAGTCACCTTCATATAAACTGTCTAGAGATGCTGGCGGTCGAGAAAGCGCTCAAGCACTTCCTCCCATACCTACAGGGCCACCATGTACTAGTCCGCACGGACAACATGTCAGTGGTAGCCTATGTGAACCGTCAGGGCGGTGTCAGATCCAAAACTCTCTGCGCCCTGGCGGAACGCCTCCTTGTATGGGCTCAGCACTCACTGCGCTCGCTGAGAGCCGCGCATGTGCCGGGTCTCCTGAACGAGGGTCCAGACAGACTGTCCAGGGACAATGTTCCCCTGGGGGAGTGGTCTTTGCATCCCCAAACAGTCCAGTCGCTGTGGCGCCGTTTCGGCAGAGCGGAAGTCGACCTCTTTGCGTCAAAAGACAACGCGCACTGCCCACGGTTCTTTTCCAAGAGCGAGGACGCGCTGGCCCAAACCTGGCCCAGCGGCCCGCTTTACGCTTTTCCCCCTGTCTCTCTGCTGCCACAAGTCATCGGGAGAATCAGGGAAGCGCGCCACACGGTGCTCCTCATAGCCCCGTATTGGGAGAATCAGACGTGGTTCCCAGATCTAATACGGCTGGCGGACACACCCCCCTGGCCGATACCGGTGAGAAGAGACCTTCTCTCTCAAGCCCGCGGCTCGATCTGGCATCCTCATCCAGAGCGCTGGTCTCTGCATGTATGGATAGTCAACGGATACCCGTTGACTTGCCAATAGGGGTTGTGAACACGATCACACAGTCTAGAGCTCCCTCTACGAGACGGCTCTACACATCTAAATGGTCTGTGTTTAATAAATGGTGCACCGCCCAAGGGCTGGATCCACAAACATGTGAGGTGTCGCGTGTGCTTTGTTTCCTCCAAGAGCTGTTGGACATGGGCAGGTCCCCCTCCACGCTCAAAGTATATGTTGCGGCCATATCAGCTTTTTCCGACTCGGCGCTGGGCCGCGCATTAGGGAGGAATGAGCTCATTATCCGCTTCCTTAGAGGAGCTAGGAGGATGAACCCCCCGCGACCCCCCTCGGTTCCTATTTGGGATCTTTCCCTGGTCTTAGAGGCCATGAAAGCGCATCCCTTTGAACCCATGGAAACTGTGGATATGAAATACCTCACGCTCAAAACCGTTTTTCTGATAGCCCTGTCTTCAGTCAAACGTGTGGGTGACCTGCATGCGTTATCAGTTAACGCGGCATGTCTCGAGTTCGGACCTAATGACTCTAAAGTTATTCTCAAACCGAGACACGGTTATGTCCCCAAGGTGTTGGGCACACCCTTCAGAGCACAGGTCATTTCTCTCTCAGCTTTGCCGGCTACCGGCAGCGAAGTTGACAGTAATCTCCTTTGCCCTGTCAGAGCGCTGAGAAATTACATTACGCGCTCCGCCGCCATGACGCGCTCGGAGCAGCTTTTCGTTTCGTTTGGTGGGCGCACCAAGGGTCTCGCCGCCTCGAAACACACTCTGTCCAGATGGATAGTGGACGCTATTGCAGCTGCTTATGCGTCTAAAGACCTGCAATGCCCTTTGGGCATCAGAGCCCACTCTACTAGAGGCATGGCCTCGTCATGGGCTTGGACTAGCGGAATTTCTATTCATGACATTTGTACGGCGGCGGGCTGGGCCTCCCCGTCTACATTTGTTAGATTTTACAATCTAGAAGTTCCCGCCCTGCAGGCTAAACTTTTATCAGTCTAAATCTCGCGTAGGCCGGCCCACTTCTGTGCGCGGGCTACTGCTGTTTGATTTAGCCCTCCTGGTTGAGCTGTACAATATAAGGGTTGGTTAGTCAGACCGGCCGCGCCGTTCTGTTCCCCCTACTATGTGCTTATGTACTTGCGCTAGCCATATCATTGGCCGCCTGGCTCACACTCTCGTGTTCCCCGGGCTTCCCTGGGACTCATTCAGTGGATGCCGGGCGCGCACGGCGTTGACAAGGGAGTTCCCGTAGCGTAAGCTAAACTTACGCAATACGAGAGAACCTCTCGTAAGAGAACGTACTCGGTTACCTAACGTAACCTCTGTTCTCTCTAGAGAGGGAACGAGTATTGCGTAACCCGCCGTGCTCGCGCCACGAGCTCACTCGCTTCTGCGACAAAAACCAGTGAAAGCAGCCTCTCAGCCCGTATTTATACCCTCTGCCACGCCCCGCCTCGGGCCGTGACGCGTAGGCGCGCTGCTCGCGCTCATTGGACGTGACGTCACGCCAAGGGCTCAGTGATAGGCTGCTGCAGTTGCCGCAGAGCAGCCTATGAGCACGCAAGATTGCCTGCTCTAGGTCAGCTTGCTGCCGCACTGCGTTGACAAGATATTAAAATTAAGGATAATTTTTTGCTTCATATCTCGAGAAAAGATGACTTTACCCGTAGCGTAAGCTAAACTTACGCAATACTCGTTCCCTCTCTAGAGAGAACAGAGGTTACGTTAGGTAACCGAGTACGTTTTATTTTGACATGAATAAAATTACTGCCCTCAAAGTTAATCTGAACTAAAATAAACCTTTGTTTATAACTACAATATTACATTACATTTTTTTTCAAGTAGCTGTTTTACATGCTTCTAAGAGTCAATTATAGCTTCATCATTCCTCAAAGTAAAAAAAAAAAATCATACTTTATGATGTTACGTTTAATACAAATTTTTTTTTTTTTTTTATATTAAATCAAGGAAATTTCTCTGGCATTTCTTTCTTTTTCCTGTATCGAAAACGTACCGAACCATGACACAAGTGTATCGTATTGAACCGAACCATGAATTTTGTGAACCGTTAACTTACACCCCTAATATGTGTGTGTGTGTGTGTGTGTGTGTGTGTGTGTGTGTGTGTGTATATATGGGGCTGTTTAAACCTGGCCACTTGATGCGTTTTCTCAGATCGGATAGCTATCTGTTTTATCACAACAATTCCATTTACACCTGGTCACATAAATGTGTTTTTGCAAAATGGATATAAATCAGATCTTCGATTCCCTCGCTATGCAAATTTAATGGCGTTCACGTCACCGAAAGCAACAGATATGAGCTGCATTTTATTGATCATCCGTTAAAATTTCTAAATCAAAGACCGCAATAGGAGAGAGCGCAACAGCCCTGGTAAGATCATTTCGTTTCTTTACTTTTAATGATGATAACTGTGTGTTAAGCATCGGGGACTTACTTTCACTTTAATTTGCGATAGTTTGCACGTTGGCTTAATGAATAACGTTAGATGGTCAGCGGCGATGCGGCAGTAGCGTCGTCATAACTTGCTATAACATGACATATAGCCTAAAACACGCTCTCACAACTTTATTTTAGAGCGTTTTTGGGAGGAGTAAAATTTACATGTGGTTTCAACAACCAGATGCATTTACACTTGTCCAGTTTCTTCTGGAATGCGGCCCAGACCACCTCCTGAAGTGGTTTGAGCAATCAGATTCAAATGCGTCACGAATGCGTTTCGGAGGCCATTTAATCCTGGTCTTTTCAAGATCATATAGCTATCCGATCACTAAAATCGCATGCAGTTGTAAATGGCACCTATATGTGTGTGTGTGTGTGTGTGTGGAATGCCTTATATCAGGCTTGATGTAATTTTACTTGATTTGTGATTTATTTCATTTAATTGATTCGAGTACTAAAATTTTCAACTATGTATCTCTGCTATAAGCTAAACCACAACAGTGGCATTTGTATTTATTTATTTATTTAACATGTGGATTTTTTTGCTTTGATTGTAGCTGCTGTCATGAAATGGGACCCAGCTGCAATAGAGGCCCAAATAAAGTCTGTAGCCGATCATCTGAAACTGCTTGCTGCTATAAATGAAGCTTGTGAACCTTATAGCAGCCATATTTTGTTAATTGTTATGTTATTGTTTTAACAACATTTTATAGACTATTTAAAGGGAAATTGAACAACTTTACTGTTCAGGCTTTTAAGTTGTATTGTGTTAATTTATACTTTAGTCTTCCGGCTGTTAAGTTTTGGTCCAGCAGAACAAAATAGTAATAAAAATATATTTTGAGATTTGAATAGTTGATTTCTTGGAGTGATTAGTTTGTTTTACAGGAAAATGGTAAGCAGTTTATTACAGTTATATTGTTAAGATATACAAATGCAAGTATATACACTACACAGTTATTCAATTGAATATTCAATATTATCAATATTCTTTAAAATCTTATTTAGGTCTATGGTCTGTGTGTCTGCAGTTTCATGACACGACAACCATTAACTTTGAGTAACTGGGTTTTTCTCAGTGAGAACTAGCTCCCTCACTGCCACTGTTTTGTAAATATTTGTAAGTAAATATTTTTTAAAGTAGGATCCTTGAAAAATGCACATATAGGATTTCCATGTCAGTATGGGTCTTTAACAGTCTTTGACATTTCTACTACAGAAAACACTTCTAATACAACTTTTATTCTGACTGCCTTTAGATGTCTAACAATTACGTCTGTAGCAAGTCTTTACTTGACATCTATAGAATGTCCAGAAAAGACGTAAAAAAAACTTTCATTCTGGCTCCTGTGAGGACGTCTTCTGGATGTCTAAGAATGACGTCTTTAGCACGTCTTTAATTGACGTCTATACAATGTCCAGAAAAGACGTATAAAAAACGTTCATTCTGGCTCCTGTAAGGACGTCTTCTGGATGTCTAAGAATGACGTCTTTAGCACGTCTTTAATTGACGTCTATACAATGTCCAGAAAAGACGTATAAAAAACGTTCATTCTGGCTCCTGTGAGGACGTCTTCTGGATGTCTAAGAATGACGTCTTTAGCACGTCTTTAATTGACGTCTATACAATGTCCAGAAAAGACGTAAAAAAAACGTTCATTCTGGCTCCTGTGAGGACGTCTTCTGGATGTCTAAGAATGACGTCTTTAGCACGTCTTTAATTGACGTCTATACAATGTCCAGAAAAGACGTATAAAAAACGTTCATTCTGGCTCCTGTGAGGACGTCTTCTGGATGTCTAAGAATGACGTCTTTAGCACGTCTTTAATTGACGTCTATACAATGTCCAGAAAAGACGTATAAAAAACTTTCATTCTGGCTCCTGTGAGGACGTCTTCTGGATGTCTAAGAATGACGTCTTTTAGACGTCTTCTAGACGACTTTTTGCTCGCTGGGTTATATTTAACCCTACTAATGTGACCCACCGTTTTATCCTTAACGATATTATTTATTTTTATTACAAAATCCCAAAATTGTCATCTCTTGAATATGTTGTTAATTTCTTTATTTTATATCCAAACATTTTCAGCCACAAGCAAAAGTGGCTTACTGCTTTATATTTTCCTCTCTTTCTTGATGAATTTAACTCTCGTTTCATCCCTCAGGCCTAGGCCTATAAATAACAAAAAATGATTTTTTTAAGTGTATTATAACTAATTATTTAAGAAAATATATATTACGATATTCAACCTTGTAGGTTCTTTTTTCCTGTGTATAAAATCCCATATTATGTATGCAAACCCATGATTGATATATGTGTGTGTATATATATATATATATATACACCTCATAACATCAGTAACTCAACAGCCCTACCTAGAACGGTTCTCTTACGAGAGGTCTCTCGTACTGCGTAAGATATCTTACGCTAGGGGAAAATCCTTTTTCCGCGAGATATTGAAGCCAAAAATTATCCTTAATTTTGTAATAATGCAAAACGCGTTGCGGCAGCATGCAGACATAGGCGAGGCAGCTCGCGCGCCTATTGGCTGCTCTGCGGCAACTGCAGCAGCCTATCGAGCGAGGCCGCCGAAATGGGCGTGGTCTAGGCCTATAAATACCGCTCGCAGGCAGCTATTATCTGATTTTTCATCCTTCAAGCGAAGCACACGCATCGCTGGAGCTGGAGAAGAAGCCGCGCCGTCTGAGAGAGAGCACCTTCAGCGGGACGAGTCACTGAAGTCGCTGGCCGCGCCGCCTTCCTGACTTCCTGCTGCGCTTTCCGGCGCTTATATCCTTTCTGATTACACTGTACTCTATTTGTGTGTGTGTCGCCGCGACACACATTCTAAAAGAGCTAGCGTCTTTTTAAAGATGCCTTCCTGCGGCTCGTGCAGAGCCACACTCAGCGACGGGGACCGCCACGTGGTTTGCGTTTCCTGCCTGGGTGAGGAACATGCAGTTCTCGCGCTCGCTGACGGCGGCTGCCCTCACTGCGAGCTGA
Source organism: Leuciscus leuciscus (assembly GCF_965113295.1). Classification (NCBI taxonomy): domain Eukaryota; kingdom Metazoa; phylum Chordata; class Actinopteri; order Cypriniformes; family Leuciscidae; genus Leuciscus; species Leuciscus leuciscus. Next base: position 24,593 of record NC_138726.1, on the reverse strand, counting down.
TGGCAATGGCGATTCTGAGGACTCGCCTAGCCTTCTTCACCGAGACTGCTCCCCCCCCCGCCGCGGCGTCGCGCCGTAAAAAGCGCCGTGCCCAGCGGGCCCCGGAACCCTCCCTCAGCCGCCAAAGCTCGCCGGTTCGCCCGCTTGCTTCCCCGGCTTCGTCAGCCTCGCTTCCTGACGGACAGCGGCCGCCGTCTGCCACCGCTTCCGTTGACATCGTGGATGAGGAAGCCCTGCTGGGAGAGGATGATTCCTGCTCTATCCTGGCGTCAGGCAGTGAGGATTGGGCGGACTCTGAGGACCCCACGCCCCCTGCCCGCACGTCGTCAGGCAAGAGAGCGTCCATCGAGACGGAGCTCATGCGAGTACTCGCACAGGCCACGGCGAGCCTCGGCCTCGAGTGGTCTTCGCCTGAGCAGCCCGCTCACAACCGGCTGGATGGATTTTTCCTGCCTGGGGAGCGCGCTTCGCCTGCGTCCAGACCGGCGCCTTTTCTTCCTGAGTTACACGAAGAAGTCGCCAAGTCCTGGAACGCCCCCTATTCGGCTAGAGTGCGTCCTGCTGTTTCTTTGGCATTCTCCGCTGTTGACGATGCCAAGAACAAAGGATACCTTTCGCTGCCGCCGGTCGAAGAGGCGATAGCGGCCCACTTATGCCCGCCCTCCGCTGGACGGCGTGCTAAGCCGGCCCTACCCTCTAAAGCTTGCCGCACGACGTCAAGCCTGCTCCGCCGCGCTTTCTCCGCCGCCGGGCAAGCTGCGTCAGCGCTGCACACCATGGCAACGCTTCAGATCTTCCAGGCCGATCTCCTCCGTAAGCTGGATGAGGAAGGACCTGACGCGATCTGCGTGCCGGACTTAAGGAGTGCCACGGACCTCGCTCTCCGTGCTACTAAGTCTGCAGCGCAAGCCATTGGACGGAATATGGCCTCTCTCACCGTGACTGAGAGACATCTTTGGCTGACGCTCTCGGAAATGGCCGAGTCTGAGCGCACTGCGTTCCTCGACGCCCCGCTTTCCGCCACAGGCCTCTTTGGATCCTCTGTCAAGGATTTCGCGGAGAGATTCGCAGAGGTACAAAAAGCGTCACAGGCTATGAAGCACTTCCTCCCGAAGCGCTCCAGCTCTGCAGCAGGCCGTGCGAAACCGTCTGCTCAGAGCTCACAGCCACAGCCACCGTCCACTGCCTCCACTTCACAGCGCCGCCAGGCCCGAAGCGCGAGACCGCGCTCCCGCTCATCCGGTCGCCGCCCCGCCGTACGTGGCCCGCGACCTAGGATTACGGTGAAGCCCGAGGCCCCGAAGTCGTCCTAGCACAGCTAGGAAAACGACGGTGTTTAAGTCCCGCTGCGGCCAGACTCACACCAAAGCTATTCGCTCGTCCAGTTCCAGCAAATGTGACTGTTCCAGTGTTTTCTGCAGCCAACAAGTCGGTTCTGTCACCCGCTTGCCTGCACACAAATGCCGTTTTCACGGCTACCCAGATAAATCCCCAAAAGAGTGTATTTTCTGGTGTCCCGGCCACGGCCGATGGTGTTTCATGTGTAGTAAGAATGCCCACTGCCCAGTGCCCATCCCTACACACAAGCACAGCCTGTCACACAGGGCTCGCGCACATAAAACCGACTCAGATCGGTTGCGCTTCAAACATGGTGAATGTGCCCACTACCCAGTGCCCACTAACACCGCGTTATGCATGTCTCACGGTTTCTGTAAAAACGAAACCAACGTGCACTCGCTTCAAGCAAGCGAACAATGCTTTCGGTGTGATAAATGTGCCCGCTGTCCCGCGCCCACATCCACACATAGACATGACAGTTCCCACGGGAACCGCCCAGCCCTCCCCCTCGCGGTTGACCACCGCAGAGGAGTCGAGCGTGGGCAATCTGCCCGCTGTTATCAGCGCGCCCCATGCCTCAAATGTCACGAGCGCGATGCTTGTGTTGCAGCACGCCGAAGCTTCTCCATCGCTGAACGAGCGGAGCGCGCTTCGTATTCAACCCCTAGCTATCCATGCAGACGCATGGGCAAAGCTGCCCGGGGTTTCGAAGTGGGTGCTGAACATTATAAAAAGAGGCTATTCGCTGCAGTTTCGCCGACGCCCTCGCCGCTATGTGGCGCGCGTCGAGACCACGGTAAAAACAGAAGTAGCACATTTACTTCGAGCCAAAGTGGCGAAACTATTGAGCAAAGGGGCCATAGAGCCTCTCTCTCAAGTTCAGAGCGAAGGAGGGCTATACAGCAGATACTTCCTGGTACCGAAAAAAGACGGGGGTCTCAGACCCATACTAGATCTAAGGCAACTGAACAAAGTGCTTGTGAAGCGACAGTTCAGGATGCTCACGACCAGACAAATCCTTGTGCAGATTCGCCAAGGAGATTGGTTTGTGTCAATAGATCTGAAAGACGCGTATTTTCAAATACAGCTAGCGTCACGTCACAGGCGATATTTGAGATTCGCCTTCGAGGGCCAGGCATATCAGTACACAGTCCTGCCGTTCGGTTTGTCCCTGGCACCCCGTACATTTACGAAGTGCATGGATGCGGCGCTCGCACCCCTCAGAATGAGAGGCATGCGAGTGCTGAACTATTTGGACGATTGGCTGATTCTAGCGCAATCTCGCGCAGTGCTCATAGAACACACGACCATTTTACTCGATCACCTCGAGGATTTGGGTCTCAGTGTCAATTGGGCTCCGCATGCGCCCGCTGCAGTTTTGGCTGAAAGCGCGAGTCCCACGCAGAGCGTGGGCATCCGGTTCGCTTCGCCTCAGGGTCAATCAGAAGTGCGTCACAGCTCTTGAAACCTTGGAGAGCGAACGACTGGTACCAATCAGGTGTAAGCCTGGGGACTTCCTCGAGGGTGAAAGTGGTGTCCACGGACGCGTCCACCTCGGGATGGGGAGCGCTGCTCAAGGGCAGACCGTTCTTCGGCCAGTGGTCGGAACGGGAGAAGCTCCTGCACATAAACTGCCTCGAAATGCTGGCAGTAGACAACGCGCTGACGCGTTTTTGTCCCCAAATAAAAGGACGCCACGTCTTGGTCCGTTCGGACAACATGTCTGTGGTGTCCTACATAAATCGCCAGGGCGGCCTCAGGTCCAAGAACCTGTACAGGCTGGCAGAACGCCTCCTGGTATGGGCTCAGTGCAACCTGCGCTCGCTCAGAGCAGTGCACGTGCCAGGGCTCCTGAATATAGGACCGGACAGACTGTCCAGGAACAATGTTCCGGCAGGCGAGTGGTCTCTACACCCACAGACAGTCCAACTGCTGTGGAAGAAATTCGGCAGAGCGGAAGTAGACCTGTTTGCGTCTCAAGAAAACGCTCACTGTCAGGAATTTTTCTCCAAGAGCAGGAGCGCTCTGGCCCATGTGTGGCCCCGCCGCCCGCTCTATGCTTTTCCCCCCGTCTCTCTCCTGCCTCAGGTGATAGAACGGATCAGGGAAGAAGGATGCTCAGTACTGCTGGTGGCACCGTTCTGGAAAAACCAACCTTGGTTCCCAGTCGTGATGCAGTTAGCAAGTACTGCCCCGTGGCCAGTACCAGTGAGGAGAGACCTCCTCTCACAGGCCCACGGCTCGATCTGGCATCCTCACCCGGAACTATGGTCCCTTCATGTCTGGGCCATCAACGGGTACATGTTGGACTCCCTAAAGGAGTATTAAACACGATCACGCAGGCTAGAGCTCCGTCTACGAGACGACTCTATTCCTCGAAATGGTCAGTGTTTTCGGGCTGGTGCACAGCCCGTGGTGTGTCACCCACAGACTGTGGTGTGACGGAGGTGCTTTCCTTCCTACAAGAGCTGTTGGATGAGGGCAGGGCCCCCTCCACGCTCAAAGTTTATGTGGCGGCTATAGCAGCGTTCTCAGAAACAACGCTTGGTCAGTCAATAGGAAGGAACGATTTAGTCATCCGCTTCCTTAGAGGGGCTAAGAGACTGAATCCTCCCAGACCTCCCTCAGTCCCCGTATGGGACCTTTCTACGGTTCTGGAAGCCATGAAAGGTGCGCCATTTGAGCCTTTACAGTCAATCGATTTGAAACACCTGTCTTTCAAGACGGTGTTTTTGCTGGCTCTCGCTTCAGTGAAGCGCATAGGGGATCTACACGCGCTCTCTGTGAGCGCGACGTGCATGGAGTTTGGGCCTAATGACTCAAAAGTTATACTCAAACCTAAGCACGGTTATGTTCCAAAATCCCTCAACACACCGTTTAGGGCGCAGGTTATCTCCCTGTCAGCCCTACCGGTCCCTGATGAGGAAAGAGACGCGAGCCTCCTTTGCCCAGTCAGGGCATTACGAGCTTATGTGTCTCGCTCGTCTGGTTTCAGACAGACGGAGCAGCTCTTTGTTTCGTTTAGCGGACGTTCTAAGGGACTAGCCGCGTCGAAACAGAGCCTATCCAGATGGATAGTTGATGCTATAGCGCTGGCATACGCCTCCAAGGGCATGCAGTGCCCGTTGGGTGTCAGAGTGCACTCCACGAGAGGCATGGCCTCTTCGTGGGCCTGGTCAAGTGAGATTGCCTTGCAAGATATTTGTATGGCGGCAGGCTGGGCCTCCCCGTCTACATTTAAAAGGTTTTATAACCTAGAGGTTCCCGCCCTGCAGGCCAGGCTGCTGTCGGTCTAAGTTTACCAGTATTATCTGACCTGATGCGATCAGCTCAGAATGCTGCGTCTACTGAGCACAGCTCAATGTTCGACAGTAAAAAGTAACAGCACGAGATGTGCCGGGGCAAACTGTGTAAGACCCACATTCCCCCATCAGTTCAGGCCGCACCCCGCCCTGTCTGTATGATGAAATTCGCGTCTCAGCGACGCTGCCATATGTGGAAGAGTGCGGCTTCGCCCCTCCCTCTTCCCGGACTCCCTGTGAGTTCCCTGAGTGATTGTGCACTATATGTACCCCGGGTTCTCGCCCTTGGGTCTTTGGTGTCAGATCTCAGCATGCACGGCGTTTTGCATTGGGTCCCCTAGCGTAAGATATCTTACGCAGTACGAGAGACCTCTCGTAAGAGAACGTACTCGATTACTAACGTAACCTCGGTTCTCTCTAGAAGAGGGAACGAGTACTGCGTATCTTGCCGTGCATGCACACGCTCTGGTTGCTTCGATGATGAAAAACCAGATAATAGCTGCCTGCGAGCGGTATTTATAGGCCTAGACCACGCCCATTTCGGCGGGACGTGACGCAGCGGGCGCGAAGTGCCCTGATTGGGTCTGGCATCACGCCAGGCCTCGCTCGATAGGCTGCTGCAGTTGCCGCAGAGCAGCCAATAGGCGCGCGAGCTGCCTCGCCTATGTCTGCATGCTGCCGCAATGCGTTTTGCATTATTACAAAATTAAGGATTTTCCCCTAGCGTAAGATATCTTACGCAGTACTCGTTCCCTCTTCTAGAGAGAACCGAGGTTACGTTAGTAACCGAGTACGTTTTCTCCAGCGTTTGTAATGTCTGCACAAAGGGCAGCTGTGCGAAGATTCGCCTTTGGAGAAAACTGTTGATTTTATACTCGAAAAATTTAAGTATTATTAATGTTAAAAATGTATATTACCCCAGAATGAATTGCATTGCTATCCCACCCCAAAACATACAATAATAACAATGATAAATGCTGACCAATACTTAATTATATTAATTTTTACTGAAAATAATTAAATAAAACAAACAAAATGTAATGTATGTCCTATGACATAGCTATGCATGAATACACTCTAGATGTGTATAGTGAACATATCTACATTTTCATTCCAACAATAATTAATTAAAGCATTAATTAAATATTTATATTTTATTTACTGACAACAATGAGAAATATTAATAAATTAGTAAAAGAATGAATCAAAGTCACCATCACACAATAAACAAATGCATATACAAGTCAACACATGAAACAAAGCTTTATTCAAACTACAATCATGTATGTAGACTACAGGCGCTGAACCCCACATCCTTCTGCCATCTCAACACAGCGGTTCCCATTCTGCAGCTTTATTCTGATGAATCAGCTGACCGCCAGAGGTGAGCCGTTAGTTCGTGCCTGAGGTTGTTGCGTGATGTGTTGTGCTTCACAATCTGAGGCAATAAGGGCAGGTGGAGTGATGGAGGGTCTCATAAGGGCTGGTGGAGTGATGGAGGGACTCATCCATGGCACCATCTCCAGGATTCAGCTCTGGGCTCCTCATCCTCAGTGCTCAAACCAGCCTGCTGACATTTCAGATCCTACAAAAATGCACAAACATAACACAAAAAACTGTAATTTTAACCGCACAATGTCATTTGATTTCAGTATTATTTAGAAGACAAAAACGATTTTTTTTTTCACAAATGCCGCCATCATCTTCCCTTGCAGGTCCTGCTCCACCACAAAAGATCTGCAGCAAATGCACAGAAATCAAGAATCAGAAAAGTGCTGTAATAGCTCTGTTTGAAATTACAATAATTAAAATAAACTACAACTTAATATTTAAATAGTTGTTGTTATTTATTTCTGTATACTCACTCAAAGCCTTTGATGGCAGCATTCTGCTTCAAGTGCCACTCTCCACCGGATAAACACACATCTGTTCATCTGTCCCTGTAACATCCAGACAAGATTCACATTACCTCTGTGATTTATGAGCAACACTACATTTACATGTTGAGGTTGTTTTAACTTTTTATCCAACATAAATGTTCCTCAATTTATCAACAGTAATGGACAAATAAAATAGATAACTTATGTTTAGTTACTATATAGATTTGTTCTAGCACACATTCATCACTCAGATGTCTATTTCATGTTGTGATGTGCTCTTCTGCAATACTTACTGAAGATTTTCCTGTCAGATGTAAATAGACATTTAAAATAAGCGTCTTTAAGATGTATATGGTTTATGTAAATCCACTTTAGAGACGTAACTTACGTGTCCTTACTGGAGCTCTAACGTTATACATAATAAAACGTGTTTTTACAGCAAAATCACAACTATACTATACTGTGTAACGTCTTTACACCTTCAGCAATTCAACAGTTTACTCTACAGTAGTTCAACACATGCAATTTTAACGCAAGGAACCGTGTTTACTCACATTTGAAAGCACCCGCGTCGCTGATCTCCGCGATGTTTGATAATGACGTATCCTCTCGCGTGGCCTCCTGGGATAGAAGAGTATCCACGGATCAGCACTCAAAAATCTGTGTGGAAGCAGTAAGCCATCCGGGAACTTCTCGCCTACTCTTTTATGAATACTGATGTTTCGAACGTACTGCTTCCTTCACGTACTGTTTTCGCCTACTATATAGTAGGAAAGTAGGCATATTCGAACGCACTTAAGTCCGAATCTCGCGATAATTAATACGTCACCCAGGTAATTCTCGCCTACTCTTTTGGATTCGTACATACTTTTTCGCTCGCCTACTCTTTTTCCCATACTATATAGTAGGGAAGTATGCGGTTTCGAACGCAGCCATGGAGTCTGCTAACACTAATAATCGACCTGCTCAGCACAACACAGACTCCAATACAAACTCCACATAATGATTAAAAAAGTTTTATCTGCTGAAGCTCGTCAGGCCAAACGTGAATCGGATCAACTTCGGACGAAAACACGGATCAACATCCGCAGGGCTTTTGAATCATGGAGAAACCTCCGCTTTGTATTAGTTGCAATCTGAAACATCACCGCTAGAGGTCGCTGGAAACGACATATAGCCCCTTTAAGTGCAATTTGAAGTATATTTCTGAGAAGTACATAAAAAGTAGCCTGAAAGTATAATTTCTTATTTTTAGTTTAAAAGAAGTATACTAATAGAACACATGAATAAACTTGAACACATGAATGTAGCGGCCCCTTGGATTTATTGATCAAGACGCAGAGAGTTTCAAGCGGGTGTCGGTTTATTTCTTCCTCTCAACGAGCACCATGAACACCGTAAAAACTCATTCCGCTTTCCAAGGGCGCTAATCAAAGAGTTTCCGCCATCAGCTAGCATGCTCTCTAGCTCGACACACCCTCACAGTTCGAAGCTCGTTCTTCCGACGATACGTGAGCACCATAGCTATCCATATGTCAAAGTCAAAGTCAAAACATATTAATTAATAAAAAAGAGATGTCTTACGGCATGTCTCACGGCGGAGTCTCGAACAGCATCACACCGGCGGCCATCTTGTCACAGGGAAGCTTTCTGGCGAGCTCTGTGGTACCTGAAGTAAGGTGAGTGATCAGCACGAAACACAAATCCTCTTATCTCGCTGAAATCTTGACGGATTTACAAACGGTTTGGTTTCTTACAAACATTGTTAACGTGGCTATAATTCTGGATGCTTGAACATGTTTAAATATATAATATTATATTTATTGATACGTATGCAGTGTCATAACTACATCTCTGACGTTTATAACAAACCAAACCGTTTGAAAATCAGTAGAAAATTTAGCAAGTTATGGTTATTTAAAAAGTACATGCACCATTAACACAATGTTACGAGTGAGCGAGCTCCCTGTGGCAAGATGGCCGCCGTGTGCGGACTTCGACCTCCATTGGCCAGCAGCGCGGATGAGACATCTAGCCTTTATTATATGTTATCTATGGTGAGCACCACATTATGAAGAGAGAGTAGCAGGAAGTTTAGCATCGCAAAACATCAGAAGAAGGAAACGGCGCTTTTCAAAATAAAAGCAGAACCGACAAGGTGACAGTGTAGAACTACAATGTCTTATTAACATATTTATAGGCCTACTCAGAGCCATAGAGAGAAAGAGTTGCGACACTCTTTGATGTCGTCGCTATGGCTGTCACGTGGTTCATGTAAGCCCCAATAGTTCCAAAACATACGCTGGCTGTCATGTTCTTCTATGGGACAGACAGCAGCGATTGCATTATTGAACGGTAAATATAAAATAAAACACACACCCAAGTACTTTTTCAGCTGTTATTGCATTTTGTTAATGTCAGTTTTGCATTTGGAGATACGTTTTAGGCTATATTTTTGGAGGGAAAAGCTTAGTGTTCATGTTCGCATGGGTAGTAGCACTGGCTTTAGCGGCTCTAACTTAACTTTTCCATATCATTCATCTGATGATGGACGTCTCATGATATTTATTTTAGCACAACTGGGCTGTATTAGGCTATTGATTCCCGTGATTTTGCTTATAAATTCCGATTCAGCCATTAGCCTACCTTCGTGATCACGCAAAGAGGTCTGCCATGGCGGTCCGTTCAGAATTCGCTTAGAAGCTAGCTCACTTCTTCTGATGAAAGTGGCCACCCCCAGGACCACAACGTGAAACATGATCATGTTAAGACTAAGAATATAATTTTAAGATTAAGCCATACACATTATCAAAACTATAACAGATTAAAAACGAATTTACGCTTTTATGTTTGGGTATATCGTGCAGAGTGAAGATTTTTCTCTATGGCTCTGGGTTAGTGTACAGAGTAGGCTAAGAGTAAGGGTAGCTGTAACTTAAGCAATTAACTAACAAAACACTTGAAGACAAATTAAGGTTTTCAAATAAAATATTTTTTATTAAACAATGGCAGACAACAAAAATGTGTGTTTGTGTGAGTGTGTGTGAACAAGAAAAACAAAAACCAGGGGCAGGTGATCCATAGAGACAGGGCGTATTTAGGCCACGCCCACATCCGGGGGGAAAACAATCCAACCGTCTCCATTGACTTTGCATTGCGAGAGGCTGCCTCCTTGTCATTTCTTGCTTCTAACAAAAGACAGACACATGCCTAAAAGCTGCTGTGTGACAAGGTGTACAGCAAACAAGCTAAAAAATCCAGAAATACGTTTTTATTAGCTCTCAACCTCAAAAAACGAGTGTTTAGTACATAAAAGTGGATACAGGCAGTTGAGACAGAGCGTCACGTGTCTCATTACTCAGAACTAACGTACGCCACTGGAGGAGAACGTAATCGGCAACACAGGATAGTTTATCTTACAGAAATATAATATATAAAACTGACATTTGGATATTTGACTCACCAGTGACCAAATGTTTAACTTACTGCACACGTGGTGTATTTTAGTGCATGAGTGTCAGGATCCCACAATTTACCCATTCGTTCCAGCCTGTATCCACTTTTATGTCCTCAAACGCTCGTTTTTTGGGGTCGACAGCTTATGAAAACTTATTTCTGGGTTTCTTAGCTTGTTTGCTGTACACCTTGTCACATAGCAGCTTTTAGGCATTATTCTGTCTTTTGTTAGAAGCAAGAAATGACAAAGAGACAGCCTCTCGCAATGCAAAGTCAATGGAGACCCTTGGACTGTTTCCCCCCCCCGGTGGGCGTGGTCTTCAGATTATGACGCGTTGCCTTTATGTCTTTATGCGTCCTTTATGTCCTTTATCCCTAAACCATGCATCCTTTATGATTATTTGGAGTATTTGATTGCCTAAATTTATACATTTTTAAAGCATGTTTGACCTAAATTCATCTACAGCTATAATGATTCAATGAAACTCGTAGAAGAGCTTAGATTGGCATTTTGACTTTATTGCACATAAGACCACATTTTGTTGATGAGTGTTACGTTATGTCTCACACAAGACATCAAATTACAATATCGTTTATAGTAAAATTGCGAATAGTGGCATCTGTGATATTTTTCTATGTATGCCTCTCTCTCTCTGTGTGTGTGTGTGTGTGTGTGTGTGTGTCCTGGTAAACCCTTCATTATAGAGACAAAATGTCCCCACAACGATGGCAATATCTGAAATCCTTGTCCAGTTAATATTCACTTTCAAATGTTCATGCATATATTGGTTTTGCTGATGTGATAATGTGTGCTTACATGATGAAAAGAATTAAGAAACCGAAAATGCTCCATAACCGGCAACTTATGCTTAATGAAAATATGTGCCTTGGAAACATGTATTAATCACTGGATTTCTGATCCAAAAGCCATAAACTTTGATCAGAAGGAACAGAAATGGCTGATAGTATTTTGTAGGAAACAGTAATACAGCGATAGTCTGGAAATACACTATTATCGCATATGCCTGTTTTCCCCTCATAATTTCCCCCAGTTATCCTTTACATAATCCAGATTACACACTACATAAAAACCTATTGCTTTATATTCAGCGTTAAAGTGGAAACTGTCTCGTTTATAGTAAGTGATGTTAAAGAGCCGTTGGGATGTGACGCGCGTGCACAGCAGCGGGACAGGTTTAAGCGCGCTCTCCGCGGATGCGAGAAATACTCTTTTTATAAAGAGTCCATGATCTAGCAGTCAAACGTGAAGTAATTTATCAAAGGCTGTATTCTGTGTTAAGAATTGACTATTAATGAATTATTGTATAAAGTTTGGCAGTAATGTATATTGAGACTATTAGCATATTATTCATTTTCTCTACCGAACAACAGATGAGACCTAAGATATAATGTGAATTACATGTTTATCCATTTATAGATGCTAAAATACGTTTTATAAAATGAATAAAGACAATTAGGTCAGAAATGGTACCAAATTAAGTTATGTACTTCATTGTATTTTATTTTTCTCACCAAAATAGGCATTTATTTCCTACTCCTGTAGTTTAAACAGTTTTAAGGTTTCATGAATCAATGAAGTTCTGGGGAAAAGTTGTTTTAAAAGGGAGTATGACCGTTATTGGTCTCTTTTCTCCAAAACTCCTTCAAATGTGATTATTTTGGGTTATTAAACGATGGTGCACAATATGTGTCTAGAACCACTTATTTTATCAAAATATTACTAAAATCAATAAATAAAAAGAGCAGGAAATGAAACTGTGTCGTTCAAACCAGAGCGCTTGAAAAATATTGTAATTAACGGCTCTGGTTCAAACATTGGACGGTAGGCGGGGTTATCATTTAACCGCCTGTGATTGGCCCTCGTTCCGCTCGTGATGCTTTGTGTTGTCCAATGAAACACGAGTTTATGGGTTTGGCCAATGAAAACAGGCAATCAGAAGGTCTCCGTGTCTCCTTGTAAATTAGCATAGTGCAGCGAATAAAAGCCTCAGAGTCGCTCCTGAGTTCACACTGACTCGTCAGCTCTGAGATCATTCTTCATCATGCCTGAACCAGCCAAGTCCGCGCCTAAGAAGGGCTCCAAGAAGGCCGTCACCAAGAGCGCCGCGAAGGGAGGAAAGAAGCGCAGGAAGTCCAGGAAGGAGAGCTACGCCATCTACGTTTATAAAGTGCTGAAGCAGGTTCACCCTGACACCGGCATCTCCTCCAAGGCGATGGGCATCATGAACTCATTCGTCAACGACATCTTCGAGCGCATCGCCGGTGAGGCGTCTCGTCTCGCTCACTACAACAAGCGCTCCACCATCACGTCGAGAGAGATCCAGACCGCCGTGCGTCTGCTGCTGCCCGGAGAGCTGGCCAAACACGCCGTGTCTGAGGGCACCAAGGCCGTCACCAAGTACACCAGCTCCAAGTAGAGCCGAGGAGGCCAGCACACAAAGGCTCTTTTAAGAGCCACACACTTTATTCTTTAAAAGGGCTTATCATGCTTTGTATAATCTACTGGAAGCTTTATCTTCTAAACTTAAATTGTTAAAATTGTTGAATAGTTTATTTGTAGTAAATTATTTATTTGCAACCATTGTATGTTTCTAGTGTGATGCATGTCTCATCCAAAACTAGTGACCTGGTAATTATTTTGCAAAAATGACAACTGTAATTTAAGAAGGCTTTTAGGTTTAATTGGTTGATTAGATAGATAATTGAATCAAATCAGTGTAATTTGTTATATTTTAAAACGATCATGGTAAATATTTGGTTATGGAATACATTTTTTAGTTTTGGCTAATTTACTAACTTAAACCAGGTTAACTACTCCACTGTATTTGTGTGTGTACATTGTAAAAATTGGATTTCATACATTCATTTCTTATTCAAACAGAATCCTGTCATCCAGCATCTCATCCATTCCTCTTCATCATTATCCTGTTATTAGATGTGTTTTAGGTGGATTGATCTCACCAAATGCTTTTTTTTAATCTTCGCTATTGCTTCAGTGCAAGTGAACAAGCACACTGTAATTTGTTGTTGTGACGTGTGTGTTCAAGTAAACCAGATATGAACAGATTCTGCAGTACGCTGTTTAATATATCATGATGACTCACGAGTATTTGTGCTAAATCTGCGCAGATTTGTCTTACACAAACCAGCAAAGTGAGTAAATATAAGCGTGATCTAACAGCGTTTCCCGCCACAGTTGATTCTTACCCGATTTGGCGGGTGTTCATTTCTAACCCTGTATATTAGTGCAGACCACTGACCTGATGATGACTGAAGGACAATAATATTACAGCTATAGGTTTCATGAATCAGCTGTTATGAGGCTTTTAAAACTGCACTTCCCTCTGGTTGTGTTTAATCACGGTGGAATAAAGCTTACCATGTGTTAATGTTGGAAGCAGTAAATCTCTGTGAAAAACAGGCCGATCGTTCAGATAAAAAAAAAAAAAAAAAAAACCTAATTCTGTGCTAATTGAAAGAAAACAAGTTGACAAATATTTGATAATATAGCATATACAGAGATTTACAAGCAATTTTATGTAAGCCGGTCATTTTTGACCCGGAACCACAAGTGTGATTTACTGGTTAAACATTAAAGCACTAGTGGGATAAATTGTATTTAAATATTTTATTAAATTTAGTCAAAATTGCCCTTAAATATTTTTTTTTTCTAAACCTGAGGTGTGCAAGCTCAGATTGAGGCCTGTGATCAGTCGGATCCAGAAAGAAACACAAAACCTGTGCTAATGGACTAAACTGTTTTACAGCGTCGTTTAACTTATATTCCTCAACAACATGCATGAACCACTGAGACTTATGCTGACTAAGACAAACAAAAACTAGCCAAAAACTTCCTTTTTGACAAATATCAAATAGAAACAAATACAGTCGTCTGTATTTACATTTTTCTTTATTTTGCTAATGTTTTGGGGATTTTCCCGTCCCAATCACAGAATACACTCATAAAACAAATGTTTTGGCTCTAGAAAATTAGCTTGCATCGATGTTTCTTGAGTTATGACGACTTCTAATGAAATTATATTCAGACAACAAACTGCACTGAGTTTGAGGAACTTCGTTTGTTGCATGAACACACATTTTTAAGTCGACTACACAAATTAAGTTCAAACTAGTTTCAACTAAGTAAATCATAAATGGACTGTTGGCCCTGGATCCAGCTTAATCTTATCTGTTTTATTAACAGCTGGCATAACACATACTATATTATTTAGCATGTACATTTATTAAACAAGATGTTATTTGTCACTGGCATTACAGTCATTGCTCATTGAACAACAAATATTGTACAGATAAATTTGATCACCATCTGTGAAATATTCTGTATTGTAACTATAACAAACTGATTCGACACTTGGGTTGAAGATTCACATGCAGCTTTGTTGGGTCAATCATAATGGTAATCCATATAACGAGCAAAGGCTCAAATACAGAGGCAAACAATTCATATAAACAACAGGACAGAGAATCAAAAAACAGCAAAACGCTCAGAAATTCAGTGTAACAACATTCAAGACTTCGCAAGGTGTGAGTGGAAACACAGAGCTTAAACAGGCACGATTAAACGAGGTAATAACACACAGGTGGAAGACATCAACCAATAATGAGTGTGTAGGGATGGGTGTTGGCAGAGCCCGTCTACGGAGAGCCTTGGCCATAGACATCATATAGATAGACGCCCTATCGACTGCTACTGCCTACTGGCGCGGGTGAGCCGTGAGGCCGCCATCTTAGATATAATATAAATAAACGTGTGTGTTTTACATTTACATTGCTTCCTGATATCACGTGCGCAAACACAAATAACCTATATTTATATAAAACAGTTATGTCCGGTCGAACAATGTATGAATTAACTTAAGATTGGATTGCGGTAAAAGTAAGTTTCGTGCCTCTAACAAGTGCTTTCGAACTTCTTTCTGGTCTGAATTGGTATGTGGAAAACACTTGAGTTGAGGGAGGGAGAAAACACTTGGGGGAGACTTAGTGTCTAGAACGCAACTGAATGCCTTTTCAAGCGTCTCAATACTTGAAAAACCACAGGAAACTACTTTTAAACACGAAATTACTTGATTTACAGAGGGTCTATTCGCACGTCTCTATTAATATAAACGTTACCTGAGGTAATTTTCCTAGACCTTTTTACAGAAGGTAAAAGTCGCCGTAATCTTTACTGACATTGTCCGAAATGATTACTGAGATGGCACATTCGGACGGGACTAAAATAACCGAGAAGCTCTTGTAATTATTACTTTACCCCACCTCTCCATGTCAGGTGAACACCGGCTGGTACAGTAAACATAGCCTAGCTAACGTTAGCTGGCTACGATATCAGTACAGTAATATCAAAGATCCTGGCTCCTTCTCAATTATCTGGTAATATTCTATTCACAAAATACAACCAATAGTACGGTAATGTTAAAAGTAATCCCCCGGGCACTATTTGCGATGGTCCGCCGATTAGAACAGGAAAATACTCCACAGTGCTCTAGCATCTTCACTGCTGCCACGCAACGAAACTAGGAATACGACCGGTTTAAGATGGCGGCCGCATTTCTCAGTGCCCAGCGGCCAATAGGGCATCTAGTCTCTATATAATATCTATGGCCTTGGCACTTCCTATTAGCCCCATTGTATCGATCTTGGTTGCAGTTCCATTAGAATTCCACTGGAGGTGATCGCGGGCGAGTGCAGACTGAATGAGAGTCTATGGGGCTAGACGGCTAAATGTGTCTCTTTCACCCGATTGCCGTTGAGAAATCTCAGATTTTATTGTAGGTTTTGCAAGTTCAACATGGGTTATAGGTCGAAAGTTGAATGAACGAGTACTTATTTCTTTTCGATTTCTTACAGGTTGAGTTGTTGTTGCCCATAACACGCTAGCATTCTGCTAATGACGTCAGCATTCTGACGTCATTGACATTTTAAAAGACTTTTTAAACCAAATAAGTGACTCTAAAAAATCTAACACCCAGCAATGTGTAATTTCTTTGCATCTCCTTTCGAATACAACATTAAAATTACTAGACAAAAAATTATATCCTGAGAAAAGTGGATTTTGAGGGTTTTTCGCCATAGACCTCCATTCATTCTGCACTCGCCTGCGAGCGCCCCCGCATGGACAGAGACGTGTTACTGCAGCCAGTCCAGAAACCGGAAGTAAGCAGAGAGTGCCAATTCTCTTCCTATTAGACATTCTCTGGTGTTGGGAACTGAAGTTCATGAAGGGAAAGCAAGCGAGTCTGATCAGCTGGATGACATTAACATTAAAAGAGATAAACATTAGTACTTTCCTTAACCTTTAAAACAAAATATTTAAAGACTCAAAGATCATATAATTGATAATACGGTTATTTCAGCAATCAAAGCCCACACTCAGGATCAGACATAAGACGACACAGGTAAACTGAAGAAAGGGGCGTAAGGGAAAATCTTCCACAGTCTTTGTTATCCAGAGATGCGGATCCGAGAAGAACCGGACGGGTTACGGACTATAAGATGTGGAGGCGTGGTCTGAGTTTTCAAACCAGCATTTGAGTCCAGCTCAACATGAAGAACAGCTGGAGAGATTATGATCATGAACACTACAGATCTAATCACCATGATACCGTATACTTGCTGTAATGTTTTACTGCAGCCGCATTCAGGGACAGCAAGATATAATGTTATATTACTGTTTTTGGAGCAGATGTAGCCACACCACCACTGAAAATATACATCTCAAAGTTACAGATTGTGCATAAATAATAATCAACTCAATTCACTGATGGGAATTGTGATAGAGCGGAAACTTGTTGTCCTGGTGTTTAGATAAAGCAAGAGATATTGTGAAATAATTCAGATAATAAATGCATGTCAAATGTAAATGACATGAATAAAAAGGAAGTTTTCCAACAGCATTTGTTTTCACTTACAAAATATTAAGAGGTCAAAACTAACAATAATTTTAACTTACAGACCCACCACCAGAATGATCTAATTATCTAATCGTCTATTTGCACTGTTGAGCATTTTCAGGGTCAATGAAGAACATCATTTAGAGCATTTGATAATCCATGAACTCTGCAGAGAAACAGAATAAAATCTTTACTGAAAGAAAAATACAATTGATACATTACACACAGTCAAACCAAAATGTATTCAGACAATAAAATGTTTAGATAATAAATCTATTTATATAATAAAAAAGAAAAGAACTCAAAGTTATCAAATCGGTTGATATTTGACTGGTTTTGTCAAGTCAAGTCAAGTTTATTTGTATAGCGCCTTTCACAATACAGATTGTATCAAAGCAGCTTCACAGTATTACATTTAAATAATACAACAAAGTTTGTTTCAAGAGGAATTTATTGATTGATAAAATTAAATTAAATATCCCCAAAATATCCCCAGTTTTGTCTGTCCTTCTGTTAGACTGTCTCACACATGAATTATGTTGAATATCTGTCAGCTGTTAAATTTAACTACACAATTAGATAATAGCAGTTTAGCTCAACCAATCACCAAGCAATGCTTCATTTTGTTCAGTCTGTGTGTAAAAAGAGCATTAGCAATTAAAGACAAAACACTTCAGCAAAACATGATCAGGTCAAAGTGTCCCAATAATTTTTGGTCCAAAATGTGTATAAATGTCACTAGTATGAAGAGTTTTTCTGTATAATATGTCATGGTTACTTTATTTTGCTCTCCTCACTCACATTAATGAAGTATAGTGTCCTGCACACACTAATAATAATTTGTATATATATATATATATATAACAAATTATATCTGGTGTCTGAATAATTTTTGGTTTGACTGTATATCATCTACATTTTTAACACAACTAAACTTCACTACTGACAAATGCTTGGCAAATATGTGAATTATGAGCAGAGGTGTAAAGTCCAGGTTCAGAAAGTAAAAGTCCTCCTCAGTATTTTGTTCCAATCACCTGATTTGCTTATTAGCTCAGTTTTTCCAGCCAGGAGAGAGAACAAATGAGTGAAATCAGTTCATGGGTTGAATTAACGAATGGCAGGACTTTTACTTTCTGACCCCTGGACTTTACACCTCTGTTTATGAGTCTGAAATATAAAGCATATACTTACAGTTCTGATATGTGATGTTGTAGGCGACAGGTCCTCTGATTGTGAAGCCGAGGTAGAAAGACATGTGTCCTTGTTTGCAAGCGTTGGCCTGTTTGTAGGCGTTGACTTCAATCTGTTGCCCATTTCTAACAGCAAACACTCGATGATTCTTGACTATCCCATCGATTCGCTGAAGACATTCAACTTCTACACTTTCATATCCTTCAGTGAGGAGCTCCAGATCCGTTTGGTGTAGTTCTGAGTGAACCAGTCTCTGCGACCCGTTCTGATGTGGTTTTAAGGCATGAACGAGTCTCTGCAACCCTTCTCCTTTCCCATAGAAGAACAGAGGAACCAGGAAGCGGCCGTGAAGATGTTTCTGATACGTCCTCCCGTAAGACTGACTCATATATTGCACACAGTCTCCAAGGTTTGGAGGGTTTGGCTTTGCTTCTTCAGGCCAAAAGAGCAAAAGGATCAAGAGGTAAAACTCTGGGCTTCTGCCTTCAGATTTAGTCGACCACAGTTTCTGTAACATGTCCTGAAGCTCTTCTGCCCTTACCGCCGGCTCACCAGCCTGACTCAAGATGATGTTGGCAAGAATGTAGAGGATGGTTTGGGTTTCATCTTCAGACTGGGGTTTTTCAATCGCACTCAAATTCAGTTTAAGCACATTGATGTCAGACTTTAGGAAATGAAGCATTCCTGCAAAAGTCTTCTGTTTTCTCTCATTCAGGGTCTCTTCTTCAGTCTGCGTTCCCTGTGTAAAGTACAGCTTGTAGCAATCCTCAACATCTCTACGGAAGTATTCTGGTTCCTCTGTTTTGTTGCTTGGGCTTGAGAATGTCAGGTACCTTTCGAAGAAATCACACTTCGACTCAACTTTACCTCTGAGACCATTGATGAAATCATGGTATGTTTGTTCAAGACGATTTCTTGGACTGATTAAGGGCCTCAAATCATAAATCTCCTTGCAAACCTGTAGAAAACCAAAGTGGCCCCTGTTATTGAATTTGGTGTCATCATCTAACTCGTCTTCAGCTGCTTTCTCTTCTTCTTCAAATGCTTTAATGGCTAACCGTGCAATGTCCAAACGCGTGTTTATGTCTGTACATGGTTTTTTTACTTTTGTCCATTCCCTCACAATCCAGATCCTTGACAGGTTGTTTTTGTGAACTTGCCCCAATGTGTCCCTAATATGAGATTTTTTGTGGTCTCTTTTAATTGCCTCTTTTGCCCATTTTTCTGCCTCACCATATTTGCTTTTCTTATCAACCTTGATGTAATACAAACGTGCAAGTGCTTGAGGATAAAAAGGGTCTTTGGGGAACAAATTTGAAGCCCTCTCCAACAATTCAATGCATTTGTTAGTAGTACCTTCCCTCATGATATCAAGATTCAGTCTGGAAAACTTCTCCTTTTCTACCAGACCCTCAGGTCTTATGAATAACAGTCTCTTGCAGATTTGCATATAATCACTCTGATTTCCTTTTACCATCTTGTTCAAGAAGTCAAGAGTGATGTCAGATCTTTTCAGATTGTTCTCTTTGAACCTTTTCAGACATGCATCAGCAATCATCGGATGTTTCAGACGAATGCAGTTTGCTTTTTCCTTTCCGTCAGAGAAAACGACTAAGAGATCCATGAAAGGCTTCATTATCTCTTCCACCGAAGGTTTTCCCTTATTAGTGGGCCATTCACTTTGCTCAATGAATTTCTTGCACAAAGGCTTCGACAAGTGTGAACCCGGGACATATGAATTTATCAAAGCCAAGAAACTGAGAAGTTTAGTGCTGCTGGACGTTTTGTCCTTTTCAATGAGATTGGCCATTTCTCCTGTGATCATTTTCTCTGCTTCCTCTTTCTGGAAACCTCCCTGCATTATGTTAAAGGCATGAAACGTGTTTGACATTTTCTTGTGTTTTTCTTCAATCTCCAGCCTTTTCTCAGCAAACCTCTCCTTCTCCTCTGGTAAGAGCTCCAGTTTCAGCTTCGCGTGGCTTTTCTCTCGAACACTCTTCCGGACAGCATTAATAATGATCAATGCAGGACCGTCGGTCTGATCATGCAGAGGCTTTGACTGCAGATTCTTTAATAAGTGACGCAGTGGCTTGTCATGTTTGTTATCCAACAGGAGAAGCACAGGTTTTTTATGTGTTTTATATTTTCCAAGCAGTTCCTTTGACATATTTTCAATCTCTCTTGTAAACTCATCTTTATTTTTTGAAACCTCTGTTTTGAACGGGTCTGTCCAGGTTTCACATGTGAACTCTTCCCTCAAGTATTCCTGCAGTCTCTCCCTGGCTAGGACTGATCCGCTGCTGTCTTCATCGTACAACAGATTTATGGTTGTAACTTTCCACTGGCTTTTTCTCTGTAGTCGGATCTGTTGCAGAAGTTTTTCCTTGAATTGTTTGATTTTCTCTTCAGAGGGTTTGGAACCAAGAATCATTGTGTCGTTTAGACTGAAGTCTTTAGTGCTCCAGTCCAAAATTATCACAACTGGAGTTTGTGTGTTGATGTCCCTATTATGGATTTCTTTAATCAGGTTTTTCCAGAGCTCATTCTTGAAAGGCAGGTCATTGTCCAGCTTTTCCTTGGTGTCTAGTAGCAGCAGCACAGTTTTCTGTTCTCGTTTTGCGTATTGTTCTTCATTAGACAGCAGAAAAAGGTCCAGCACTTGTTTCGACAGCTCTTTGGTGTCGAAGTCAGAATCGATGGCTCTGGCACATCTGAGATCTGTCCGGAAGTGCCAAAGCACCTGCATGCCGAGGGTTGATCCTCCACTGCCAGGCTGGTATTGTAAAGAAACATCACTGATAAGACAGCTTTTTTCTTTTTTCCTCTCGATGAACTGTATTAAATCATTAAAGCCGTCCCTTTCGACCAATGATAAGTTTGCCGATGTGTAAAAATTCAGCCAAGTTGGTGGGGCTCCTTGGAGAAAGTCGAGCTCTTGCTGTCTGGCTCTGTCCGGGTTTATCTCTACAGTCTCAAACATATCGGACCATACAATGTCGAAGCATGATAGTGAATCTCTAAGTTTAGTTGGAATTGGAATTGTTTCACCGGGATTGCTTGAAGGTAATTGGTACATCATCAATCCTGTTTTATTTTCACAGTTGTCTCAAAATTGTGTCTCAAAATTGTTGATAAGTTCCTGTGTGTCCTTATTCCAGTGCCGAGATGGGAATCAAGAAGAACGGGATAAGTATAGTTCTCAAAGGCTAAATAAACAAACACAAAAGAACAATGATAAAAGATTAGTGGAAGATGAGCCGAGTGAGAACAAAAGAAACATCCATGGCACAGACATTAGACAAAAATCACATAACCATGATTCTAGTGGTGCAACGGATCATCATTGATCCGTGATCCGTTTGGATCAATATCCTCGGTTCGGCACTCACGTGATCCGCGGATTGATTTATGAAAAAAAATTTGTGCGCATGTTCAGTCCACACACAGCGTGGTCATGGCGAGCGTTATGAACCGTAGAGAGCGTGACGCCTAATTCGCGCCGCAAAACCTCCAGACGTGCGTAAACGCGTCTTTACATTGACTTCACATTGAAATCATTCGCGCCAGACGCTCTATTCGCGTTTGGTGTGAACGCAGCATGGGTGACGGCGAGAGAGAGAGAGAGAGAGAGAGAGAGAGAGAGAGAGAGAGAGAGAGAGAGAGAGAAAGAGTGCCTGCGAGTGCGAGCGAGCAAGGTAATACGTTGTCAAATATGTTTAAACTTAAATGAACTACATATACAAGTAGTTATGTCTCTTTGTATTAATTTGTCCTGTTATTGACATAGGCCTAATGCGCGTCATTGACAAAATACGCAACCAGATGTTCGAATAATTCGAATATGTGTTTTTTAGAGGGAATATTCGAACGTCATTTTTTAGCAATTTTGACAGCCCTATATGACAGTGGAAACACATAAAGCATTGGTCCATGTTTAAAGGAAGGAGATGCCTTTTTATGTTGCACTTTAAGTTGTTTTTCATTAATTACGTTAAAAAGAAGATATTATGCCTTGTGCACTTTAAGTTGATTTTATATATTTTAATTTAATAATTTAAAAGTGTTAATAATTTTTTTTTTTTTTTTTTGCTGATCCGAAAAATGATCCGATCCGTGACTCTGATCCGAGAAACGATCCGAACCGTGAGTTTTTTGATCCGTTGCACCCCTACATGATTCCACACCTAACAAGAAACGCTAGGATTAGCTTGTTAGTACATGTTATTATTTGTAGCTTCATTCAAAAATATCTTACTTTAAATTAACTCATTAAATCATGGTTCCATGTGGAATCACTATCGACCCTGTTCACGTTTTAGTGAGTATTAAAGTTATAAAACGCCTCAGTTATGACTGTAACCTCGGTTCCCTGAAGAGGAAACGAGACGATCCGTTGACTGACGCTGAGGGAACGTCTATACCAACGCCACCATAGCGCCAACTGTCGGTCTAGTGTGAAATCGCGAGGAGCAGCACCAGGACGAGAGCAACGGGGACCCTGGTGTAGAGTTGTTTCATACATCAATCGATCCTGTTAAGTGTGTATTATTTTTGTGTATACTCACAATAAAAACAACGTGTTGTGCTTTTTGCCAAATAAAGAAAAATAAACATGATGTGAGTTCTGCTTTCTCTCTGTCAGTGAAGTAAATTCTGAAACGCGTCCAAAAATGAACTGTAACTCAGCGAATACTCAGTCAAACAGGCATACAGACACACAGGCATGAAGCTTGAATTCTCTTCTTTTAAATGAAGTAAATTATATAAAAAACAAATATTCTCAGTTTATGTAATATGTATGAAAAGAGAGAGATGTCAGTCATTCTCATCTCAGCTCATTAAGTTTTAATGTGACCCCGCCCACGGAGAGCGCGCGCTATTCAAACGCAAAATATCTAAGGCGATCCATACAAACCTGTGAAACGCCCACATCAGCTGGATAACACACACACAGCGAGTTCACTTTCAGACTCATGTACTTTACGACGCTGTGAGGAATAATACTATCTTAATAATAATCCTGGAAAATTTACCTCAAGAAGTGCTGGAAGTTTCATTTCGAGGAGCAAACGGATCCGGCTGAGGAATAGGTCAGTTATATGCTTTGTTCTAATCGCAAGTGTCTGTACACGCAAAAAGACTGTTTAAATATGAATTGCATTTCTGTGTGTGAATGAATTAACAGCTTTTACCAAACTCTATTGCTATACTGAGATGAGTAAAAATCGACTACAAAATCGAATAGATTATAAAGTTTTTACTGTAAAATACTGCCACATCAAATAAGCTTATAATGTTGCCAATTTCTGCTCATATGAATTGAATTACGTATGATAAAATGTATACTTTAGTTTTTACAAAGAAAGATTACACTGGAAATATTGTTACAATTTCAATTGTTGTTGTAATTGTATAATCTTTTTAATAAAATAGCAAAAAAAATAAAATAAAAATAATATATATATATATATATATATATATATATATATATATATATATATATATATATATATATATACAAGGATATGTATACAAAATCTTGTAAACAAAATCGACAGGATGTCTGCTCCTATATTCTGACCACAGGAGGATTTGGCTCGCCAGTTTGCAAAGTGGACGCGAGCGCAATCCCCCCTGGTGATTTATGTAGGCGACCACTAATGTATTGTGCGGACAAGCTTGTGATGGTCCCTGAGGTCTGTGCGGAAAATCTTCAAAGCATGAAATACAGACAGTTGATGTGCCATGAGAGATGATGGTCCTTCCACAGACCCGAGTCAAGCGTCCTTCCAGGATCGCTCCCCAGCCCATGAGAGAGGCATCTGCCATTAGCAGCTTGCGACGACAAGAAGCTCCTAACATGTGGCCCTGGGACAGGAACCAAGGCTTCTTCCACATAACCAGGGCACGTAAGCATCGTCGCGTAACCCTGATCAACTCGTAATTCGTAACTCGGGGGAAACCCCCTGGTCCTGAGCCACCACTGCAGGGGTCTCATGTACAGCAGTCCGAAAGGTATCACGTTGGAAGCTGCTGCCATCAGACCCAACAGTCTCTGGAACTGTTTGACAGTGAGTGACTGGCCTAGCTTTATACTTTTCACAGCCGAAAGGATGGACTCTATACATGCCAGTGACGGGCGTGCCTAGAAAAGTGGTCCTCTGAAGTGGAGAAAGCACACTCTTTTTGGCATTTAGCCATAACCCCAACTCTTTCATGTGGGCGAGAACAACATCTCGATGCCAAACTGCCAACTGATGCGACTGAGCTAGAATCAACCAATCGTCGATGTAGTTCATAATGCGGATACCCTGAAGCCGCATGGGCGCCAGAGCTGCATCCACGCATTTGGTGAAAGTGCGGGGTGATAATGCTAGGCCGAATGGAAGAAATCGATATTGGTAAGCTTTGCCCCCGAAAGCGAACCTCGGACCTGTGACATGGAAGGATGGAAATGTGGAAGTATGCGTCTCTGAGATCTATCGTAA